>NC_137455.1:280606772-281206772 GCF_964235325.1 Thermobia domestica
GGTTTTATTCAATGTTACTCCAATCCAGTTAGCTATAAAATATTCTCCCACATTCAAATGTATTCTGCGATATTTAAATATATCTTTCACGCCATTTCCCTCAATATTTGACGGACTAAACAAATTAAGTTATTTTTTTTTCACTGTATATAAATCAAATTTCCACCCGGACAAACTCAAACAAAGTGATTTGTTAAAAATAAAATACGTTCGGTTCATATAAGCATTGTCTCTAGTTCAAACCTTGAGTCGGTCATAAATAAACAAACGAAATGTGTATCAGTTTTCTTATGCATCTCTATATCAATTTTAAACTTAAAAATATTCTTTCAACAAGAAACAAAAAATAAGATTGTGTATGTGTTTTCAATAACCATATTAAAACAGTAAAATTACATTTCTTTTTCTTCTATACTTATTTTTTTTTCTTTCTTTTCTTTCATCGAATAACCCCGTACTAATTATTATATAATTCTCTTCAATCATTTGTTTTCATTACTTTAATACAAAATCAACTATAATAAAAAATTGTGGTTCTATGCCATCTGTCGGAGAAATTTTAAATTAACTCTAGTTTACTTTAAGCCGTGTGCCGTGTTGACGTATTTATTATTAGTCCTGAATATATATATTTATATTTTAAAAGGTAAAGTATGATATATATATATTTCTTTTCAGCCAATAAATACTACTGATAGCATTAAATAAGTACCCTTCTCGCAGTTGTGTTCTGTTAATAAAACATAATTTGTGAGGGCATAGTTGATTCTTCTTCTATCAGTAAACCACCAAACGTTCATTATATTACAAATCCCTAAGGGGGACCCTTCAGTTGAACATAATTATCATCATCATTATGTTATTACCTATTCAGAAAAACCCGCAATTGTAAAAACTAACTAACTAATGGGGAACTTTAACACATATCAATGTATATGGTAAAAACACATAATTCTCTTTTTGCTATAATATAATACTGCTAAAATCTCGGGTCACCTGTAACTAAGAAGGGTAAGGGCTCCCGTTACTTGTAGAAATATACTACAATAGTCGTACGTGATTTTCCTTTTGCTATAATGTAATATACTGTTAAAATCTAAGTAAACCTGGGGGCCGTGGTGGCTCGGTGGTAGAGCGTTCACCCCCTGGTGTTTGGGGGTCCCGGGTTCACACCAAATATTTCAACATTTTCATGACAAACATGGTTTGGATTTATTTTTTATAAATTGTGGTGGACAAACATCGTACATATGAAAATTTCTCGGGGGTTCTCCCGTTTCCTCCCATTTCCTATATACTTTTAAGAGCTTATTTTAGCTCCCATATTTAGTTCAAACACCTTATTTTTAACAACGAGTTTGCACAGCAAACGATTTATTTTGCAAGTTCACACTGTAAGTGTTCTGAGCTTCTAATAAAATGCTTTCCTACCACTTTCTATATACTTTTAAGAGCTTTCTTTATAAAGCGAAGCAATATAAAAAAACAATTTATTAGGAGAATATCTTTTATTCTCTCCCATATTGTTCGACAAATAAAATAATCACCGTCTCCTTTAGCCTAGCAGGTATAACCGTGGGGACTCAAAAATTTCTAAGTAATCCTGTGACTGGGAGCCGCCAGTTATACTACAAATAGGACTACATAATTTCCTTGTAATACAATACTGTTTAAATCTGGAGGAACCCATAACTAAGGGGGGGGAAGGGCCCCCGTTACTTGTAAAAATATACTACAAATAGTCGTACGTAATTCTCTTTTGCTATAATACTGGTAAATTTAGGCAATCTATCTGACAGGCAAAAAACCACTTAGTTGGAGGGATATAGTACAAATAGGACTACATAATTTCATTTTTGCTATAATACTGTTTAAATCTATGTTGGGCTATCTGAAAGGCAAAAGCCCCTCGTTGAGGGACATGGGCTCTATCTGGGAGGTAAAACCCACTTAGTTGGAGGGACATCATTTCAATTCGCTTCAATGTAATACAATACTGCTAAAATCTGGAAGAAGGGCCCCCCGTTACTTGTAAAAATATACTACAAATAAACGTATATAATTCTCTTTTTTGCTATAAGATAATACTGCTAAAATCTAGAATCGCCTATAACTAATGGGCCCCGTCAGTTATAGCCACGTAATTTTCCTTTTGCTTTGCGGATATACAACAGGTTTTCAAGTCAAAAAAAACAGTGTTCAATAACCAATGTATTTAGGTGTTTCCGTAAAATTTTCTTTCTTGACATTAAAACTATTGTTTGCGCTATGCTGCTACCACCCAGGCAAAATAACTAACATTCAGTAATATTTACTATTAAAACACGATAATGTTGGGGGAAAAGCGCTCCCCCAAGACTAAAACATTTCTTTCTGCAAATACTAGTCTTAGTTCAAACATTTGCGTTCCTAAAAAGATTATCAGATGTGTTACCAAAGCGTACTTTTATGCCATCTATTGGCAAATAAGCTTACTTAAACAGTTCAAGTCCCATCTGTACAACGTACATATATATATATATATATATATATATATATATATATATATATATATATATATTAGGTATAAGTGATTTAAAGTGCTCGGTATAACAGTTTAAAAAAAAATCGTAACAAATGAATCAAACATATTGTAATTAAGCATCCTATAATTAAGCAAATAAAACTCTACAAGTAAATGGTCCGTCTTTTATTTGTAGGTTCACATTTTTTAATATGTTCTGAGCTTTCATAGAAATCGAACCAATAAAATAAATTAACACGGAACTTCTAATGAAGTGATTGAACAAAAAAAAAAGCAAATGAACCAATAAAATAAAATAACACGAACCAATAAAAAAAGAAGCGAAATAATGAAAAAAAATACGATCCGTAAATAATAATAATAATAATAATAATAATAATAATAATAATAATAATAATAATAATAATAATAATAATAATAACTTTAGTAATCGAAAATCGCAATTACATTTCAAGCGTTTTCAGTATATCGCAAAGCTTATCCTCTCGTCATGATTACAAAAAATGGTCGTAGGTTTATTTCCCGGATAATGTTTCTCAGAAGCAAATCGTGTAGTTTTTCAATAATTATTCAAAAACTCATTATTATAATTAAGTGAATAATACATGGTATTAAAAAGTTCTCACCTTAAAAATCAGAGTTCGTTCTGTTAAATCAGTCACAAAAAAGTTCAACACACAAAAGATCAATACACACACACTATGAAACGGTGTAAAAACAATAATAACAAACTTTATTTCAATACTATATATATATAAGGATTTCATTATGTCCCTCCCCCAAGCATTATGTTTTCAGCGGGTTTTCAACCCGATTTCATTAATTATAAATAAATAAATAAGGTCGTCATATCCACTAACATCGTTTATTCAGTGTTACGGTAAAACATCTAAAATTTCTTATTTTCAAGTTCGTCAACCGCTGGAGAAATCTCATTCAAACAGGGTATCGATCGATCAACATTCAGAACAGGCTATGTACGGTTTTCATCTAATTAAGGAAAATGCTTACATGTTCATCAGATATTAGATATTCTGCCAAAAATCAGATATTGCCACAAAAATACATCTTCTAAAGGGGGAAGAAACATAAAATTTCTATCTGTCTTCTTCATCACTGCAGATAAGTATCGCAGTAACAAACATCGTTAATGGAAAAATATTTCAGTACGTCACCAGTCAAAGTTCCAACAAACAAGGAAGAAAGTGTCTACGGTTATTTCAGTACAAGCGGAAATAAAAGTAGAAAGTACATTGACATTCTATATCTATGTCACCACTCAATGTTCTAACGGAAGCAAGGGGAAACGCGTGTAAAGCAACAACCCGGAAATAATGGCATTTTACAAAAATAAACCTCTATTCATTCTAAAACAGTCTTCTCTCAGAAACGGAAGAACAATTCACTCGCTCCGTATTTCAAACTTGGCTGTAAACACGGAGTTAACTATAAGGAATAAAAATAATGAATATTAACAAAATAAATAAAGCATTCAATCATACACACATTTCGTATTTTCCCATATGTTTTTTTTTCTCGCCAATTTACATGTGAGAATTGCAATAATTCTCAGTACAATACAGCGTTCACCATTGATGTTTGGGGGAGTCCCGGGTTCAGTCTTCGTACAATACAGCATTCATCTCTGGTGCTAAGGGCCCCATATTCAATCCCCGTACAATGCAACGTTCATTTCTGATGCTAAGGGTCCCATATTCAATTCCCATAAAATACAGCATTCATCTCTGGTGCTAAGGGCCCCATATTCAATCCCCGTACAATACAACGTTCATCTCTTGTGCTAAGGGTACCAGGCTCATTTTCAGTACAATACAGCATTCACCACTATTGCTAAGGATCCCATATTCATTCCCCGTACAATGCAACATTCATTTCTGGTGTTAAGGGTACCAGGCTCATTTTCAGTACAATACAGCATTCATCTCTGGTGTTAAGGGTCCCATATTCAATTCCCATAAAATACAACATTCATCTCTGTTGCTAAAAGTTCCATATCCAATCCCCGTACAATGCAGCATTCATCTCTGATGCTAAGGGTCCCGGGTTCAATCCCAGTGCGTATCACACATTATAAGTGTTCTGAGCTTCTTATTTTTAACAAATAAAATAATCACCATCTCCTTTAGCCTAACAGGTGGGACTCAAATATTAATTTAATCACTACTACGAAAGTACGTAATACAGAATGACGTATCAACAGATTTAATTCAAATTTCCATTATTATTATTTTTAAAAATAACCAGTATAAAGTCTCTACAGACACGCATACACACTCGAAAAAGAGGACATGACCTTTCCATGTCAGCATAACTAAAAACAAAAATATAACAACTTTCCAAATCCATGTCATCAACCCATAATGACCTACCAAACCGTATAACAACATCCATTAGGACAGACAGTTATAAAAATATACACAGCGGCGGCAAGCCTTTGTCGTAGAAAAGTTCAGGCTCTCCTACTGAAGATTTTAGCTGAAATCTAATTTTAATCTATCAAACTAAGGTTGTAGGTTTTTGCTCTGAGAAATATATATTTAATATATAACACTTGTAGAATTGATATTAATTTATTTTTAGAATAAAAGTGCAAATATACATATGTACAAATAATCAAAATTCTGTCATCGAAATTCTTTCAGCCTTAACTAATTAGCCTTTGTATCTTTTGATTAGAAAAAAATTAATCGATGCCCACAGATTCCCAAATTTACTCTACTCGGAAACCCGCTGTCCGCCACTTCGAACAAGCTTCGACAGATTGCCTACTTTTATCAAGAAAGTCTGACTTCAACCTTCTATCAGAAAAAAAAAATTAGATTAACCTTTCATCTATGACTCCCACTTGTGAACATAGAAGGTTAACTTCCTTAAAGAGAACACCATCACTTAGTTCTTCTCTGGCCTATAAGAAAAAAAAATATCTAATACTTCAGTATATTAGCAATTTAATCTTAGAACTCGGTTAAATCAACGCTTCTGTATAGACCATCACTCAGGCCTTCCCTACATGAATTTATTTCAAAATATTCTACGGCCATCACTTAGGCCCAGAGAAAATTACTTCTCTCTGCAACTATCATCACTTAGATAGTTCCCTACATGAATTCGTCTTAAATTAATATTTCTACGGCCATCACTTAGGCCCAGAGAAAATTACTTCTCTCTGCAACTATCATCACTTAGATAGTTCCCTACCAGAAGACAGAGAATTTCAAAAAAACATCACTTAGCCCTCCTGACCATCTTCTAAAAAATTACGACTGAGGGTCTTCTTTTATATGCTCGGTGGACGCGTTACTTTCTCTTTTTTTATGAGGTTTATATTTTCGCTAAAGAAAAAGAACAGCTTGGGTAGGCAAAGCCTGCGAGCTTCTAGAAATTCATTCTAAAATTTTCAGCCACCAAATATTTGAAAGCTAAAAGAAAAAAAAGTACGTTAAAAAAATATAAGCACAAACTATGAACACAATTCTATACACAAGTTATCCTCTACAATTATATATGTATTTATATGTGTGTGTGTCTGGCCAGACCTAATAGATTATATATAGTCTTATTAATAAAATCATAAAATTAACATATAATTTTGTATAAAATATATTTAATCGCTATTACCTTATTACACAAACCAGTAAGGGCGAAGATACGTCCTTACATCTTTTATAACTTTACCTATGGTGCATGGGGTCCTTGGTTCGATCCCAGCTCACGCCGAATGAATTTTATTATGGACAAACACCGTGTGCATGAGTGTCCTCGGGTTTCCCCCGTTTCCTCCCACTTTTTTCATTAAACAATTTCATTTATTTCTCACCATTACTCTCTCCATTAGCATAGTCGGCATAATCGTGGGACGTAAAAATTAGATATTTCATTTCATTTTTCTTTTATAACTGTATATCACTTTTTCTGTGACGAGAGCAACATCTAAGCGAGTATTCAGTAAATTAAACCACTAAAACCTATATTCATTGCACAATAGTGCAGATGAAGTTTAGCTCTTTGGCAATCTTCAGCATGGACAGAAAAAAAACGCCAATACATTGATATTGAAACAGTAGTTAACGAATTCCTCTGCGAAAAAGATCACCCGTCCTGTTGTGTTTCAGATGATAATGTATAATTATACTTAGTTGGTTGAAATTTCTCCATAGTTGTGGAGGCGAGATACTGAAAAAAATCCCTACCAAGAGGTGAAGGTGACATGTAAAAGTAGTCAAATACGAACGAAATTAGTGTCGAATTCATATGCAAAGATGAAAAGTCACACAGTGGATGCTGCGTAAGTCCAAAATGAGCCTTGGTTGGCTTCGAGTTGACAATGGGAGGGTGACAGGAATAAAGAATCGAAAATATCCTATACTTGTGTCGAATGGATAGTTTTCGGGATCACTGACAAAAGGTAATATTTCAGATGTGTATATGTCCAAGGTTGGCCATATTGAAATGGGGTCATAGGGAGAACCAGTAAATACTTCAGAACAGTTCCTTTTTGGTGCGTTTGAATTATCGGAGATACGACTTCTAGGGAAGTGTCGTTGCTCCAGGGAGGCATTACTAACTGGTCACTCCCTAAAATCGTCAAGGTTTTGCAGGGCCGCAGACAGAAATTTATTTCAGCGATCGAAAGCTTGACAGGAATTTATTTCAGCGATTGAGGACATATTTTACTAAAATGTCTATCATCCAGGGGCGGATCAGGATGATTGTTTGGGAGGGGCGGTCGGTCGAAGTCAAATCAAGGTAAGAGCGGATTGCAAAAAAAGAAAAGAAAAAAGAAAGAAAGAAAAGAAAAGAAAGAAAAGAAAAAAATAGAAAATGAGAAAGAGCTCTTCTGTAGAATTAACTTTCTTAAGAAAGTAAGGCCTATCTACTTTAGGTTTTAATTTACGTTTATAATACAAAGACGAAAAATACTTAGGATATGTTTTATTTTTAAAATAAAAAGTATAAAAAGTTCCCTATTCTGGGGGATGCGATCACCCCAAACACACTCCCCTGGATCCGCCCCTGCTTTCACCATCTACAAAATTAGACATATATACAAAAAAGTAGTGATTTCGTGGGGACAAAAGCTCTGGATTGCCAAGGCCTGCATCCTGGGTATGTCCCTGCTGCTCTGAATTGTCTAAAGCTCCTCTTCAAAGGTAAGACTTAAAATGTAAATAATAAACCTGTAACATAGAATACAATATAAATAGAAAATATGTTATAATTAAGAAATAGAAAATAATTATAAAATACATTTGAAGGGCAATTTTAAAATATCAATAATACTTGAAAGTAAAATATACTTTTAAAACAATTATGCATTTATGCAGGGCTACAAACAAGTGAGGAGTGCCATGTAAATTTAGTAACAAATATAATATTGGACAATTATTTCGAATTAAACTAGCTATGACTACATTACTTCAAACTGGAACTTGTGGAATATACAGGATGAGCGTAGCTCAAATAAAATAAGCAATAAGAATGGTCTTGATTGGAAGCTCGGACCATCTACGTAAAAGTAACTTACATTAACCATTCACCTAACAGACAATGACGCACAGGGCTTGGCACTACTTTATCAGATGGTTCTATCAAATGTAACTTAATTAAAACAATAGTAACAAATTTTAAAGCTTTAAAAAATGTTCTGAAGAAGAGGAAGTTCTCCACATTAATTCGACAACTGCCTAATGTGATCCTCGCAGTTCGAAAACTTCCCTTCTTATCTTTCACAAAATCAGAATTTTCGTAATAATACGAATGCTGTCCGATCATTTTTTCCCCAATTCTAAATCTGTGTATACAAATCATCCCTCTCTGTCTCCATACTTGAATCTCTCTCTCTCTCTCTCTCTCTCTCTCTCTCTCTCTCTCTCTCTCTCTCTCTCTCTCTGAATGTCATCCAGGAAGTCATATGGCTTGAGATCAAACCGTCGACTCTTGAAACCAAATGTAAGCTCTTTAGCAATGTGCTATCGTAGCTCTATAGGTTTGTTGTTAAAACCAGTGTCTTTTAGACTTTATTCGGGGGGGAGGGGGGGAAGGAAGAGATTGTCCGGCGACATAAGATTTTCACTTTTTATTAGTGTATTACTATACATTTGATCAAAAAATACGTATTTATGAAGCTCAAGAGAGGGGGAATTACACCCTCCTGTCCTGTCCAAATGACGCCCCTGAAACATTTGCTTGCACTTACTGAAAAGAAATTAAATGAATCATTGAATAAAACTCGTTTCTGTCCGTAGATATTTTAGAGCTCTTGGCAATTTCCATAGATTTCTTAGGGAGCATCTTACTAGCTTGCACTCTTTAAAGAAAGAAAAGAATGAAACTAAAGATATTTATGAAGCTCTGGGAAGATTGTGTAACTTTCCTTTAATTTAGGCTCTTAAAAATATTTCAGAACAAACGAATGGAAAAGATTGTTTTAAAGCTATAACGTTGTAAACTTGATTCCTGTTTCTTTTTCAGCTGAATGGAAAGAGTGTACTACGTCACACACACTGCTTTAGACAAGGAGAGGTGGAGGACGGGGAGGAGTTGGAATAAATACTAGAAGCAACTAATCGATTGATACATGTATTGCGGGAATGCATAAGAAAACTGGGCAAGAGTTTGTTACTCATTTGGACTTAGAATTTTTGTAACAAATTTTATGCCGCGGACTGTACATTTTTTTTATAACATTAACCTCTGCTACGAACTCTCTTCAGTCTACACTGAAGAGGAATTCGGATCACTGTCAGGGACTGAGTTTGCTGGAATGAATTGTTCACAATAATTTAGAAAAAATATTTAGTGAATCTACAAAGCCTCTGAAATTAATATTAACTGTACCTATGGCGTCAGGAAAAGAAGAAAGCTTTCTTTTCACATCAAAAAGAATTGACACTTTCAAGAAATTGAATGTCCCAAGAAAGGTTATCACAATTGGTTACGCTTACCATCGAAAAAGACCTGACAATAAGAATACTAGAGTTCAACCAGCATGTATTAGGCAGATTTGTTCCAATCAAGGAGAGAAGAATGAACTTACTAATTAAATAACGTGATTAATCGGTTTAAGTGTTCCGCATTTTTTATTTTTTAAAAACAGAATTTTATTTAATTTAACATGTCACATAGTATTTGCATCTAAAGTTATGCTGATTAGTCAATGAGTCTACTTTATATCTTCTTTCTCCCATCGTTCGTACTGCAACACCCGAAACCACAATCAACCGGCCGCCACTGCTTCTGAGTCATATTACGAAAAACTCTGAATAATGGAGCGACATGCTATTTAGCTGGCGTATCGTATTAAGCTTCCTTACCCTATATGGCTTACATATGAGTATATTGACTTTTCAAAAATCACAAAACACCTCGCAGAACTCCGACTAAGGTACATAACTTCACGTATACAAACAGGTCATCCGTTATTCTGGGACATTTTCCAGACTAATGCTCTTACTGATTCTCCATTTCGGTACAAACTTTCACCTTTAAACATCTTAGTATCCCTGTCTGTCCAAAATACAATCTGACTGCTGATGAATGGGAAATATATGACATCTACCTCATTAATGATCATCTTCCTCATATTTTTCCATATTAGCATAGAAATCCTCACTATTAACAAGGGCTTCCCCTTGTCCTCATCAGTCCCGAGTCGCCCCGGGACAGAAGATTTAACACTGCATCTGTCTGGCTAATACAACTGTGTTTGTGTTGTCTCAGCACTTCATCTCATACCTCACCATCATTACTCTAAATTCAATTACATTTGAAGACCGACCCGACCCGACCCGACTAACCCGAACCGTGATCCGACCTGATTGACCTGACCCGACAACCCGACCCGAGCTGACCCGATTGGTCCTGCATTTTGTAGTCGTGGTGGTCTTTCATGCTATACAACAGCCAAGAATGCTCGCCACATCGGTGCAAATGAAGACCAAGTGTCATTTTGATTATGGTCTTTCATACTATACGGAAAGCAAGAAAATATGCTCATCGCTACTTGGTGATCACCAAAACAAGGCCAAGAGCAAGATTACTATGCAATTCGTCTTGCATATCCAATCTTTATCTTGTTCTTGTATCCATGCCCTTGGGCTTGGTGAAATAAAATGAAATATTCAGTTTAAGGTCCCTCGATTCTGCACCGAGGCTAAGGGATACGGTGACTATGAGAAATGAATGAAATGTTGGAATGAAGAAAGTGGGAGGAAACAGGAGAACCCCGAGAAAACCCACTACACGGTGTTTCTCCACCACAAAGCCTACTTATCACAAGCTGGGATTGAACCATGGACACCATGCACCAGAGATGAATTCTCTACCACTGAGCCACCGCAGCCCTGCTTGGGCTTGGTCGTCCATATCCAATCTTTCTTTTGGCCTTGCTTAAACAACTTCTAGTTTTGTTCTAAATCCAGACTCCATATTGGCGTAGATATTAATATTACAGTCGATTGGTAAAATCAATCTTCCACATTTACAAATTAAAGTACACACAAGTACAAAAATAAGTATTTACCATAAAAACACTAGCTGCAAGTGTTCAAAATAGATTTATGGTTTCTATAAAATCAATTGAAAATTGCTATTTTTAATTACGCAGCTAGTGAAAAACAGCAGCTTTCGACTCCAGCCGAGTTTAAGCTCAACTTAAACTCAGTTGACCAAAGTGAACTGACCCGACTGACCCGACCTGATAACCCGACCCGACAACCCGACCCGATCCGTAATCCGACCCGTTTGAGAGCACTACTATCGACTTAACTACCATCTGGAAAGAATCGATGTAACTATTCGATTGATATAATATATATATATATATATATATATATATATATATATATATATATATATATATATATATATATAAGGTAAGAAAGTTCTGTTGCTTTTACACCCACCATCTTCGAACATCGATATATCACCTAAGACTACCTGGAAGATCAAAAAATAGTCCCCATCAGCATCGACGACCTGCCAACGTTCTGGAAAGCCAAGGATTCCATTGCGGTAGAACTTGGTGGGTCGTGAAGCGAAGAAGGTATCAAGTGCACTTTGTTCCTCCACTAAGGATTTGGACTGATCTCCTCTAAGGTGATTATCCAAGGAATGGAACAAGTGATAATCGTACAGTGCAATGTCCGGGAGTAAGACGGATGCAATAGTGTTTCTCATCCAAGGCGTAAAATGGTGTCCCGGGTTATCTAGCCACGTGAGGCTTAGCGTTGTCCTGTAACAGAAGGATTCCATGGAGATTCAGAAGTGCTGGCTTCAGATTTTTGAGTTTTTCTTGAACACGTCTCAACTGCTGACAGTACTCTGACCAGCTGGTAGCAATTCCCGATGCACCATGCACGATGCAGCGAGCAGTCCACCAAATACACAGGAGGACTTCTTTTTGGTGCAACGCTGGTTTCGGCTGTTTTGGAACCGATTCATGGGATACTAACCAATGAAGACGGCGCCGTGGAGCATCGTACAGGACCCAGTTCTCATCACATGTCAACGCCATGTTCAGAAATGGCTCCTCCCTCGGACGAGACAGCAAAGAAACACAGGTTGTCTGCTCTCATTGCCTTCTGGCTCGGAGTCAAATCATGTGGGACCCATCGACCTAACTTGTAGTGCTTTCCAAGTTGATGGAGGTGTTGTAGAATGGTTTATTCACTCACAGTGAATTGTAGTCCCAGTTCCTCACATGTCTGGCCACTGTTCGCCTCGATTGGTGTCTGAAGATCTTCATTTTGTGCATCTGTTGGTCTTCCGGCACGTGGTGTGTCTTCGAGTGTTTCGTCACCGTCCTTAAACTTGTTAAACCACCGACTGTCCGCGGAGTCACGACACCTTCACCACATTTTCCGCCCCGCTGCAGTATCGTTTGACCTCAGTTGGAACTCGTACGTCATGCATACCCTTACGACGCTCTGTGGAGGTCCCATGTTCACTTTGTGCTTACGCAAATTCACGGTGTAACTAAACTACCACAACCAGGTAGTACATTGGATATACCCACACTAACAACTGGCCATCGCGTTATCCCCATTCGCATTTAACTCACGTTGTAAGGGCCAATTGAACACATACCTCCACAAAAAGCGACAGAACTTTCTTGGTTACCTTTACATATAAAACTTTGCTACGCTAAATAGTAATACTAAATATATGATCATACATTGTAAATGATAATATATATATAGTCATTTATAATGTATGATCATATATTTAGTATTACTATTTATGTTAAATTTCCCTTTGGGACTTCTTCGGTAAATGACATCACATAAAATTACGTAATATAATGTGTTCGTACTCACACAAATTGTTCTAGTATGCTGACGTTTCTTTTTTATTGTTTTTTTTTTAATTTTCTGAAAGCATTGAAAGGTATGCTTGTATTCTACACAGGGTTCCCTTCGAGTACTCCTGGGTTCGAATCTCCTTAAAAGCAAGCAAACCTGCGTAATATGGCCTTTCGTTGTAGAGATATTTACTGGTCCTTTGTCTCAAAGGTTTTGCCGACTCTTTCTTGTGTCTTCAGGGAAAAAAAATACAACTATAGTGCTGCCAAAACGTCTTGAGTCGTGGCAAAAATGCGAACTAAAGCTCACACACTCAACACACCCACGCGTTGAGCCAATAAGACCGCCTATACATTGCTTCCGAATGCGATTGCTATTGCGAACTACGAATTCACGTGCCTCTACTAGATCCGAGTTTTGTGAATGCGAATCAAGTTGCAATGTCTCTTTCAAAAGTTCAATTTGAAATATTTTTTCCTTGAAAATTCCTACCTTAAAATCTTGAGAGCCTAAATAACAATATCTACTAATTTCCTTTGTGTGCAAAATAGAGTGAATGTCGCTCCCATTATTATTATGCTTCCGCGGTAACCGCTACTATTTTCACTTTAAGATAAATTTACTAGATAAAATTAGAGATTACAGAATAAACCTACTTTCTAATAAAAGTTTTTTTCCATGAGTAAAGAAATCCGTTCTTGTTGCTTGCTATTCGAACATATTTGTCAATAATTACATGTATTCGCAAAATCATTATTTGAGGAACAAAAAGGAAATACAGGGTGCGGCACGTAAAACCGGCCCGTAAAGTGAACACATAAAATGAAATGTAATGTATTGAATATGATTAACTACAACACATAAATGAAATGTAATGTATTGAATATGACTACTCACCTTCACAGCAGCCTTCACAGCAGGTGCTGAAAATGTCCTCTGCCCACTTCAACACACATGTGAGCACGATTGAGGAGATTCATATATACCCTTGTCAGTTCTTGTGTTGTAATGCTATTGGTGACATCCTGGATCCTGGTCTTGAGTTCTTCAATTGTGTGTGGATTTGTTTCGTATACTCTTCCCTTTAACAGTCCCCATAAGTAAAAGTCACACGTGGACAAGTCTGGTGACCGAGGAGGCCACAAGCCTTTGCTGATTGTCCTCTGTGGTGTAAACATCTCATGCACAAGGGACAATGATGCAGCTGATGTGTGGCATGTTGCACCGTTCTGCTGAAAGTAACATAACTGACTTACGTGACTGCTGCAGGTCACGTAAGTCGACCCGACCTCGACACGCCATCTCTTGGTAGGAAGGTAGATTATTTAAGTGTTGCCAAAAACACAATATACCAGAATATTACGACGGGCCGGTTTTACGTGCCGCACCCTGTATAAATTGAATAAAAAAAATTGCGGTTCGTGTATTAATTAAATCTTCATATTTTAAAGACAAAACAAAGATAAATATACATACCTTCCACTCCAAGTTCCTTGCTTACATCTGCCCATAATTTGTTCACGACGTGTCGTTTGTGGTAATCTGGATGAGCTTCGTTCCACAATGGAACTTTATCACAAACACAATTTATCAAAGCATCAACATCTATTTCCATCTTTATTTATTTATTTATTTATTTTTATCACATTATTTTCTGTAGTAAATTCTGTTGGAAATATTACTTGCAATAGTGTTTTAATGTAAAAAAATAGTTTTTTTGCCATTTGTGAAGAATTCAACCAAACGGATTTAGTATGCTTTGGAAATTCACTTCTCAATTGAGGAGTTCTTGTCCCATATTTTTCTCTTCTTTGTTTCTGAGTCACTCAACATAGACGAAATTCGTTAGAGTCAACTTAAATTCAATGGTACTTCCATTTTTCTTTTCGGAACTTACAAGCGAGGGGCGCGATATCGAGACTCGAATTGCGCAATAAGAGTTACCTATACTGAAAGAGCATCAGGTAGTTAGTAAGTTATCAAATTATTAGCTGCAGTCCGCCAGTAGGGAGAAAGTTATGGGACTATAAAGTTCAGAGCCTGGCGTACGAAAACCATACAAAACTTAGCATTTGGCTTGTTCCTCTTTGTATTGACAAGAGATAATGAACTCTAACGTATTCCCATCACAGAACATGATGTCTGACATAAGAAAATATGTGTGAGAAGAATTGTCAGAGTTGCCATCCATAGAAATAACAGCGTTGCCCGAATAAGAATACCGCGAAAAGCTTGCAAGCAAATAGTACGTGATCGGGACTTGCGTTACACAATACGGGTTATAAAGTACATTCTGAAAGAGCATCAAGCATGAAGTGACCACGTTATTAGCTGCAATCCGCCAGTAGGGCAAAATTATGGGGCTGCAAAGTGAACATGAGAGACTATGGCAAACAGAAGAAATAACCTGTTTGTGTGTGCCATAGCAAATGGTATTATTTTGGTAAGGGGAGAAAGCTATGTAAATGGCAGTGTTAAGCCACACAATTGATATGAAGAGCAGAAAGTATCGAGTGATCCAAACAAAAACAGTTAGTACAATATGCACATCGGACGATAGCCGTGATAACACATTTCTGTGGTGAGGGAGTCAAAACAGTACTGAATTGGTGTCCGGAATGCTTCCGGTGCGATGTCCAGGTATCCCACTTTATAGAAAGCAAAGAGAATCATGTTGCGGAACAGAGGAGCGCAGAATTGGTACAGCGTGAACTACTGGAGACGCAGGAAATTGTCACGGTACCAGATGTTCGTTTCCTGCGATAAGACAATTGTGTCAGTGACGAACTTGACAAAGTTCTTGTAAGGACGGAAAAAGTACACGTCCAAGGGCTGCATCAGGCCTGTACAACCAGCCGGGATCAATCACTGCAAACCAAGCTTTTCGCGGTATTCTTATTCGGGCAACACTGTTATTTCTATGGATGGCAACACTGACAATTCTTCTCATACAGATTTTCTTATGTGAATCATCCTGTTCTGTGATGGGAATACGTTAGAGTTCATTATCTCTTGTCAATACAAAGAGGAACAAGCCAAATGCTAAGTTTTGTATGGTTTTCGTACGCCAGGCTCTGAACTTTACAGTCCCATAACATTTTCCCTACTGGCGGACTGCAGCTAATAATTTGATAACTTACTAACTACCTGATGCTCTTTCAGTATATGTAACTCTTATTGCTCAATTCGAGTCTCGATATCGCGCCCCTTGCTTGTTAGAATCTGAATCATTCGAAATCAGGGTTGATAACTTAGGCGCAGGTACAATTCGTCAGAATAATGTGAATTGCAGTGACATTGATCAACTAATATTACTAATATGATGGTCCGCCACTGTACGTTTCCTATTACGGTTAACAAAAGTGTCTAAATATCCCCACATTTAAGAACATGTCACTGACAGTTGACAAAACTGATATGACAGTTAATGTGTTCAATGAATTCCGTTTAACGGTTTTAGGATTTCCACTTTTTGAGGTAAATTTTAGTTTCACTCAAACAGCTACTGCTTCCTTACTATTTATCGTAGGATCATGGTTAGTATTTTGTGTTATATATATATATATATATATATATATATATATATATATATATATATATAGATAGATAGATAGATAGATAGATAGATCATACTTTTTAACGATACCACTCACTTGTCCATATTATACGCCCGGGCCCGGGTTCACGTAGGGTTCTGATTTTTTTTTTTTAATGCATTGTTATGTACAAAATACGTGTGCAAAATTTCATTCTTGTATCTTGAAAACTGAGGTCGGGAGAAATTTTTGAAAGTCTGAAGGTGACCCATTTTTGTCATATATATATATATATATATATATATATATATATATATATATATATATATATAGAGAGAGAGAGAGAGAGAGAGAGAGAGAGAGAGAGAGAGGTAGATAGACATTTCAGAAAATTACTGCGTCATTACTATTTAGCTTAGAGTCATGGTTCAAACGTTATTTTCTTCAGTATAACAAGCGTTTTCTAATGGTATCACTCATATGTCCGTATCGTACAACTGAATTGGAAAAATCGGGAAAAACCGGATTTTTTTTTTAAATCAACCCCTCGGAACACTTGCGTCCCTCGGGCCCGGCCCCGGTTTCAAGTAGGGATCTCAGAAAAAAAAGAGAAATATCCGAATGTACACACAATCCGTAAGCAAAGTTCCAATCTAATATCGTGAAAACTAAAGGCGTGAATTTTTTTTTTTAAATTTGCCTTTAGAAAAAATAAAAAAGTCACGCCCCTCCGCCCCCACTTGGCTCCGCCAAGTTGACCATCTGGTTCTAAAATGTATCTGGGCTGTTCTTGGGTCCACCCTTGGCTTGAATAATAATAATAATAATAAAACGGCTTAAATATCTGTTTTAGAACCTAAATAACCGGTCAAAGATGATACTACGCCATATTAACAAAAGTTATCCAAAAAATCCCAAAATTGCAAATAGACCTCATATTAACGTGCTTTTGCATAGCGCGGACGTTTCTTGGAAGCAATTAACCGAGTTATCCAAGGTTATTACTGCAATATTGGTATAATAAATAATCAGTGCACGATTGCATGTAGACCTAATATTTGAAATTTTTGCAATAATTTCCGTTTGTTGTTATAAATAGGCTGTGTTAAATCATATTGTTGCTGGATATTGTTTGCGTTTCCAAGAAAAGGCAAAAATCTTCAGTGCGGCGAGGGTAATTGTAATGGTAAGACGCATTAGTGCAGCACTGAGCAAAATTATCGAAGAAAAAAGCGAAAATGAATTATTTTCTACAAGACTACCAATTTCTGGGACGCTGCGGGGTTGTCGACTCGACAATCGTGAGAGCAGAGAGAACTTGCACAGAAATACCAGAAGTTATCAATGGAAGTCCCAGATGGACTCACTTGTTTCATGAGAGGGCAACTTGGTCTGATGAAATATCGCATTGTTATATGACAGCTGTATTTTCCTGGAACGAATCCCAAGTAAGGGTGGAAGGACACATTGTCAGCAGGAGTGAATTTGTCAACGATGTTCAAGATGACTATGCAGATGAAGTATTTGACAGTGAAGACAACAATGAGCTTGATGATATTTATGTCTCAGAGTCCGAAGAATCTGAAGAGGAGGAGGAAGAGTTTGATGATTTTGACACGAACGAATTATATTATAGTTCGGATGATGAAGGCACTGTTTCCTCTGAGCAACGTGCTACTTCGTCCAGCGAAGCTTATCACATAGAAGTTGCCTCTCCTCTTTTTTCAATAGCACAAGTACCATTTGTAAGTCCCACCGAAGGTGAACAATGCTATTTGAATGAAATTTATGAAAGCTCGGATGAGTTTGACAGTACCTGGGATTCAGATGACGGAGAAGTTAGTGTGCCTGTTCAGGAAGCTGAGAACTTGTCAAGACAAATTGAAGATAGTGAGAATAAAACGATTTCTCCGACTGTTGAACAGAGCGCATCAAGCACATAAGGTCTTCCAGCCATTCCAGAGGCAGAGATCGAAGTTATTTTCCATTCCCATGCGGAAGAAAGGCAAAACTTGCCGACTCACATTGAAGTCAGCGGAAATGAAAGTTCGTCTGCAGCTGCTGTAGAGAACATCCCAAGTCCTCAAACTAATTATTCCAGACCCAGAAATAGAAATGAGTATTAATCCCAATAATGAAGAAGGAGTAACATCAGACAATCCACCAGTTAATAGAATCAGAGCATTTTGGCAGAGTATTTGCAAGTTCTGGTGTTTTCGAACTAAGTAAGAAGAACAGCGTTCCAGTGAGCGCTACTAATAAAACTTATGTAGTGCAGGGGCTTTCACTCATAGCAACCACCAACCATGTCTGTGCCAATGTTTAGAGTAAGCCCTAAAAAAAACATTACAGCCCGATAAGCACTTTAAAACTTTCGAAACGCTAATGCAAGAAGAAAATTTATTGTTTAGATGCAGAACCTTGGTGCAAATGATTACTTTTTGGATTGAATTAGCAACTTGAAGTTTGTACTGAGTGACGTAACCTCTTGAGACCGTCATTTCATGATGATTTAGGAAAGGCTTATCCCTAGATTACGGGTTGAAGAACAACCTAACAAGATATTACAGCCTCGTATGCTTGCTAATCCTCTTTAGAAAGAAGTTGACTAAAATACACACACACGTCTTTCTCCAACCTGCTGGATAGAACGACCAAACGCAGCGCACCATTAAATAATTGTATATTTACTTTGCATTGTTAATGGACCAAAAGTGTCCATCACTATCGTTTTTCTCTCAATTAATGTATGTTTAGAAGCTTTTCTTTGTACTGAAACTAATGTTTCAATTATTGCTGTTATGTAATCAGATGATATTCTGTGAAGCCGTGTGGCCGTTTAACAACAACTTTACAGGAAGTAGTGTGTTCAATTCATGTTAGAAAATGTTCACATAAAATGTCGTAATTTTTATGTTCGCAGGCTATGTTGCTAAAGGCTTTGTGGAAGAGCCAATCGATTTTATATATATATATATATTGCGAGGTTTTCGACACACACTTACTAACCAATCCCGTAAAGCTCAGAAATGAAGATAACCCGTTTGAAGTTTAGTTACGTCCTCAGTATCAACAAACATTGAACGCTCAAGATGAGTAATGAGTTAACAAAAAAAAAAAAAAAACCGAATAATATTATCACTTTTTTGGAGATTAGGCCTACACTATACGTCAGAAAATAAAGAACAATATCTGTCCTTTTTGAGTTGCCTTCAGTTATGGTATCATTGGGAAGAACAAAATAAGCTTGAAAGTAGTCTGTGGAAGATTGATGTTCCAAGCACTTGGTCATATAGAGACAAAAAATATAGGCTGATGAAATAAGAACTGCTGCTTCTTCACTGCTGCTGCTATACTGCATCCCAGCTTATTCAAGGTTAACTAAGGTCTTCAACAAGTGCTTGCACAAAAGGAGAAAAAAAAATGGACCATCGACATCAACTGCTCGAGTTCCAACAGTTTTCATTTTTTTCAACCAGATGACACGAAAAAAAAACATCACTCTATACCAGGAAGCAAGACAACTGAAGGAAGAGCTTCTTTCCAGTGAACATCAAAAATTTGAAAGTTTCCGGCTTGCAAATATGATGATATGGTACTTGCTACGTAAAATTAAACACATTGTTTGGACTATGAAATTAATAAATAACTAGCCGTTGTAATTGTTTGACTTATTTCTAGTACAGTATTGAAAGTTGAGTAGGTTAAAGCACAATGTAGAAGAACTACGAAGGGGGGGAGGGGATCTCCCCAATGCCGTAAATGTCGCCAAGACCTAGCGGCCCACTTGTGAGTAAATGTCGATCGTCGATATAGCGACTCGTCGAAAGATTGCCGCTAGTGTCCCACTGGCGGCAGTGTTTCGTCGAGTCGAAACAGATATCTCGAGTCGGGGTGTTGAAGTTACCACTGCGTAGCAGCGAGGACTTCTTTTGGTCCGCGCTCCTTCGATTCGTCGCAGAGAATCGCGAAGGGACCAACACGAACTATCGCCAGTCATGTGCATGCGGTTATTATTATATATTTTTTTTTCTGACGAATTGTTCCTAGAGTGAGCTTCGGAGGTCAAGAATAACTTCTGCCTCAACATCATAAAGTAAAAAATCTTAAGATAAGTGCGATAATTGTATGAATTTAGATGGCAACTGTCGTCGATCATTAGAAAGTGAGTATGGGAGAACTCTGAAATAAAGTAAATAGACACGCGTCATTTTGTTATAAAATTACATGGCGAATTTATTTTATCTTATTCCAAACAGTATAGTCTAATATACGCGGTTAAAGGAGCACTCTGATTGACCAAATTAAAAGGATCTCAACGATTTATTCCTTTACAAACGATGTTTCCTTCATCGCCTCCGTGGCAAAGTCGGAAGAACACCCGCCTAGTAATCATAAGGTTGCTGGTTTGAGCCCCCTCTGGATTGCTTTTTTGGTACTATTTTTTAGTGTTTTTTAGACTAACCTTAATGTAAACAAATCACACATATAGGCGATTTAACATATTTTGGGCGAGTAATTTTGTTGTTTATTTGCGTCTCGTCTCTGCCGCTGGTGGTATAATTTTCAAATCGGAAGAGGAGCGACCGCGGATCGTCGCTGCGGGTTTGCCAATTTTTGGCGAGATATCGCTAGTTGCCCATAGGTGGTCCAGCGACGTTTACGGCATGGGGTCCAAGTTTCCGCCTGACGAACTTTGAGAAAGGATAGAAAGGAAACAGCGGGATTACTTCATAACTTCCCTTGACTTCAATACACTTGGACGTCCGCCCACTTCCAAGAAAATATCTATGGCGTCCTCCCACTTCCTAAAATATTACAATGGATAAAGGTAGGCCCTGGCGACGGCTTGATGTCATGCGTCCCCCTACTTTTCAGAACTACTTTTACCCTGATTATAACGGTGTCTTTCAGCTCATTGTCGTAAGAAAATTTTCTTCCTCGAAGGTCTTTCTTATGTTAGGAGATTGTTTGTTGTTAAATCTGAGCTCTAGAGTGGATACCAACTGTCTTCGAAGCCACAGACAACAGTTGCGTAGATTGAAGCATTATTATACAATATGTGAGGCGATGACTCACTTTTGTCGAACTGATACAACTAGACAGTGGAAGCTAATGCATTATTTCATCTATAGGTGACAGTGTATGTCATGAACGGCTTATTATCAGTGACGCAATACTTCAGTGTCAGGCCGAAAAAGTTTGGAAATACCCTCGCACAATTAGGAGAAGTTAATTTTGTCACTGCAGTCTCCAAGGATGTCACTAATGCAGTCTCGGCGGGATGACGTATCGGTGACGAATACAGAAGTCAATATGACGCATAAACACATTTGTATACGATGTACTGATAAAAATGCATTTAACAACATCTCAGACGTTTCGTCCGATTTTAACTAAATTCGCACCACAGAATACAAGAGCATTTAAACAGCTGGAATGCAATTCGAGCGTAACTACTGTATATGGTGCAACTGGGAAAATTCGGATGGTCATTTGGCAGAATTACTGTTTGCGTAGGTTGTGAGGTGCCACTGATCCATCGATAGTAGAGAGTACCAACAGCAAATACACTCCCGAATTCGCCCGCAACGCGTCAGCAAAGTGTTTGAACATCAGTGATGAAAATTTTCCCGGAAAATTTTCCGATTCATAAAAACATACTCCATTTATTCCTACATCGTTGTTTAGTCGAGATGTGAGGTGGAAAATTTTCTTCTATATTTTTCCGGAAAATTTTCCGTTCTTAACAAATATCAGTGATTAAGTAACAATTCGTCAGTATTCATAAAATTGATTGAATTCATATATAGAAACGTTAAAAAGTGAAAGATCGTTGAAAGAATCTGAAAATTTTCATGGCTCAGACAATTTTCAGTACGATGTAAGAACTAGTGGAACAATTTTCCATGAATCGAAAAATTGTTTGTCCTGTACAATGAAAATTTTCCGATAGATAAAAACATACTCCACTTATTGCTACATCGTTGTCTAGTTAAGATATGAGATGGAAATTTTTCTTCTATATTTTTCCGGAAAATTTTCCGTTCTTAACAAATATCAGTGATTAAGTAACAATTCGTCAGTATTCATATAATTGATTGAATTCATATATAGAAACGTTAAAAAGTGAAAGATCTTTGAAAGAATCTGAAAATTTTCATGGCTCAGACAATTTTCAGTACGATGTAGGAACTAGTGGAACAATTTTTCATGAATCGAAAAACTGTCTGTCCTGTACAATGAAAATTTTCCGGAAAATTTTCCGATTCATAAAAACATACTCCACTTATTCCTATATCGTTGTCTAGTTGAGATGTGAGGTGGAAAATTTTCTTCTCTATTTTTCCGGAAATTTTTCCGTTCTTAACAAATATCAGTGATTAAGTAATAATTCGTCAGTATTCACAAAATTGATTGAATTCATATATAGAAATGTTAAAAAGTGAAAGATCGTTTAAAGATTCTAAAAATTTTCATGACTTAGACAAATTTCAGTACGATGTAGGAACTAGTGGAACAATTTTTCATTAATCGAAAAGTTGTCTGTCCTGTACAGTGATGAAAATTTTCCGATTCATAAAAATATATTCCACTTATTCCTACAACGTTGTTTAGTTGAGATGTGAGTTGGGAAATTTTCTTCTCTATTTTTCAGGAAATTTTCCCGTTCTTAACAAATATCAGTGATTAAGTAACAATTCGTCAGTATTCAGAAAATTGATTGAATTCATATATAGAAATGTTAAAAAGTGAAAGATCGTTTAAAGAATCTGAAAATTTTCATGGCTTAGATAATTTTCAGTACTATGTAGGAACTAGAGGAACAATTTTCCATGAGTCGAAAAATTGTCTGTCCTGTACAGTGATTAAAATTTTCCGATTCGTAAAAGATTAGCCCACTTATTCCTACATCGTTGTTTAACCGTAATGTGAGGTGAAAAAATTTTCTTCTATATATATAGAGAAACACTATGTAAAATTTTATTTCCCAACTTGAAATACAAAATTTTCCGGTTCCCGAAAGCTAATTGGAAAATTATAATTTGTTGCTGACAGTAGTACTCCCCCGCGTTTGCGCGAATGACTCATCCTCACTCTCTTTTATGACCAGGATTTTTGAACTTCGTTCCCTTTTACGGCTAAGATGAATGCTTTGGTACCTCGATTCTGATTGGCTGAGAGAAGTCACGTGACTTTAGGCCCCGCCCACGCGGGAAATTCAAATTTTCCAGGTCACGTGGTATGACGTCATGAGTCACCCTGCGGGGAAATCCCTCATTCTCTTTTATGACCGGGATTTTTGAAATTTGTTCCCTTTTACGGGTAAGATGTGTGTTTTGATTGGTTGATAGCTGTCACGTGATTTTAGACCCTGTGATATTTGAAATTCGTTCCCTTTTACGGGTAAGATGAGTCCTTTGGTACCACGATGATAGAGGTCACGTGATCTTAAGCCCTGGGATTTTTAAAATTCGTTCCCTTTTTACGAGTAAGATGAGTGTTTTGGTACCTCGATTCTGATTGGCCGACAGAGGTCACATGATCTTAGACCCGCCACACGGTGAACAGAATACGTGGGAAAACCCCTCACTCATTTGTTTCCTTTTATGGGTAAGATCAATGTTTTGGTACATCAATTTTGATTGGTTGATAGAAGTCACATGATCTTAGCACCCCCACAGCCCATGAGTGAAATATAGAGCGATATGTCGGTGATCCTGGATTTTAGAATTTAGTTCCCCTTTTTGGTACCTTAAAGTTCCCATGGAGGGTTCAACCGCATCTTTAAATAATCCTTTTTTTGGTATCATGATATTGTACTGAAGTTTACCTTAAATATTATCGTTCTCTTTGACAGATAAGATGATTACCAGCTTTCTTACCTTGATGGAGATCCTGTCCTTGAATTAGTAGCCTATGTCTCTGGAAGTAACAATGGTGAAAGAGAGGTGTCGCTTGTAGATTTCTTATAACACATTGTTGTGAGTTTAAGCGATTTTTTAAACGCTCAGTAAGCGCTTCATTAATGGAAACAGCGTTGCCAGATTTTTTTCTACCTAAACTGCTCCGATTCTTTTCGAAACGGTTCCGCAGAGTACAAGAAATTTTAAACTAAAAAATTTTTCGAACTAAAAAAATTTTGTAACTAAAAAAATTTTAAACAAAAATTTTCAAACAAAAAATTTTGAAACAAAAAAGTTTCAAACAAAAAATTTTCGAACCCAAAAAAAAAATTTCGAACTAAAAAATTTTGAAACAAAAAAAGTTTCAAACAAAAAATTTTCGAACCCAAAAAAATTTCGAACTAAAAAATTGAAACAAAATTTTGTCGAACTAAAACATTTTTAAAAACAAAAGTTTCGAACTAAAGATGTAAATCACATCTAAAAATTTTCAAATCAAACTTTTTATCGAACTAAACTTTTAAAATTTTCGAACTAGAAATTGAAACCAAGTTTAAGAAAAAATCCTAAGAAATGTTTTTTTCAGGAATCGAACTCAGGTCTTTCAAACCAAAGATGTGTATGCTAACCGCTTAAATGAATTCGGTTTTAATCGATCTTGGTGGGTTTCGAACCATGGTCCTTGAAAAGGATACACATATACTTTAAGAAAATAAATCTGACAGTGTAACGCTTCTCAAATCAAACTTTTTATCGAACTAAACTTTTAAAATTTTCGAACTAGAAATTGAAACCAAGTTTTAGAAAAATCCTAAGAAATGTTTCTCCAGGAATCGAACTCAGGTCTTTCAAACCAAAGATGTGTATGCTAACCGCTTAAATGAATTCGGTTTTAATCGATCTTGCTGGGTTTCGAACCAAGGTCCTTGAAAAGGATACACATATACTTTAAGAAAATAAATCTGACAGTGTAACGCTTCTCAAATCAAACTTTTTATCGAACTAAACTTTTAAAATTTTCGAACTAGAAATTGAAACCAAGTTTTAGAAAAATCCTAAGAAATGTTTCTCCAGGAATCGAACTCAGGTCTTTCAAACCAAAGATGTGTATCCTAACCGCTTAGCTATGAATGAATTCGGTTTTAATCGTGCTTGGTGGGTTTCGAACCATGGTTCTTGAAAAGGATACACATATACTTTAAGAAAATAAATCTGACAGTGTAACGTGGATTAAAATAAAATGCTGATAGACTTCTTTGTGTGACGACATAGAAGCACATATGATTGAAAAAATGCAAACGTCAGCGGATCGCATTACTTTTTGTTTTACTACGAACGTGTCAGCATGATTCATGGAAAAAAAGCAAACATTGACATTCTCGTATGGAATATGAGGAAAATGAAATGTCGTCACAGTTACGACAAGTAGTGACATGATCCTGGCAGAAGGGAATTGGCATCGGAATTGCGATACTAGATGTTGTAACTATTGAGAAACGTGAATGACGTCACGATCGATTGTTACACATCGTTTTGGTTCATGATTCATGACAAAAGCAGCGAGCGTTTTGATTGGTTCGTTGTGATGTCATTTTATAAATTTCCTCGTTTCTGATTGGCTGACGGTGACATCGTTTCACAACGACCTAAATAAAAATCTAAATTTCATTTTTCAAATCCTACATCGCTCTCAACTATCGTGTGAAGAAGATCTGCTTTTTTAGAAGTGTCTTCATTTAAGCTTTACTGCACCGACTTTGTGTTCATTGAATTTGAGGTAAGTTCAGTGAGATTTTATTTTTCACACAAGATTCGAAAATCATTTTATTTCATATTTGTGGGGGTGGATCACTCATACACTGTTTTACTTTTAGTACGAAATATTTAGACTATGAAGAAATTAGTGGAATGGGAAAGTGGGAGTACGAATCAGGAACCTCCACACATTAGAAGTAAGCACGATAAACGATATGGTTTAGCGTCCCTTCAGCGAGCACCCGTCGGGAATTGAACCATGGCCAAAGATGTGTGAGCTTAGTTTTGAAAAGAATACATTACAAAATTTCAGAAACTATGTCTGAGAATAATATGGTTCGATTCCCTTTGAAAGCATTAGCGCCCCCTTCAGCTTAACGTGATATTCGAGCAATCACCTGGGATTGAACATGGGCCAGAGGTGTGTACGTCAACCATTTAACTTAGTTTTGAAAAGAATGTATGATAACGCATGAGAATATTAAATTTCAGAAAAGGTTTGACAGCGATCCGATGTGGGAAAGCAAACCCCACCGAGGATTGAACCAGGACCTTCCATATCCGAAGCATGTACGCTAACCGCTTAGCCACGAGTGTATGAATATGTGGTTAAAAAGATTTACGCTATACAGATTTTGTTTTGACAATTACGTATGTGTAACGTTAATGTTCGGTGAATCTCTTCAACTTGCAAACGCATCATTTAAAGGTCGTTGTGAGTGGGGAAAAAAAATGCTTACGCGTACTTTCTAACATCTCAGTACTGTTGAAACATTCATTCATTCATGCATTCTTTTTATCACTATAGAATGGTAGGTCAGTTACATGCTGATGTAATGGTTTCGAGTTTGACGACAATAAAACGCTCATTTCAGTAACATAATTATTTAAAAAAAACTTTGATTTCTAGTACACGTGCTTTCATAATGAGATTCTGAACGTCACCGCCAGGAATCAAAGTCAGGACCTTTACATGAATTGCTTAGTTAATTATTTATCATGAATGTTATGATTTCCTGGACTAAGCGGTTAGCATACGCGCCTTTGGCGTGGGAGACCAGGGTTCGATTCCCGGCGGGGAGCTCATGTGGTTCGGATTCCGCGTTAATCAGTAGGTCCACGTCTCATATAGCCTCGCTGCTGAAAGGGACGCTAAACTAAAAAATCAAAAAATCAACTCAAATTCACGCTGCTCAATTCCTTTTTTCCCATTACATATTTGTTTTACCGTACCTGTTTGTTGTTTTCATTTTTTAATCATGGTCCAATCGGTTTTACTGTTCGCAATGAAATCACTCGTCATTATAGACGATTTATGTATGTTTATGTATTATGAGGTGTGCACGTCAACCATTTAGCTTAGTTTTGAAAAGAATGTATGATAACGCGTGAGAATATTAAATTACAGAAAAGGCTTGACATGCACCGACGTGGAAAGCAAACCCACCGAGGCTTGAACCAGGACCTTCCACGTCCGAACCATGTACGCTAACCGCTTAGTCACAATAATAATAAAAAAATACGCTATACAGATTTTGTTTCGACAATTACGTATGTGTATCGTTAATGTTTGATGAGTCTCTTCAACTTGCAAACGCATCATTTAAAGGTCGTTGTGGGTAGAAAAAATGCTTACGCGTGCTTTCTAACATCTCAGCACTGATGAAACATTCATTCATTTCATGCATTCTTTTTATCACTATAGAATGGTAGGTCAGTTACATGCTGATGTAATGCTCTCGAGTTTGACAGCAATAAAACACTCATTTCAGTAACATAATTATTTTTTTAAAAAAACTTTGATTTCTAGTACACGTGCTTTCATAATGAGATTCTGAACGTCACCGCCAGGGAATCAAACTCAGGACCTTTACATGAATTGCTTAGTTAAGAATTTATCATGAATGTTATGATTTTCTGTTTATCAGGTGATTAAGATTTTTCTTTCTTCTTTTCTTTTGTAGTAAATTCAAGCTGCTCAATTCCTTTTTTCCCCACATTACATATTTGTTTTACCGTACCTGTTTGTTTGTTTTCTCCTTTTCTAACCATGGCCGAATCGGGTTTTATTGTTCGCAATGAAATCACTCGTCATTATAGACGATTTAACATCGAGGGCAGAATGCTCGAAGTTCAATTTAATGCACCGCCCGTAGGAACCGATATCATACAGTATGTACATAATAGTTTCCAAGCAATGCTAGACCATTTGTTAGCCAATGTCGACGATGAGGCGATGGTTGGTTTATCGGTAATATCGCCACGGAATACGAATAAACCGTTTTGGGTGAGTTTTCGCCAAGCACGAAACTTGACACTGGAAACGATGTGGGCCTCATTCGAAAGAGTGTTACAAAGTAACAATGCATTTCTCCTGCACGAGCCATTCACCGTTCATTTCCATCGTGTGGATATACCACGTGGCTATGGCGGCGGTTTGCGGCAAGGAGTACTTCAAAATGAAGAATTGTTACGTTGCAAAAAAGGGATTGTACGTGTAAAAAATCAAGATTCAAAGTGCCTGGCGTACGCCCTTGTTATTGCTATTGGTCTGAAGGCATACAAGAATGTAGATATGCAACGTTATTGGCAATATCAACGTCAATCGAAATGTATTGTGGACGATGAAGTGAATGCGTTATGTGCAAATGCAGGAGTCAATTTGGATCATGGTGCCAGTGTAAATGAAATTCGACAATTCCAGGCATACCTTAAAGAATATAAAATTACTGTGTATACCAGTTTCTCAGGCCGTGACATCATGTACGAGGGGCCCAATGATGAAAATCGCACTCCCATAAATTTGATTTGTTTGGCTGGCCATTTTGACATCATCCAATCTTTAACTGCTTGTTTTGCAACCAAGTTCTACTGTGAAGCGTGCCATAAAAAGTATAGTAAACGCAATGAGCATGTAAAAAATTGTCCTGTAACGTGCTCCAAATGTTTACAGAGACCTCTATGCGACAAGAATCAAACGCCGATATTATGCAACGACTGCAATCGGCAATTTTATGGGGAACAATGTTTTAATAATCATCGTAATATTGTATATCATAGTGGGGAACCTATATGCAAAATGGTGAAGCAATGTACTAGATGTTACAGAGTATATTCTTTTGTGCATACCGGACAACGACATCATGATTGCAATGAGATCTTTTGCAATGTTTGTAAGAAGATTGTTCCAGGATCCCATCAATGTTTTATGCTTCCTGATCGACAATGCTTGAAACCTGGTGTTCCTTCACTCATGCACGCAAAGAAAGCCTTGTTGATATTCTATGATATAGAATCTATGCAGGACACGAATATTGGCGATAATACGTATGTACACATTCCAAATTTATTGGTTGCAGAACAAGTATGTTATGCATGTGTTGAAAACAATAATATCCAGCAGTCTTGCAGTACGTGTGGTCAGCGCCAGCATATTTTCCAAGGAGAGGATCCAGTTTATGATTTTCTCCAGTACTTGCGGGAACGTCGTCCCAATATAAATAGGATTTTCTGTGTCGCGCACAACGCTAAGGGCTACGATGGACATTTCATTTTAAAGGCTATGGTAGAACAATGTCAATGGAGACCTGACGTCATATTAAATGGAACCAAGATACTGAGTTTAACGTTGAATAATCTGACGTTCATTGACTCGTTGAACTTCCTACCTATGGCATTAAGTAAATTGTCAAAAGCGTTCAATTTACCCGCAACCAAAGGCTACTTCCCGCATTTCTTCAACACCAAGGAGAATCAATCGTATATTGGACCACTTCCAGAAACGAAGTATTATGGTGCAGATGAAATGGCCGTCGAAGACAGAAACAAGTTCATGCAGTGGTACAACGATCATCGTAATGACACGTTTGATTTTCAGAAAGAAATTCTCAAGTATTGTATTCAAGATGTCAATGTACTGCGACAAGCATGCGTTTCGTTTATGACGTCATTTGAAACAGAAACCAAAGTGAATCCCTTCTTGGAGACGATCACGATTGCCAGTGCTTCCAATTTAGTATTCCGCCGGAATTTCCTTAAACCCAACACCATTGGAATTCTACCGGCACATGGCTATCGATGGAGAAGTACCCAATCGATCGCTGCAATGCAATGGCTGGCCTACATTGAAAAAACCGAAGAAAAACAAATCTTACATGCGGCCCGACAAAAAGAAGTGTTTATTGCGGGATTCCATGTTGATGGTTACTACCAAGATCCTGAGACGTTAGAGGAGCACATCTACGAGCATGCCGGGTGCTTTTACCACGGGTGTAAAGTATGTTTTACTACAGGCCGTAATCAGCCCATCTACAGCAATCCAGAAGACACCATGGAATTCCGTTATGAACGAACGCAACGCAAAAATGCAAGACTACGTGAATTGGGGTACATTGTACATGAAATGTGGGAGTGCGAATTTAATCAGTTCTTAAAACAAAATCCTGCAATGGCGACGTATCTGAAGAATCACCCGTACATGAACCGCAGACCATTAAATCCAAGAGATAGCTTTTTTGGAGGAAGGACCAATTGCGTGAAATTGTACCACCAAGTCGATGAAAAAGCGGGGGAAGTAATAAAATATTTCGATATTGTCTCGCTTTATCCTTACATCAATAAGTGTGCTAAATACCCTGTAGGTCATCCACGAATTTATCTACAGGGTGATGAAAATATACCACCAATAAATAAAGTCAATGGTCTAATCAAAATGTCGATATTACCAAGTCGCCATCTTTATCATGGTCTCCTGCCTTACCGATGTAACAAGAAACTACTCTTTCCACTGTGTGCTGCGTGTGCCGAAGAAATGAACCCAGACCCTACAGCAACGTGTACACACAACGACCAGGAGCGATGCCTCACTGGAACATGGGTATCATATGAAATCCAGAAAGCAGTAGAATTAGGATATCAACCAGTGGAAATTTTTGAAATTTGGGACTATGACATTGAACAATATGATCCCATCACGAAAACAGGTGGCTTGTTCACGGAATATATCAATACATTTTTGAAATCGAAAATGGAAGCGTCTGGCTGGCCCAGTTCCTGTGTGACCGAAGAAGACAAATCAAAATTCATACAAACCGTCCTGGAGCGTGAAGGTATTGCATTGGATCGGTCCAAAATTGAAAATAATCCTACACGAAGAAGTTTATCTAAGCTTTGTCTTAATGCTCTATGGGGAAAGCTTTGCCAAAGATCAAACTTTAGCCAGACCACAATTATTGATCGGCCGGAAGAATTTTATGAAAAACTCACTTCCCCCGACATTAAACTCCATCAAATTGTACCCATCAATGATACGATGTTGTATGCGTTCTGGGAGTACAATGAACATGTGCCTGTTCAAAACCGAAACACCAATGTCGTGTTAGGTGCATTTACAACATGTCAGGCACGTCTGGAACTGTACAAGTACCTGGAAATGTTGCAGGAACGTGTTTTATATTTCGACACGGATTCTGTAATATTTACGGAGAAGCCCGGGGAGCCAACCATTGAACCTTCTACGTACTTGGGATGCTTATCGAATGAGATGGAGTCTTACGGACCACGAGCATACATCAAGACATTTGTCAGTGGAGGACCAAAAAATTACAGCCTAGAAATATACAATCCGGATACCAACGTCACCAGTTACATATGCAAAATTAGAGGATTTACATTAAATTACAATGCAGGACAACAATTAAATTTCAACACGCTAAAAGAAATGATTACAAATCAATGCCGTGGACAAGTCACCATCACTATCCCCCATAAGATATGCAGGACCAAAGACCATACCATCGTCACACGCAAAGAAGAAAAAATGTACAGTATCCAGTACACAAAACGTCGATTTAAAGAATGCAATTCTTATGATACGGTTCCGTACGGGTACGTTAAAAAACAAAAGATGGAACTGGAAAAAGAAGATGAAGAAGAAAAAACTGTAAATACCCAATAAGGCCGCCATTTCTTTTTTCCTTTTCCTTTTTTTCACCCCTTAACCACAAAGCAGCAACACCAAGAAGAAAATGAAGTACCCACAAGAGTTCATAAACCATCAACACCACCATCAGTGGTAGAAATGCAGTCATCTCGTACCGAAGGAGGAACCTTGACCATAAAGCTGCAACACCAAGAAAAATGCAGTACCCAGAAGAGTTCATAAACATCCATCGGTGAAAAAAATGCAGTGATCCTGTACCCGAGGAGGAAGATGAACCTAAACAGATCCATCATTTACGAGTAAGTTTTATTTCTCTCTTATCAATATTGACTCATTTTTATTGTTTCAGAAAAAAAGAAATTCTTAAATTAATCCGTCGTTTCTTCTTTTTTCTTTACAGGATACGTCTACAACATTCGAAGATGATGACGCGTCCAATATATTCATTAATTAGATCCTGTATTTATTATGTTAATAAACATGTATAGGAAGACCACATACCTTTCGTTAAATACAACAAGTTGAAAAAAATATGTTTTATTATTTCTTGAAACCCTGAACACTTGTTTTCAAATAAATGGTAATCTTGAAAATTTAAGGTGGAAAATATATCCAAGATTTGGTTTACACGATTTTGTTCGAAAATAATTAAAGAATTTTTTTAGTGTCCAAAATTTGATTTTTAATTTAGTTCGAAAAATTTTTAATTTGAAAATGTTCAAATGTGGTTTACATCTTTAGTTCGAAACTTGTTTTTAAAATTGGTTCGAAATTTTTTGTTTAAATTTTTAGTTCGAAAAATTTTGATTTGAAAATTTAGTTCGAAAGTTTTTAGTTTAAAATATTTTTCGAAAAATTTTTAATTTTTTAGTTCGAATTTTTTTTGGGTTCGAAAATTTTTTGTTCGAAAATTTTTTGATTTGAAAATTTAGTTCGAAAGTTTTTTAGTTTAAATTTTTTAGTTCGATTTTTTTGAAATTTTTGTTTCAAAATTTTTAGTTCGAAAATTTTTTTTGTTTGAAAATTTTTGTTTAAAATTTTTTTAGTTCGAAAAATTTTTTAGTTTAAAATTTCTTGTACTCTGCGGAACCGTTTCGAAAAGAATCGGAGCAGTTTAGGTAGAAAAAAATCTGGCAACGCTGTTTCCATTAATGAAGCGCTTACTGAGCGTTTAAAAAATCGCTTAAACTCACAACAATATGTTATAAGAAATCTACAAGCGACACCTCTCTTTCACCATTGTTACTTCCAGAGACATAGACTACTAATTCAAGGACAGGATCTCCATCAAGGTAAAAAAGCTGGTAATCATCTTATCTGTCAAAGAGAACGATAATATTTAAGGTAAACTTCAGTACAATATCATGATACCAAAAAAAGGGTTATTTAAGGAGGAGGTTGAGCCCTCCATGGGAACTTTAAGGATAACCATAAAAGGGAACAAAATTCTAAAATACAGGATCACCGACATATCGCTCTATATTTCACTCATGGGGTGTGTGGCGGGTCTAAGAGCATGTGACCTCTGTCGGCCAATCAGCATCGAGGTACCAAAGCACTCATCTTACTCATAAAAAGGGAACGAATTTCAAAAGTCACAGGGCTTAAGATCACGTGACCTCTATCATCGTGGTACCAAAGGACTCATCTTACCCGTAAAAGGGAACGAATTTTCAAATATCGCAGGGTCTAAAATCACGTGACAGCTATCAAAAAATCAAAACACACATCTTACCCGTAAAAGGGAACAAATTTCAAAAATCCAGGGTGAGGTCGGGGTGACTCATGACGTCATACCACGTGACCTGGAAAGTTTGAATTTCCCGCGTGGGCGGGGCCTAAAGTCACGTGACTTCTCTCAGCCAATCAGAATCGAGGTACCAAAGCATTCATCTTAGCCGTAAAAGGGAACGAAGTTCAAAAATCCTGGTCATAAAAGAGAGTGAGGATGAGTCATTCGCGCAAACTCGGGGGAGTACTACTCTGACTAACTTTCCTCTACTGAAATTCAATTTTGTAGCTCTATGTGCAGTTAAATATAGTGGAAAATTTTCCACCTAACATCACTATACATAATATCCAAAATTGTCAGGCCTATGAAAATTGTTTTCCACTTGTTTCTACATCGTGATGAAAATTTTCCGATCTATGAAAACTTTCCGACTCCTAAAAAATTCTTCAATTTTTCCATATAAGGCAGAAAATATTTCGATTCATGAAAAATTGTTTAACTTGTTCCTACATAGTACTGAAAATTGTCTGAGCCATGAAAATTTTCAGATTCTTTAAACGATCTTTCAGTTTTTAACATTTCTATACATGAATTCAATCAATTTCATGATTGCTGAGGAATTGTTACTTGATAACTGATATTTTTTTAGAACGGAAAATTTTCCGGAAAAATATAGCGGAAAATTTTCCGGAAAATTTTCCCAAATGGAAAATTTTCCGCAAGAAATTTTCCGCCTCACATCACTATTGAACATAAAGACCTTTCACGTCATCCAACTGACAAATCACCAACTGTCAGTGCAACCAAAACTACCGTGGCTCGTTATGTAAGCACGATGTACATCTAATGATTGATTGCTTGAGGTATTTCTACAATCCTGCTTCTTCTTGAACGCCTCTGGAAGTTTCGAGAGAGTCTAGTGTGGTAAGGCAAATATACAGCCGTGCGCGCATTCCTAGACGTATAAATGAGTAGAAAAATCCAGTATCTTTTCTCATTTGCTATACAATACCAAGCCTGGCTCTCTAGTAAGGAGTAATATATTACACATCCTGCTCGCCTCTGCTCTTCAGTCAGGAGACAATGACTAATGCATCGCCCATTAGTGACGTCGTTAACCCTGTCCTCCGACCTTACCTGAATATTTTTGGGAACTCCATTTCGTGCAGAATAACGTGCGTTCATGTACTGCTATGCTCTTCTCAATATACAGCTTCCAGTTTTGCCTGCTAGAACCCCAAGTCTGCGCTGGGATTCGACTGTCATCCGAGATCTACATCGAGCGTCGGATACTATACCACAGACAGGCTGTGTAACGAGCTACTTTCACGAACAACTCTTGGATGTTAAGGTGTTAACTGCATTTTTTTATGTAAACGTTCCTCGTTATCATGTAGGAGAGAGGTGGCCAATCTTTTTATATTTAATTGCTCCCTTTCATTTCAGAGATCACTGCTGGTCTAGTTATCTGTTCACTAACCCGATAGAGGGAACCACTACAGGCCATCGCTGGCTACCTTTCGACTAGTAGTCCGCGAGCGGCGCGTTGGCCACCTCCTGATGTAGGAGATGTTCTATGGGCGGCATCCATGAATTATTCTCGGATATTATTAAACTCTGTAATACAAGTATGTGGTTGATCGGGGGTCTCTTCTTAGTGTTTAAATTTTAACGGCTAGCAGTGTCTTAAGCAGTCAACATATTCCTAGTATTTTGGAACTTGTCCCAATAGTATTTTGAAATTTATCAAACGTTTCTTTTTTAAAATCGTACAATACCGTATTTAAATACTTATAAGTGGATCCCGGATTTCTGTGACCTAAAACAGGACCGTAGCTTGTGGGAGGCAGCTCCCCGCTCTCCGTTCGCGTTCGAGGGGGCCCACTTTAAGGCAAAATTTTCTTACCAAATATACGTTACGAACATGAAATTATAAGCATCAAACAGGTTCACTATATTACATAAACAAAACACCACTCAAAACGTAAATAAAAATGAGTCGTGGGCCCATTTCAGTAAAAAAAAAAAAAAAATGTCTATTATTAGGGGCACTAGAAATAACATTTATTTGTATGGCTTTGAGATTTGTCAATATTGTCACCTTCATTAATTTTTCATGTATGGAACGGGCCCAGGGGCATGCGGGAGAGCTCACAGGCTCCGGGGACCCACAACGAGTAAGAGAAAGATGGAAAGAGGGGGCCTATTTTCAAATTTCAAACTTTTTCTAGGGTCCTAAACATTAATGCTTGCTCCCCCCCTAGAAAAAATATGTTACGGCTGACCTAAAAAAAAATGAAAATATCCAAGCCTTTATTCCCTGAAAGAAATTGCGAAATATGACCTAAAATATAGCCTAGAAAAGGCATAATTGTTCTTTCAATCAATCGGACTCATATTGGAGAATCTTTTTCTCAGCATCACCATTGAATGTTAAAATAACATCACTGCTAAAATAGCATCACGTAACTTTACTTGTCTTTAGGCATCTTGAAGTTCAGTAGTATCTCGATCTATAACAAAAATCCTTCCATCGTTTGTCAAATATCCCATATACGAAAAATATCGGTACGTTCATGTTTTATCATAAGTCGAGTAATGATTTCAGGAGGTGGCACGGGCAAAAATTCCCCTGGATTCATGCCAGGTCGTGCTGTAATACAGATTATCAGTATTTTCTCAGTGCTACTTTCATCTTCCGTGTATTTAAAATCTCTCCTGCCACGCGTAGCGTAGTCGCTAACATTCTCGTCTTTGGTGTGAGCGGTCCCGGGTTCGATTCCCTCTGAGGACACGGTCGAAAAAGTGTAAAAAGCTTTTGCTGGCCAGCCACCCTGAGTGAGGTTTCTCCAGGGTTTTCCTCATTTGCACTAGGCAAATGCAGGAATAGTGCCTAACATAATAGTTCCAGAATGTTTCTTTCCTTTCAATATTCCCTTCTTCCACACCCGTTTCCTTGGTAAGTGTGATCGCCAAAGAAGGTCATCCTTCATATGTGATTAGCTAACATAGCTCCAGACTCCAGAAGCTCAGGTAGGCAGGTCATGTAGCCAGGATGGAAGAAAGTAGAAACGCTTTCAAGGTCTTAGTTGGAAAACCAATCGGAAAACGTTTATTAGGAAAACCTAGGCGCACATGGGAGGACAATATTAAGATGGATCTCACAGAAACAGGAATACAAAAGTAGAAATTGGATCCAGTTGGCTAAGGATAGAAGTCAGTGGAGAGCTTTTGTGTTGAACCTCCGGATTCCATAGGCCATACAGTTAGTTAGTTAACATAGACACAGATGACGGAAACTCAGGAACCTAATTTCTAATCCTAATCCTAAAATCTTTCCTCGATGTAGATACAAATACTTTTCACCAATATGCAACAAAGAAACTGGACTTCAGCTATCTTTGCAAGAGAGGAGATACATAGAGACAGAGGTAGACAGAAGCTGAGATGGCGATTTCTCTTTTCAAAGAGATTGATGCTACGCCAGATCAACCACTTTGAACCCCTCACATTGATTCTTTCAAATTCTGTTACGTAAGCCATATTTCTTTTTTTCTTTTGAGTTCCAAGTAACCTCGCTGCTGAGCAATAAGTGAAATAAGTCTATAACCAAAAATTTGATTTGATGTCACTTTGAACTCGCTAAGGACAGAAGTCAATGGAGAGCTTTTGCGAACGCGATATTGAACCTCCGGGTTCTATAGGCCAGAGAGTTAGCTAGTCGAATAAATATAAAAATGAAAAAAAAGAAGAAAAACTAAATAGTACAGACAATTCTCTTAAGCATATGGATTAGTTAAACTTATAGTGGTGTAAGCCAAATTTCCAAAAAGAAAGACTTAGAGAAGGAAATCAGATCTAGATAAGTCAATCAGTTAACTGAAAACGTACGTTTAAGAGATTCATTCAAGAGCCAACAGATGGCAGTATATACCACGTGAATTTATGACAGTATATTTGGCATTGTTTGGCACTGAAATCAGAGAAAATGTTAATTTTACAGCTGTCATGAATTGTGCTATAACATTAACCGGTAGTGTTGCCACGAGACGAGACATTTCTCGTGTCTCGTCTCGTCTCGTCTCGTAAACGAGACGATACAGAACCCTTTTAGGCGAGACACGAGACAAGAGAGATTACTTGTCCCGTCTTGAAATCGAGACGAGACGGGACGTCTCGTGAAATGTCTCGTCTCGTCTCGTGTCTCGAAAATGAAAACGCTGGCGGGAATGGCCAAGATTGAAATTGCCAGTGGTTATATAGATTGCAAAAGGAAAATCCCCTTTGTGAGAAAACATGTTGAAAAGCCTTCATAGAAAAGTGTCCTCTGTCTATTGAATGAAACAATCGTGATACATGAGCTTCCAGGAATATCATCCTTAATGTCTTGTCCCCAATTCCCCTTGCTGTAAACTGAGGAGTTCCCATTTTTTTCTTTCTGGCTGGAATGATGACAAACAAAATCAAAGACAGTTAAGATTTTTACAAGGTTAAGAAACCGAACTACCACCACCATCTATTCAATTTGAAAACTGGATAAGGTCACTCATTACAGGCTGTAGTTGAAAGTTCTGGCTGAGATGGCGGAAGAGAACAGAACAGACTACACTTGTCTTTATTCTCTGGTGGCAGTACTCTTTTTGCTGTATGAACCGAAATTAACCGAAAATGGCAAATGAAGTATGTCATCTTGCAACTAAAATTTTGTCTTCTCTCTCTCTCTCTCTCTCTCTCTCACACACACACATACACACACACATACATACATACATACACATTAAAACACACTTTTACCATTTTACCGATCGCTCGCTTATTATACAGCAGTCATATTGTAAAATTCACCTCTTCGTTTGGAAGGCGGGCGAAGGACAAAGAAAGCAAAGATATTATCGACGAACCCTTCAAATTGTTTGCTTTCAGCAAATTTATGATACTAACAATAACACTTTAAGTGAAGAGATTTTACAGGGGACCTTCGTTTTGTTACGCGGAAATGTTTGATCTGACCAGAGTGCAAAATTGCCCTTTGCTTTAATGTTGAGAGAAGGGGAATACTTCCCTTTCCTAGTGAATAATATTCATTAGGACCTAAATTATCTTCAGAAATGGTTTCTTACAGATTGTAAAGAACATTTGGTATAATATTTATGGAACTCCGTTGAAAGCAGAAAATATCATGAGAATGATCAAAATTCGAACATTGAAGAACATAATTAACAGAAAAGAAATAGGATACCCAAACCATAATTTTAAACCTACTATAAAATGTATATCCTATATTTTTACTAATTCCTTACTCCCATGAAAGTATCCTGGGGAGGATATTCTCTCCAATTTTTTCAGACTGAAATCCTTTTATCCCGTACGATTTCACCCACTGACACAATACGAAAAAAACAAATGCTGTTAAAATCCATACACATGACCCTTCCGGGACTCAACCCGGGGCCTTCAAGCCGATGGTCTATCGCCGCAGACCGCTCGGCTTGGTATGAAGATGTACGTTGTATGATTGCAAATAGATCACGACAATATTAGAAACTTTAATAAAAAAGGTCCACCCAAAAATCAACTTTTTTTTAGACCACTAGCTAATCTGGGTGTACTGTCATGAGTTTGTTACACAAACGGGGCAACCACCATATAGTGGCACACACCCCGCGGTTATGGGAACAGATTTGTACCATGGAGGTGAAGACTGGCCCCAAGCATTCTTTGGTCCGATGTGTCGTTCAGCTCCCATTACTATAGCACTTTAAGTAGAGCTTACTGTGCAGTAACATATAAAATTTCAATCAAATACTTTCCATTACTCAATATATTTTTTAAAAATTTCAAGTTACTCAATAAAATTATTTGGTTTCGACCTTTTTTTTAAAAAAAAAAAAATAATTGCAACAAATCTAAACATGCTAAAATGGAAAGTAGGTTTTGGATTGGTATGGAAATCTATAGGCTGGAATACTGTATATGAAATCAAAGTGTACACACATATCTATCTCTCTATTTATCTATATATCTTTCCATATCTCTCTCTCTCTCTCTCTCTCTCTCTCTCTCTATATATATATATATATATATATATATATATATATATATATATATATATATATATATATAGTGGCGGATCCAAGGGGAGGGCTATAGGGGCTATAGCCCCCCTTGACGCTCAGGTATACACTGGATAAAATGGGCTTCAATCCTGCTTTACACTGGATAAATGGCAAAATATGGTTTAGCACCTCCCTTGATCATATCCTGGATCCGCCACTGCATATATATATATATATATATATATATATATATATATATATATATATATATATATATATATATATATATATATATATATATATATACAGGGACGTACGCAGGGGGTGGTTCCTGGGGGTCCGGACCACCCCCGAAATTCCAACTTTTGTGTAAATGTAGCCTAATTTTTGGGACAAGTTTAGGAATTTCAATATGAAATACACAGATATTGAGTTTGGACCCCTCCCGAAATAAATTCCTGCGTACGCCACTGTATATATATATATACAGACACTATAAAGCAAGTGGGCTGATACTATACGATAGTTTCGGGGATGATGACACCTTTACATCGAACTTTGCTTAGTCGTGTAAACATTATTTGACATTAGTGTCTTCATCTCCGACGTACCTATGAGCAATTTACTGTATATTCGTGTATTGAAACTGGTGAAACAAATTTCAATGTTTCAGAATGTTAAAAAAAAAAAAAAAAAAGCCAGGGTCGAGAAGCCTCAGACAACTAACAGCAGAGATATATTATCTTGTAAACTATTTGTCCTTCCCTTATGAGCTTATTTCAAATTATTTTAAAGACCTTTAGGCAACTTTGGCCCACCCCGAATGCATGATGATGGGAAAATTAGTGGAATGAAGAAAGTGGTATGATACTAGACAACTTCGAGAAAACACACACATTCTAAAAATGAAATCTTTGAGTTTTACGTCCCACAGTTATGCTGGTTAGGCTAAAGGAGACGGTAATGATGAGTAATGAATGAAATGGTGGAATGAAGAAGGTGGGAGGAAACGGGAGAACACCGAGAAAACCCACGCACACGGTGTTTGTCCACCACAAAGTTTACTTGGCACTAACCGAGATCGAACCGACTACCACATACACCAGAGGTGAAGGGTTCACTGTGTAGCTACCTTGATATTTCTTGTCTTGTGTGTTCTGGGAAATATTTGTAACTTAGTTGTATCTTGATTACCATGGTGCAGCCTGCTACATTTTACTTTCGTTCCCATGGTATGCTGCTATATTTTTTACGAGACAAGACGAGACAAAACTAGACAAATGAGACGAGACGGGACAGAACCTCTCGAGACGAGACGGGACGAGCACATTTTTCGAGACGAGAAACGAGACGAGACATGCTTTGCACGAGACGAGACGAGACAGCCTGAAGTCTCGTCTCGTGGCAACACTAGCAGTGATGTAGGCTTGCTCTTGCTCAAATGCCATCCCATTGGTTAAAGCAGACGCTTCGTTCAATTCAACGTCCAATCCCAGGAAAGAGAAAATGCGCGAACACAAATACCAACTTAAAAGCACGCTCCGTCTCTACAACAGAAAAGCGAAAGGAAATGAACCGAAATGGGAGGCTCGTTTTTAATAAATATACTTGTCATCTTTGTATAACGATAACTGTAGTTCGAGGAGACACAAATACTAAATTTTTTGCTTTTATATTTATATAACTTTCATGAAGAATATGGTTATTTTATATTTGAATTTTATATTATAAGTATGTGGAAAATAATTTTAAATCATAGCCATTTATGTTTATTCTGTTCTAACAGCACTCAGATTTCAACATGCTACAAACTTTCGTTCTATTGAAGATAGAAACAAATATTCAGTGGACGAAATGGGAAGGGAAGTCCAAGGTTTATTTTAAAGAAACCCCCCTGTCTTCACCTATCACGGTCCTTGAGTTAGAGGATGATATGTGAACATGTTTCCTGGTCGCGGAAACAGAGCGTGGGGGCTAGTGAATGTAGCAGGAGCGTCATTTCAGGTTTTGCTTGGAGGGGGCAAGACCCCATGATATAAGTAAAATTTCGCATTTTTCACAGATTTACTACCATTTTATTGATAAGATCTATATAAATCTCATACTCAGAGGGGGGCAATTGCCCCTCCCTGCCCTTCCTAAATGACGCCCCTGGAATGTAGCTTCGAAAAGTACAACATTTACCAATAGGACATAAGAACAGCACTTTCAGGAAATACACACAAACAAATTAATAAACAAAAGCAAAATGAAATGAACTGAAAAGCGCGTGTTTTCTTGGTGTAGGGCTGCACAGTCTGTGCTGACTGGTGAATTTTGTCAATCCTTTGTTTTATTCTTGTTCTCGAAATTTTGTGTAAGAATGGATGATAGTACCGTAAAGAAAGACAAGCCATTGCATTGTGATGCAGGAGACATAGTTTTTAATGTTTACAACTTTTCTTGCAGCAAACAATAATAAATCTGACAGTGTTTACAACCAGTACATTGTATATTTGTAACTTTGGTTATTCTAAATATGTACTAGGCTGGCTGCAGAAGAAGAGAAAGAAATGTTTCAAATAATATGATGGTCGATAATGTTAAATAATAAGACTTTGGGACGTTGTTGTCAGGACAACATAGATAAATATAAATAAATGGTATCAAACTAAGGGACGGAGTGTGTATTATTTAATGGCTCGAATTTATATAAAAAGGAACCAGTGATTTAATCGTTGTATATGGTGCCGAAACCCGGGAATGGAAGGAAGAAAAGGTTGATATTTTAATCGTTGTAAATGGTGCCGATACCCGGGAGTGGAAAGGAAAAGCAATTGTATTGTTTTCGAAGTATAGTAGGAAACAATCAAGATTGAGCCATATATTAATTGTACTTTTTCATCCGACAACATGTTGTAAGCTTTGAAAGAAATATCCCGGCAACTCAAAGACCAATCACAGCAAATCAAAGATCAAGCTCGACGTAATGATGAGCAATTTGAGAAGATTCAGAACCAAGTTCAAGAACAGTTCGAAAAAGTAAATTCGCAATTGGAAAAACTAGACCAAACGATGGATCAACGAATGAAAAGAATAAAACAAACAATTACTGAAGAAACCTCATCATCAGTCCTCAGGAACACGTTAAATGAACCTGAACATTCTACAGATCCTAGATTTTTATCGACGAAGAAATATGACATTATTGATTTGAATGTTTGGATGAAATTAGATGAATGTTCGTATAAGCGTATTGCCGTACTGATTGGATCAGATCATCCTAACTTTTCTCTTCGTTCAAATGTTTTTAGTTGTCCTAATGCTGTTGTGTATAATAAAGATTTTGGTATGTATCAATGTGCGAGAAGTTATGATCATTTTCGTCTCATGAATGCTATTGATCGCTTGTATTCACGATATATTCTACATTATATTGATGCTGGAAATGGTGTAATGGTAATAGAACCGTTGGGTTATATGTACACGACATTGCTTCATGTAGCAGGAAGAAAGTTGATTCCAATATTTGTGAAATTCAGAAAGAAAACGTGCGTTCCCACCAGTGCTTGTAGTGATTGTTCAACTGAATTGGAGGTGTTGAATTGTGTATTCAACAAAAAGACCAGAGTGATGTTGATGAACGATCCGATGGTGTCTTCGCAGAACGTAATGCAGTGCGTTAATTTCAGTCATCCAGGTGTGGTGTTGCAAAGTTTTGAAAATCCATCAGTGATGCAATACATTGCTACTTGAGTCAAACTAACATTAATCGAGACCAACTTTGATGTATTCATGTGCGTTGAAGTGTGATCCCAATGTGCAGGAAGATGTTAAATTCATGTGTACCAGTGATACAACTGAACCTAATCACAGAAGATACAAAACCCATGGTAGGACAAAGTACCGTGAGCATTGTGAAAAGAATAGGTACAGATATGTTAAGAGACACGATATCTCGACCTCAGTAAAACGAATGAGAACTGAACCTTATTTTACCGGTGATCTAAATGAACCTAATCTTGGTAGTAACAGTGGTAGTGATTGTGTAACTCAACCTAATCCTAGTGTAGTACGATCACGTATGCCTAAGAAGCATGTAAGCATTAGATCTAATTTCGTTCGATGTGGACTTCGTAAAAATCTCATAGATGAAGAAAATTCTCAACGTAAGAAACGAAGAACTGAAGAAGTAAATAATGCGCAATATTGTGTTTCTATTTGTGACTTTCAATGTGACTTGAATGAATTTGTTGACCATGTAACTTAGACTGGAATTCCGATGTTCGAAAAGATCGTATTCAATGGATTTTACTTTAAATATCATTATGATTTCTCGGTTTATTGTATCTTACTTTATGTTATTTAATCTTGAGTTCATGTCTATGATCGCAGTTACTCAATTTATGTCAGCATATGCATTAATGTTATGTGTATTACTTAATATTTGTGTTTCATACTATTTATGTGTTTTTCTTATGATTGGCAAAATGCAATATAAATCACATTATTCATGTTATGATGTTAATAAGATGTTAATTATTATTTTATGTTCTGATTATTATCGATATTTCAATCTTAATCTATATCTTGTTTAACTATATCTTATATTCGATCATTTTTGTGTTCAAAGAACAACTATATGAATATCACATACATCTTTTTCAAAACCTTCTCCATGTTGACCAAATAGATAATGATTGGATTGTAACAAGCATGTAATGGTCCCGAAAAGGAATCAAATAACTTGTAAATCAAATCTCGAATGTGCCTTATCGTCGTTGAAATGAATGAATAAATAAAGATGATGATATAGTTTAAAATACTTATGATAATAATATTGTGATAAAATTTAGTATAATATATATGTATAATTATATGAATTGTAATTTCTAAATATACGAGGTGCATTCGAAAAATCGAATGATTAACATGTATATGTAAACGGTCCAGAGTTCTTTTTCATTTTATGGAGTTAATGAATAAAAAGAAAAGTCCGTCGGGTGCCATAATATAAACCAGTACATTGTATATTTTGTAACTTTGGGTCATAAGTTATTCGAAATATGTACTAGGCTGGCTGCAGAAGAAGAGAAAGAAATGTTTCAAATAATATGACTGTCGATAATGTTAAATAATAAGACTTTGGGACGTCGTTGTCAGGACAACATAGTTAAATATAAATAAATGGAATCAAACTAAGGGACGGAGTGTGTATTGTTTAATGGCTCGAATTTATATAAAAAAGGAACCAGTGATTAAAATCGTTGTATGGTCATGAAACCTCCCGAGCAACATGTGTCAGTGAGAGATCCGTGTGGCGAATTGTGAAAGAGAAGGAGTAAGGTCTGGATAACCCGTCGTAACACCCTGTAAAGCAATGCCAATTACAAAGAAAAGACAAACACATTTAGATTCTTTCGATGAAGTAGTAGCTCGTAGAACAATTCACAATCTCTATGCTAAGGCATTGTCGCCACCTCAAATAAATTATTGTGCGAACTTAAGCATTGACTTCAAAGGTTCTGAGTGGGCATTACAACAAATGCTGCGCAAGTTGGGATTTAGGTTTAAAAGAAAATTCTATTGGAAATAGAAAACTGCTTTGTGAAAGGAAAGATATTGTCGTTTGACGTCATAAATATAGGGTCTAATCTTATTTTTTCTTTCTTTGTCGTAACAATGCAGATATATATGCTAGTATTATTCAAATACATTGTTATCTAAATTCTCTCTAGTTCGCTACCAGCATTATTTTAAACTGTAGTTACGACGTGACGTGCGAAGCGTTCAGTGTACCATCTAAGCACTATTTGTGAATAGCGTAAGTTGGTAGCCTTGCAACTGAGAGCGTTGACGTCACTGCCAAGATAGTTCTCGCCGACTGTAGTTACAGTAAAATTTGAAACACGTCGCTTATACTTCCCCCCTTGGAAACTACAACATGGGTGCCCTTGGCTTCAATCCTGCTTTACACTGGATAAAACGACAAACTATGGTTTAGCCCCTTCCTTGATCATATCCTGGATCCGTCACTGTATATATATATATATATATATATATATATATATATATATATATATATATATATATAACCGGTTGTTAGAAAATTAGAATAGCACCACTGCCAATTCTTAATAATAACCCGCCTTATGCAGGGTCGTTTTGAAGAATGATTAGCGTCATGTTAAAAGCCTGACTACTGCACGAAACATATGTTAGTCGAACTCTTTAGTATGATACTAATCACTCATCAGAATGACTCTGCATATGGCCCAACATATTTAATAATGTAGTTATAATACCAAAATAAGCATCGTCATCCTTCTCGCTACATTATATGAAAATTGTACCGGTACGAGTAATGCCGTCGAGAGTGAAATGGCCAATGAAGAACGTTGATAAATATGATTGGCAATCAGGATCGAAGCAAGCCCAAGATGGACCCAAATGGCTGCTGTATCATTACTCGAATAATTTCCATTCATTTTTGCAACGCACAATTTATGCGTAGGGCTGATAACCCGACTCTTATACCGTTGGCAACACTGCGACCAGAGTGACTTGCGGGAACTTTGCTCGTGCGATAAGGAAACGAGGCACTGGAGGCAGTAGCACAAATAAGCTGATTGTGTGGAAATTCATAAGCAGGTTGTGTGTTCAAGAGGTTGCTTCTAAATTTCCTTAATAACATGTTGAAAGGCGTTGTTGGATTAGTAACAGGAGGTGCTTCAGGTCTTGGTCGGGCTACAGTGGAACGTTTAGTGCGAGAAGGTGGGCGAGCCGTTCTATGTGATCTTCCAAATTCCAAAGGTGAATCTGTAGCGAAGGAAATTGATGGTAATGTTATCTTTGCTCCAGTTGATGTGACATCTGAAAAAGATGTTCTCAATGCTCTTGAAATTACAAAGAACAAATTTGGTCGTTTGGATGTCGTTGTGAACTGTGCCGGCATTGGTGTAGCTTTTAAAACTTACAATTTTAATAAGAAAGTACCTCATAAACTAGAAGATTTCACAAAAGTTCTAACAGTAAATACTATTGGAACTTTCAACGTCATAAGATTAGCAGCTGGGTTACTGGGAGAAAATGAGCCAAACGAGGATGGCCAAAGGGGAGTTATTATAAACACAGCAAGTGTAGCAGCTTATGATGGGCAAATGGGTCAGGCAGCTTACTCGGCAAGTAAAGGTGCCATTGTTGGAATGACTCTTCCAATTGCAAGGGATCTGTCCTCACAAGGAATTCGCGTTTGCACAATTGCACCTGGTCTGTTTGATACCCCGCTTCTTTCAGCACTGCCAGAGAAAGTCAGAAACTTCTTGGCAAAAACTATACCCTTTCCACAAAGGTTAGGTAAACCAGATGAATATGCCCAGTTGGTGCAAAGTATTATTCTCAATCCAATGTTAAATGGTGAAGTGATACGGTTAGATGGTGCACTTAGAATGCAACCTTAGTTATTACAAATTTCATGGATTGGCTTTGAGGTATGAATATTAATGTATTGGGTGAATTGGTCATACGTAAGTGTCCCTTATGTACTTTAAATCATTTAGAAAATAAGTAGTAAGATTGTGCAGTAAGTGTTACAACTGGTAAATGTGTGGGATGGCGCTTAGTATTCCCCCTCCCAGTCCATCGACATTTCCGGAGTCGGTACTGTGATTTATAGTAAGCCGTTTTAAATGACCGTTTATGCATATACCCACCGTCGCCAACGCGGTTGAACTGCCTCCCGTACCCGCTTTCTCGCCGCTCGAGCTCTCCTGCTGCGCTTCTTTCTCTTACTCGGTTAGATGGCATTCGTGCTTTTTAGTTGCTGCCTAGCACAAGTTTGCTTTGTATGCACTAGTTTTTATGCCATACGTTCACATTGTATTTATGCTCATAACTACATCGCAGTTTCAAATAACGAGCAGTAATCACTACCAAGTGAGCCAGAGTTACTACGAAGTGATTTGGGGGAGAAGGTAAATAATGCCCAAAGTGACTCGCAGTACTTCGAATAATGTTAATTTAAGACATGTTGCATTTCTCGGTGCTGGTTTGTTTGAGAGCGCTATTCCATTTTAATAAGAGCACAGGTTTATAAAATTTACAGAGGAAATATGAATTATGATTTCGAAAGCGGGACATACAGAAATGGGAATACCGGTAATTGTAAATATGATTATGTGTAATACAGAGTCTGCACGTAAGCACATAAGAACGTACTGTTACATACTGAAGTCATACCAATCACTGTTGTAAATCGTGGTCCCTAATAAGAGAAGTATCCGAAAGTTGTCCAAAAATGTCCGATTTGTTCGGATGAGTGGTCTAAAGTAACGTACTGGCAATAATAATATTGTCCGAAAACAGTGCAGAACTCAGTGGTGTAGTGTTATAGCATCAGAGAAAATTAAGGCAGAAGTTAGAATTACTGGTTATTCGAAAACGTAAGCGTTAGGATTTCAAGAAGTTTGTCTAATGTATAACAAAGTAGAAATATGAAATGCAAAGTTTGTTCCATAAACAAGTCTTGATAAAATGACGTGCTATTTAAAGTTATCACAGACGTGTCACAAAAAGGCCGTGGTGTTTTTCCACTTTTCTCGTTCATGTATATACCCACTGTTGCTGATACGCCTGCTCCTACGGGCGCACCCTCTCGCTAAGCCCCAGGCCTCCTGTTGCACTTGTGACACTTAGGTCGAGATAAGTCTACGTACCAAGCAAGGTTCTAGGACACAGGTCCCCCTTCCCATTTAGCTGTAATAGTCAGAAAACAGCGTGCCCTGTGGGGCTCTAACCCACCTTCTCTCACTGACGCTCGCTCGGCAATACTATGTGATTTAAATATTGAACTTCGGTATAGAAAGGAACCAACCTAGCTACTAAACTATTTGGGGGCACATGTGTTCTCCATATACCAAGTGTAATCTTTAAGATACAAGCTGTCGATTTAAAGGTAAACGAAATATGTATGCAGTGAATTTATGTATGAGTCACTATTGTAAATTGCACCAATGAGGCGATAGAATTTGGCTCAAATTGCTTTAAAAAGTTACGAATTTGCTGCGTGAAGATGATTCGTTTCGTAACGCAGCAAGTATTGTAGGAACCTAGAGAGCGAAGACAGTCATGCAGGGTAGAAAGTTGGAATGTAGGGGCAAGCCTATGTAGATCAGTTTTATAATTAAAATGCCCTACTTGATCGTACCTAATTCGTGTGTCCATAACTTTACCTCTGTATTTACTTCTGGGCTTCCCTAATAGACTAACTACTTCTACTTGATTGATGTTATCTCCGACAGAGCCACGCCAAGGGAACAATTCTTTCACTTCTTAACGGTCTAATATTCATTACAGGTATCATTTCAAAGGTTTTCAGTTTTGATTCAGTTTGTACATTCGAAGATAAAGAACATTTCCAAACAGAAGGAAATACAACATTTCTAATCTCTGAAAGCGCACAATACCTTTACTATGGTCATTGGCGTAGTCTTGTAATCCAGCTCTCCTGGAGGCAGGATTTTGTGTTGGAAAAGATCCTATACTGTGAGGGTTAATCTTGTGTTTTAGGCTGTGCATCTGAGAACTGCATTAGATTTTAACCCCGGTCGTGGTTTGGAGCCCCCATTGGGACTCGTACTATATACCTCGGTATTGCATAATGATGCAAAACACGAGGGGAAGGGAGAGGCTATCCGTCGAGAAGATTGCGTCAGCGATGATGAATGTATTCGTAAACGAGGATAGTGGAAATACTTCATTTGGAATAAAACACACATTTACTTCTTGCACCTACCATGACCACTTTGTACAGTGCGTTCACATTAGTGCTTCACATTTCCTCTTGTAATGGTAAAGAGCACACTTTGCATTTTATATTTCTACTTTATTATACATGTATTGTGAAATCAAGTAGCATATTTTTTTTCTGTAATTTTATAAATAGCGCCCAAATTTCTTCTGTAAATTGTCTGAATATTAATACTCCTGTTCCTAATCGTCACCAACAAAGAGTGATACCTATTATGCTTTTTAATTTTGCAAATGTGCTCATCTGATGATGGTGTGGCAGTCTGCTGTTGAAATTATGAACGTATTTGCACAGTTAAACAGCATATTAGGTAACATTCTTTTATTTCGTTGTTAAATTTTATTGCAGGCACTTCATTCAATGCTATGATTTCTGATGTATTCATTTAAAATTTAACTAATTATTGTTATTAACCTAACCTCAACATCTTAGAATGGACACTAAATAGTTATTTTTTGTAATATGAAGAATACCTGATAAAAATTATTGTAATGTACTGATTGTCTAAAGCAGCGTTTCCCAACCTTTTTCAACTTGCGGCACACTACGGGTGTTACTTGGATTCTCGCGGCACACTTATAGATATTATTTGTAAATATAAAGCACAGTGGTATTTTTTCTGTGATTATTGATCTCCTCCTCGCAGAGAAGAAAGGTCTATCACTTGTTTTTCCTCGTGGTAAATCATTATGCTTATTTTTCATTCTAATTTAAAAATAGAACAATTGCAATAAAATATTGTGGACTCCGGTTTTTAAAAATACGCTTTCTTTTCAAAAACTATATCCAACATTTTACTAAGAAGGAAGATCACTAAATAACGAACGAAGAAACAAATCTCTTTTACTTTTAAAACACAAATGTAGGTAATTTGTCGAGAGGATTGAATGATATTTTAAATTTTCAAGTTAAGAAATAGTCTGCAACAATAAAGAAGCAATAATGGTCATAACAATGACAACAAATACTTTTTTCAACATTAGAAATGCAGAACAGTGACCCGGTATGAAACTTAAAATTGTCGATTCATAGTAGAGGTTCGTAGTAATGTGAAATACAAATATACATTTTTCCTACGTTTTGCAATTTTATTGCTATAAAATTATTAATTTTGTTTCGATTCCTCGCGGCACACCGGTTGGGAAACGCTGGTCTAAAGTCAAAGAACAAAATGTTACAGTGGGATCAATATTTTTGTAATAATACTAAGCTCTCTTAGTTTATAGTGGTTTGAGAAACGCTTGATATAACATTTTTATTAGACAGTGACGATAATTTATAATGTTGTCTGTGAGAGTTATCAAAAGACGAGAGCAAATGGTTATGTCACAGTCAAGAGTATAACTGATAGTTTGTACTTGAAATGTGGCTCAGTTCATTTTGATCTGAATAAGAGTATTTGTCCGTTATTTAAGTTAATTCCTGGATGAGACTTTGTCAGACGCTAAATGTCCATTTTATGATGGTCACATATAATGAACACAGATATGTGAACTCAAGCACAAGGTTACAATTTTAAATTTTCAAGAGTTCTATACTTTCAAATTTTTAAGGTTCTTAATTCTCACATATTTTAAGACAGATTAGAAATTGCTTAGTCAGTTTGTTCTCAAGCTGGCATGGTATGTGGAATTGATAAAGAAATAAATGATCGAAAGGGTGGGATATTCATTCTGGAACTGATTAAGAAGAAAAGCTTTTACGAGACTGCTGAGTAATTATCTATTTGGAACGGAGATATCATTGCTAAATCAATTTTTCATGCTGTGCCATATAATATTTGGTAATAGTTAGGAACAGCTACTTCTCATCTCCCGTGCACGAGGATACATCTTACTGTTGCACTACCTAAACACCCTAAGTACAAGGGCAAGAACTCAGTCTATTACCTACTTTTTAACATCCTAGATAGTCATTGAATAATTCCTGAAAGTATGGCGTTTCTCGTCCTTCCCTAAATGGGAAGTACGGCTCCTTAACTATAACCTAATATTTATGTAGTTAATATCATAATAATACGTGTGTACTATAACCATCAGTTGGAGAATATATAAATATATATATTATTTCAACAAACTCAGGAACACTACAAAATAAGGTTTCCTTGAAGTCGGCTAAGCAATTTTTAAATTCCTCGATGGCCATATTATGCATATATGTTAACATATTCATAAATTGTATACTTATAATGAGGTAGCTGTGGTTAATTTTTGGTAGTCTGCTAAATGATGTTGATATATTTGTTAGATCTGTTATTATATGATAGCTTATCTATAGAACATAATAGATGCCTTTTGTTTTATATGAATCTGTTTCCTATTGATAAATAAGTTAACAGTTACGATAATTTTTGAAATATTTTTTCGGTGCATTTGCATCGTTCGCGATTGTTTGTTCAACATGTCATTATTTGTTTTACTTAACGCTAGTTATAGACACATAAGTATGTGAGTATAGTGTGCTAATGATTTTCGAGCTTTGCTATATAAAAGAATTAGTGCATTGAAACCCGAAAACAATGATTTGGTAGCCGATGTGCTGACTGCGCATCGCTTAGTTGGACGTAGTTATCTGATCGGCCATGATTCTTCCTAGACATTATTAGTTTTCTCTTCGATTAATAATGAATAATAACTAGGTATTAAGAACCTTACAATTTCTCTAACATTGATTCTAATTAGAAAAACACATACTGAAAGGTTACGTGTACTAGTCCTTTGTTAGGTACGAAAACAAAAGAATTTTAAATCTCAACATAGGGATGTTGTTAGCCAGCTCCCCCAAACGGCCAGGATACAATTGATACTCCCGTGAAAGAAGTCAATTGGAATGTTGGCAATAACCTCTTGAATCCATGCCTCCAATTCCTCTACTGTGTGAGGTTTTGGACTTGTACGCCTCCTCCTTAGGGTAGCCACACGAGAAAAATTTCAATCTGGACTTCTTGCTGGCTGTTAGTGAGGTCCTCGCCGTCCAAGCTAACGTCCAGGAAGTTCATTCATAAATAGATAAGCGGTCTGCGTGATTATTTACATTCCATGTGGTGCTTCTACTGCGATTGAACTAAGTAAAGTATGAAGTGTGGAATCTTAATAAATATTTTGTATTATAGCACTATTTTCAAGATGAAGTTTGTAATAATATAATTTTCCTTGACTGTTAACAGTATCTACTTATTTTTCACCCACATGGTAGTTCGTACTGAGGGAAAAATAACATAAGTAGAAATATTGTCTTTGTAGTTTTGAAGAAGACGCTGGTCAGAATTTTGTTAGGTATTTACGTACAAGTCGGAATTTTGTCATTTTCTTCTACATTTAGGGCACAAACGTTCTTCACAATAGTAAATTTTGTACTAGTAAATACTAACTCGAAGATATTGGTTGACAGGTTCTAAACTATATAGGTTAATTGCTGATGCTATAGAATACATAGTGAATAAGTCAAATACATAAGTGTTACCGTGTATCACAAAGTAGCATAAAAGTGAAATTACAGTTGTCAAAAAATTTTGTTCCAGTTTTCACTGACGAGAACAACAAATTAAAGCAACTGTAAGCCAATAAACTAAGCATCGTATAGAAGGAACTTTCTCAGATGTATCTAACAGGGTTCCCACTCGTCCTGGAAATCCTAGAAAACCTGGAAATGTCCTTGTATTGATTTTGTCCTGGAAATGTCCTCGAAAATGCATTTCTGTCTTTGAAATTTACAGAAATACTGAATGTCAGATTTTTCATAATTATAATGAAGATTTTAATTGATTGCTATTTTTGAATGTTCTTCCTGCTTTTGTGCAGAATAATAATTTGTCATGATCCGGCATGTGTAGGTGGTTGGCTTCCTTTCTTCCAACAGGGTGGTTGGCTGGGAGATCCTCTCTCTTCTTCCATCCAGTAGTCTGTCAACCCATTCTTGGATGTTATCTTCACTAGCACTATCCTCCAGAAACTGTGCTTTGTACCAGTATCAATTTTCCATAATCAGTCTATTTTTGCAATAGTACTTATTCTTCAGTAAAATTTCATACGAATGCTATTTATGACAAGGTCATATGCAGGTCAAACTCAATTTTTTGCTAGGGGCCGCGGTGGCTCAGTGGTAGAGCGTTCACCTATGGTGCTAGGGGTCCCGGGTTCAACCCCAGCCCCCGCCAAGTGGACCTTGTGGTGGACAAACACCGTGTGTGTGGGTTTCCTCGGGGTTCTCCCACTTTCTTCATTCCACCATTTCATTCATCTCTCATCATCACCGTCTCTTTTAGCCTAGCCGGCTAATCGTGGGACGTAAAACCCAATAATTTCATTTCATTTCAATTCCTTGCTATACCAGCAACATGGTGAGTGCATCAAATGTGGACTTGAGATTTGCAACTTCACAGTCTCCATAGTACATGCGAAGAATGTTACTGAAAGGAAAAACTCCATTTTAGTTCAGTGCCAGACTTTCCTGTGAAAATTGCTGCTGTTTGTCATACAGAAGAAACCTTACATGCCTAGATCCAGATACTGTCATCCATTAAGTTTCGTGGTGTCTTTCAGTCACTGTTGGAGAAGAAATTAGCTACATCTAAAGAATGTGATCAACTGTTTGTTTTATATGGAAAATTTACTGAGCAGTTTAAAGGTGCACTTGCTGGGTATAAGTTGGACCCTGAGAGGTTGGACTGGTTTTACACAAAACTGTTGGATGGTTCGGAAGAATTTAAAGATTTGTTGTTAATCATAGAAGCTTCTGGTTTTGTCTCATGGACAGGCTGCTCTCGAACGAGGCTACAGCATAAATAAAGATCTGCTTGTTGAAAGTATGAAGGAGAAATCATTGGTCCGTTTTGAGATTGATGTATGATAATATTTCCCATAAAGACCTTACTTCAATCAACATCACGGAAGAGATACTGCATCATGTCTTCCATGCAGGGCGGCGCTATATGAAAAAAAAAGAAAGAAAAGGAAATCGTTTAATTATTGTGTATTAATATTGTACTTGCATTAATATCACTACATAAGCTACTGTACTTTTTATTTCACTGTTGGGAGTTTTGAACCTTCAGTTGCAATCCTGTTATATCTTTCTGTGCCGAAGTCCTGGAAAATTGGTGATATGTCCTGGAAATTTTTTTGGTAAAGAGTGGGAACTCTGATCTAATTTAGCACATTTAGAAGTGATCGACAAAGGTGTCAATACACGCTGAAACTGTTTGAGTGAAATACAATTACTTCGTGATATAATTAAGGCTATTTGTTTGAGTCACTTTATAGATGGTTATCGAGTATATATTTTACTTTGAAAATAATCTGATATATGAAGGAGTTAATGAATAAATTGAAATTACTAACCTTATAATCGTGAAGAAAGAAAGCTTTTAAAAAAAAATCTCCGTAATCTCTGCCACTTTCTTTAGAAACTTGTTGAACTGATACGCTGCTCATTGCACATTCGTAAATCGGTAGTTTTGCATAAGTGTTTAGTCAATGAAATTTAATGTTATTGTTTCTTAATATGAAGGAAATTGAAGTCTTGTATGTTCACTTGTACTGGAAAAATTGTATGTTATTACTTAGATTTCATGGTTTCACCATTTATGAAATTAAGCTTAATTGTAGTTTTACATCCTAAGTTTGTTGCCCTTTAGGCGAAAGGAGACGGAAAATTAATGAAAGTGAATTATTATGAAAGAAATGATGGAATGAAAATGAGGAGGAAATCGTAACTTTAAAACCTTGTGCAGCAATTAAAGAATGAATTACTTCAGAATTTTGTTTAACAATATATATTCAGGTTCTGAATGAGCATTTACTCTGTCATTTGATTTTTGTTTTATGTACTCTCTTGGTAAATTTCCTTCCTGTACTAAGTTTATTTCTTTCATATGCTACATTCAGCTGTTCTATCTCTTCTCTAGTTTAATGCAATAAAGATACCGTGATGGTCATGTACTTTGTAAAATTTTTGCTGAGGTATACCTGTAATTGTTTTTAGGGGGGAGGACTTTGCTTATGTAGGTGCCATACCTTAGTGACGTTTTTGTCCTAAATATGTGGAGTTCAAGGGTAGACTGAAGAGTCGTAAAATTCCTTTGTTCAATCCTGATTTTTTTTAAAAATACATATATATATTTATTTTCATGCATGAATTAAAACTTTATTATTGTCGTTCATTTGTGGTTGATAACCTTGAACGATTTGACAAATTATGGATGAAACGGTCTCACAATTTAAAAGAAATGCGGAATATGTGATTAAAAAACTGCAGTAAAACATACAAAATATCCTTACACATCTGCACAATGTATCGATTTCCTACTTGTATGCGTTGATACTTCTTTATACCAAATCAAGCTTCGTCAGCCAACACTATTAACGCAGACAATCCATATCATACTTTTGCTTGGAACATAAACATGAACTTTGGAATGTAGAAATTGTTCCAAAGTTAAATAATAAAAGAAAATAGAAACTGTCAAATCCAGAGGAATCCGCCAATCCTATGTATTCAAAGTACGTCTACGACGTATGTGACGTTTCATTTTGCAGTTGAAACGTCCTGCTAATGCAGAAGGAAGTGTATATAATTAAAGTTTTATGAAAATTGCTCACAGCTTCACATTCTAAAGTATTGTCTCAAATTGGAATAAAAGTGTGACAAAAAACTCACTACTTCTCGCTACTTACTGTTATTACAATGGGAGAGATTGCTTCAAGATGTGAAGTAAGTGATTTTCATAAAAAATGGATTATGTACACTTCCATTTGCATTAGTGGGGAATTTCAAATGCAAAATAAACGATAACATATATCGTAGACGTACTTTTGCAATAGGGTTTCCCCTGAATTTGAGGGAGTGCTTGCTTTGTTTCTTACTTAGTACGTTACAGTTAATTCTATTGTATTTTTATTCATTTAGCTTTGAAAAAAAGTTCTACATTCCAGATTCCATGTTTGTATTTCAAGCGGAAAGTATGATGTCGTTTTTCTGCATTAAAATTGCTGGCTGACGAAGATTGATTTTAATATATAAAGAAGTATTAAGGGATACAAGTACAAAGACGTTGCTTTAAATGAAATCAGTAGATTATGTAGCTGTGTGAGGATATTTTGTGAGTGTTAGTGCAGCTCCATAATTACATTTGGCATTTTTTTTAAACTGAGAGGTGGTTTGTCCATAATTTGGCTTAAACAGTGCAAGATTATAGACAGGAAATGGATGACAATAATGAAATTCTGAATAATGTGCGTCGGAATATGTAAAAAGATTCATGACGAAACTCACAACCCTTTCTCTTTAGTTCTGCAGATTTAGAATAAAATCGCAGTCTAAGAACTTTAAAGTATGGAAAAATGAAGTTTCTTTCTTTCTAAAAACAGTTACTCCAAACGAAGACCTGAGAACCATTTGAGAATAAAACATCAGTTATGAAATAAATAAAATGCACAAAATTAAATAAAACTTTTATTATATTTTTAAGTAAATTGTAGAGGTCAACTGAAGGTATATTTAGGATTTTGTAGACTGTAATGATTGTTTGCATTGTTCAGAACGAAATATTGTGAAAATATTCAATTAAGATTGAAATATGAACCATTTTATTTTCTATATTCTAAATGCGAGGTTGAAAGAATAGAAGAATGGCACTTTAAGAAACAAGATTATTCTGATTGTCATTTTAATGTGTAGTATCTTGTGGATTTGAGTTCTTAGTTTGTCAGTTGCTAACCCTGTTTGCTGGAATCTTGGCCATTGTGTCATGGATGGACGTTGCTTATTTCAAATAAACTGGTAATTTAACAGTGAATTGCAAATCTTACTGCTTCTTGTAGTACTGACTGGTTATATTTTTTAGATGATTCATGTATAGTTATATTAATGGTGGTAGGTAAGGTGATGTTTATAAAATATTTTTATCCAGTGGAGGGATAAGTTTTCGATATCTGCATTCATTGTCGATATTCACTCTTACTGGTTATGTGAACTTACTATTTTGGATTTGTTTTGGTTGACCTTACTTCTTTTGTTTCATATAGGTGACCAATATATATGTATTCCTTTTTTTTTCTTTTTTTTAACAATGTTGTTGATACAAATGTTTGTAATAAAGTTTTCTTGCAAATTGTAATTGCTTGAGTGTTATGATTTTGAAATCAATGCTGTATCACTTTTATTCGAATAGTTACACGAAGGTCACTGTGCAGTTAGAAAGGGAAATTTTATATACGAGTTTATTAACCTGGTTGATACAAATGTTGCAAAAGCTAACTCATATTATTATGCTATTTACGGATTTTCTGACATGCACATAATTTCTCAGAAAGAAAAATATATTAAAAATAGAGAATCTCGAACTCCTATTTATTGGTAGTACTGCTTGAGAAATGTATTATGCTTTCGATATATCATCTCCATTACATGCACATTCTATGGGAAATAATAATAAGCATCTAGTGCAATTATGTATTACTAGGATATACCAGTCTTTACCTGACACGCTTTCTATTTATACTGATTTTGCTAACATTGTAGAAATCTATTCATACATGAGGAAGGAATCAAAGCTTGTAAACCTTTTTCGTATTGCTAAAATTTTTCAACTATAGACTTAAGCGTTATTTATTTACTATTTAAAGAAAATCACTATGTTCACTGTTACATAGTCTTCTATTATTATCATTAAAATAACTATATATATGTGTATCTCTACTATTACACTCAATCGTGAAGAATCAGTGGCAGTCCCAGCTGTCTGCATTGGTTCTAGTAGCTTCAGATTTGGTTGAAAGCTCAATTTACAATCTGATGTTTACCGGATCTACTTTGTATTAAACTAAACCCATAAAAGTTACGGTGTATACGGTGCACTTAACAGTGAGAATCGAAAGTTGTAAGCGTGACGGTGTGTGTAGTAATTTTGGCAGGATGTTTCTAGTTTCAGAGATGTACAAAATATTTATTGGTTAAGAGGTAAGACATAAACACCTTTAACCCTTTTAGGATCTATGGTAATTTTTATTATCATGGAGTAGTGTTGTCTTTGACCGCTTATTTATGTCCTATTTCTATAATAGGTATTTAAGTTTTTCTTGTCAAGTCAAGCATGGACTAAAGAACACCCCAGGTGAATTTTGGAACCGGATGGTCAGGTTGCGCCAAATGGGGGCGGAGGGGCGTAACTTTTTTTTGTTTGTTTGTTTTTCTTAAGGCAAATTTCAAAAAAAATTCACGCACTTAGTTTTCAAGATATCAAATTGAAATTTTGCATACGGATTGTGTGTACATTTGAGTATTTCTAATTTTTTTCTTTTTTTAGATCCTGACGTGAACCCTAGGCCCGAGGGCGCAACTATTCCGAGGGGGTGAGATAGAAAAAAATCCGGTTTTTTCCAAATTTGCTGGTTCAGGTGTATGATACGAACACGTAAGTGGTACCGTTGGAAAGGGCGCGTTATACAGAAGACAATGGCATTTGAACCATGGCTCTAGGTCAAATAGTAATGATGCAGTAAATTTTTATAATATATACCGGTATGTATATATGGCTCACCTTCAGATTTTCAAAATTTTTTCTCCCTTTGTTTTCAAAATACAAGACCGAAATTTTGCAAACAAATTGTGTGCATAACTACGTATTTTTTAAGAGATTTTCAAATCTTTACGTGAACCCAGGCCCGGGGCAGAGTGGCGAAATGTTCCGGGGATAAATTTTGAGAAAAAGTTACGGTTTTTCCCGATTTTTCTCTTTCTGGTGTATAATATGGACAAATGAGTGATAGCGTTGGAAAGGATGCTCTGTTCTGAAGAAAACGAGATATGAACCATGATCCTACGATCAATAGTAAGGAAGCTGTAGCTGTTTGACTGAAAGACTAAAATTTACCTCAAAAAGTGGAAATCTTAAAAGGTTAACACACAGAGTATATAAGTTATTATATGGTAAAGTAAATTGATTGATCATATCTAGTTTTTCTCAGACTTGCATGATGTTTCCTATAATAATTTCATTTATTGTATTTGCGTGTGTATTATATTGGCTCCTACTTAAGAAGAAGATGTAAATAAATAAATCTGCACGGCTTCAGTCGTGCTTTCCTATAATTAGTCTGAACAATGAGTTACATGACATTTAGTGGTTGTGACACGACTCAAATCAAATTGTAGGCAGGAACGATTTTAAACTAATTTTCATAGCACTGAGAAACAAGTTAATAGTATCAATAAATATGTAATGCTTTGTAGACGGTCTGCTTGGGAGCAACTCTCAAAGCATGTTCCTAGGCAATGCAGAAATTGTCTTTTGCATTTTAGTAGTATTCCCTGGTCAAAATTAAGTTACCTGTAAATGCAATTTTGTTCCATCCTGAGTTAAAGCATACAGTTTTTGTTTTTAAAGGCATTTAAATATGTAAAGTGGTTTAATGATTCATATATATCTGCAAGCTTTAAACAATAAAATAATAGTGATTGTTTTTCAAGCAGGTCAAATAATCAGGCAATGACAAACAACTGTAGTATATCTACTGAAGAACGCATTGCTTGTATATCTATCTATCTAAGTTCGTTCAAAAAAAAAAAAAAAAAAAAAAAGTTATTGACAATCAGTTTGTTTACATTCCCAGCAAACATTCTGTACTTACGAAAACAAATATATACGTACAACTTACGAATTTCTTTACCGTTAAAAGAATGCTTTTCTCTTCTCTTAGCATAGTGACTGAGGTAAGAAGTAATACTCTCCGACAGAACATACTACTTTCACTTTTGCCAACAGCGAAGTATCACTAGTCTACTCAACCTTTAAAAAAGAAAAGTTGTAGTTTTAACGTCCCTCGATTCTTAGTCTCAGAGAAGTAATAAATAAGATAGACTTATAAATAAAAAAATGAACAGTGCGAACGTCGAAAGGTGCGAAGGCCGAAAATATAGGTCGAACGTCAATTTGAAATCAATTTGTAATTTGAACTGAAGGACACCGAAAATTCCAATATTAATTAAATGTTGGTAGTTTTGGTCTTCCTACAATTTATGAACCACTCAAAACTGGCATGTAGGAGGCAAGTTAGAATGTATTAAGTTTTTCATTCTTTAAAACTAGAAGTGGTGAATGAATTTTTCTCATGACATTAAAAATACAAGATAATAAATAAAATACTGAGGGACACGCAGATGGATAGATTTATTAAGCTTCAATGCACCTGTCACCTAGAGCAAAAAATCGCCATTTCTAAAACAATGAATGTAGCTTTCCGAAACAATGAAAACTGCAGCTGATTATCTGGAAATGTCTATCAAAAATAGCTTCGTGAAGGGAAAGAGATGGAAGGAGATTAAGAAGGCAGAGGAGGATTTTGTAGACGCAGAAGCACGTTTTCATTTGGGCGACGTAGTAGTTGAGAACAGGACCATTGTCTTTCGAGTGTAGGGACATTTTTGGAAAGCAATTACGTATTTTTAAAAATTATAATTACAAATAATAATAAAAATAATAAAACAAAAATAAATAAAAGGGTATAGGCCTTTTTCCATGGAATGGATCATCTCTTCCGGCAACATAATACTTCTTAACATCAGTTTTCTAGCAGAGGGTTGAAAATGTTTTTACAATAAAAAAAATGAATAATAAATAAATAAATAAATATGAATGTAGTGAGAGATCAATTGTGTATGATGTTCACTTTCCTTAGGACTACGGATTGTGTAAATGTATCACTGACTGGTGGCCGCAAACCTACTGGGCCCCGTGTGAGTATGCCGCCAACAATCACTGATCCATTCACCAAGCCAATCATCCCCGGAAAATGGAACTCAAATTTCCTCAAAGATGATAATTCCATAGCCTCTTCCACCTCAACCAATAGCTCAGCATCCAGGCCTGCAGTCCGTCATCCGCAATTCATCGTGAGAAAGATTGGGAATCACAAACTACCGACACAGAATGTCGACCTCCCAGTTAAGTCGGCAATGAGCACTACGGAAATCTGAAATTACATCTGTAATGGCCCTAACACAGAAAAGAAAGAAAAAATCCACAATAACTTCCAAACAGAATTTAGCGCAGCGGAAAATAATTAAAGAGAAAATCCGAACTGAAAATTTTGAGAAAACTGAAAGAATGAATTTCACCTCAGATTTCGGTTGTTTCAACTCCCGGTCACACTAGGAAAAGCTTTTCCATATTTCACAGCGTTAATCTTTTCACATGTGAGAGCATTTTCATCTACTGCTTTAAATCTCATCAGTATACCGTACACATTGTAAACATGACTATATTCTTAATGACAAAATTAAAGTGGGATTTTCCATTTTCTGCTTTCAAAGAAAATATTCAATTCACGGCTTGTACACTTTATTTCCATAATAGCTTAAAATTTGACAAGCTTTGCTGAAGAAATTAAAAAAAAAAAAAAAAAAAAAAAAAAAAAAAAAAAAAATAGTATTCTCCTTGGAATCCAATGTGACAGTTTGCAATAAAGATTTCTTTAGCTTGAACAATCTTATTCAACATATAACTTGTTTGCATCTTTCAAATGAAAAAAAAAAAAAAAAATGCAATTGACTCCCTGTATTATATTTTCAGTATCTATTAGGTTGACAAAATTAAAAAAAAAAAAAAAAAAAAAAAAAATGAAAATGAAACAGTCTGGTTACTCAATATTCTAATAATATTCGGATTACATTATTTTGCTTTAATTTCTGGTAAGCTAGTTTATTTTTATTTACCCTTTTTTATCTTTCTGCTGTGTGTCAATGTTCAGCTTAACATGGTGATGTAGCACGATTCTGTCATTTTTACCGTGTTCATCTTACTGACCCCTTTCACACCCGACACAGCAAAACATACAAAAGAATCATAGGAAATATTCTTAAGCTAAAATATCTAACTAAACTAACTTAACCTAAAGAAACAACACATACATTGACATTTTCACTTTAAAATAAAAATATCGGGTCATATGCAGAGTCCTTCTGACGTGTGATTAGTGCCATACTAAAGCGTTTCACTTACAAATGCTTCCTGCAGAAGTCAGGCGTTAAGCATGACGCTAATCATTTGTCGAAATGACTCTGCATAAGGCGGATCATTTCTAGCTACCACACTTCCTCAAGAACGTGTCAGGATCGAACCAGCTGTCTTTTTATTTGTCTTAAAAGATTTTCAGTTTAAATATTCCAAATTATTCTACTAAGAATATGAATTACTATTGTTCTTATCAGAATGTAGTAGTCGAGACACGAGCTGTCAATGAAAATCTCACCTTAACATTAAAAAAAAAAAAAAAAATAAAAATAAAAATAAAATAAATAAAAAAATGGGTATATGGGTACATTAAAAAAAATGCACCCATATACTTCACTTAAGCCGTGGTATAGTAAATTAATGCAATGGGAATCCACTTAAATCTGTTTTCTGTTTCAAAACATATTTACTAAATGACTTCTCAGAATTTAAGCAAAGAAAAGAATATGAGCACTACTATTGTCACCCAAAACACCAATTTCTGCAAGTTATATGTTCTAAAAACAAGGTTTAAATTTTGGATAAACGTATGTACGTGTAGTACATACATTTATTATCATTATGACAACCGATATTACTATCATGCCTCCCCCTCCCATTGAGTGTGTTCTTACATTCACATTATGAATCTGTATATATGTAATTTCTGGGGAAAACTTCAAAACAGCACATTATAGTAACTTGAACTACTCGTGCAGGGTCATTCCATAGTAACAGACGGGACATTCATAGATATTTCAAGTACAATGAAGTTTAATTTTCTAGTTGTCCTTAATAATTATAAATGTAATATACACAACAGGGAAAACGTAAGTAAAATAGGCTTTCTGTAGCTTAATTTCAGAATATTGTCAGAGATATGAACTGAGTTGTTAATATTTTTATGGAGCGTAACGGACGGGACACATATTGGACGTGGTTCGCAACTGTCAAATAGGTAGTGTAAATTTCTGCGAATTGTTAAGAAGTTTGCAAATGTTAAGTATAGTACGAGGCGTCTTGATCTTTCAACTACTGCTACACAACATATTGTGTCAATTTGGTTTGTTGGACATGAGTTCTGCTTGATTGATTAACCATAGTATAGCGAACGGACGGGACAATTTATCCTATGTTTCAAAAGCCATATTTTATACATACTACGTTATAATTTCTAATACACGTTTTACAATATGTGTGATATGAACATAGTTTTACTGATGTAACGTTATTTGTAACTAATAGGATTGTCTATTACACAACAACTTTGGCAACATAAAGACCATAGACGTATTCTGTAGGAAAAAAAAAAATCAGTTTTCATCGTCAGAGTACACATCAGAAAAAGACAGTTTCTGTTCTACTGCTTCTTTTGTATTAAACATACTCAAATCCAAATCAGAACTACTGCTGCTACTACTACTATCGTCCTCGTCTAACACTGTATATGCATGGAGCTCTGATAAAGCTGTTCGTCCAGCTACAACCTGAAATGGATTGATGCCCCTAAAGTAATGTTTGGTTTGAATGTGTGGTATAGCCTTAACAGTTTTCCACCTGTTTTGTAGGACGGATTTCTGCATGTCTATTGTTCGAATGTCAACAAAATAGAGTTTTATCCCTTTACAATAAGAAGAAGCAACATGAAAAAACTCTGGCTGAGCTGACCATCACCGTTCTTTCTTTAACCCTCTGCCAGACCGTTCTTTTTAAAGTCCCACCAACACCATCTACAGCTCCTTTACCGTGGAATGTTGCAAAGAAATTCCATTCTCCCTGTACTCCGAAATCGTTTTCCATGTAACACATGTTTGCAATGTTAAACTTGTTTTTAAACTGCGCGGCACAGCCATCAGAAAATATAGACACTTCAGAAACATTGAAATTTGATCGAAGATCGTCAATAATTATCTTCAGAAAACACCACACACTAACCTTATCATGAAACACATGATCACTCACAATAGCGTAAGAGATGGTATGATTTTTAACCCATGCAACACATGTGAAAATTGTAACTTGTTCATGATTCCAATGTGCACTTTGTATTTCATCTTGGGTTAGAGTAGTATAATTCTCTGCGAAGTCCACTTGTAACACTGCTTCACATTCTTCCACGCTTCTTTTTTTATATTCAAAATGTTGTTCTTGTGTCTTTTTCACAAAATAATGAGTCTTGAAATTTGTCAGTTGACCCTGAAGTTCATTTATAGCTTCAACTACGGACCCCTCGACAAATACTTGCTTTAGGCGGCCATCTATATCCTCCCATTGCTTCCATTTTATCCTGTCACCTAAGTTAAAGTCATCGGGTTCGGGCAATAAGGAAATGATTTCCTTACAGCTTTCGCATAATCCTGTCATGCACTTTTCGGATCCCACATTGCAGCATATTTCTTGCATAAGGTCACTGCTGGTGGAGGGAAAGCAAGGTATCTTCTTCGCCAAAGCTTCAATAATGAAGGTAAAATTTGAATGATATTTACACACACACAAATATTATGAGGCATTTCCGATGACGGTAACACAAACTTCGGTCGTAGTTCATATCTGCTGAGTTTAATCTTAACCGCAGGGTTTTCAGTTGTAAACAGACGGTAAGCTTCTTTAACTGTCGTCATCATGTGACGTTTCTGTAACTTCATTCTACCACCATCACTGCACTTAACACTTTTAAAGTCCTTTTTCCCAGGGGACTGACGGCTTACATCATCTCTGCAGTAAAATGCTTCAACCGTACGTACATCTTCAGTAGACATTCTTTTCCCAGATGGTTTTATTGTTTGGTCAACGAATTCACGGATGAATCGCAATTTCGAAGAGTATCCGAAAGCAGTTTCTTGAATACAGCTCTTTTCTTTCGTGGGCTTTGTGGCAGAGCCTTCCTAACTCTTTGGATTGCCTTTCCAAGAGATTGTGGACACGAGAAGGAGCCTAGGTCACTTAACACACTAATATGGTCTTTCTCTAAACTTTCCTTTTGTCTTGCTCTGTATTTCTGTTTTCTTACCCTTTCCATAGACCTCTTTGCATTCAATAGTCTTATTTCCTGCCATTCTTGCCTTCTTCTTAGCACGGGCTTCTCTCTTTCTCTGAGCTTCCTTCCTTAGATGCGTTTGCCATTCTTGACTGTTTGTCTTCAGCTTCTCCGTGTATTTTCTCATTCTTAATCTAGCCTTTTCAGCTTCTTTCTTTCTATCCACTTTTACCTTGAAAAGAATAGCAGCAAGTTGTAGTATCATCTTCCATGAACTCCTTTAATACACATCAATAAATGTAAAGCAAATGAATTATAAAGAAAACAACAAATTAAATTAGATTTATTATCTCTCCACCTCTCTCTCTCTCTCTCTCTCTCTCTCTCTCTGGAAACTGTGAATGAATAAAGACTTTTTTTTTTTTTTTTTTTTAGTTTTACGTACAACGGTTATGCCCGCAAGGCTAAAGGAGATAGTGATGATTAGAAATGAATGAAATTCCAGAATGAACAGTGAGGAAACGGGAGAACCCCGAGGAAACCAACGCACACGGTGTTCATCCACCACAAAGTTCACTTGGCGGGGGCTGGGATCGAACCCAAAACTCCAAGCACCAGAGGTGAACGCTCTACCACTGAGCTACCGCGGCCCCCTGAATAAAGAATAGGGTCCCTAAAGCACATTTGAAAAAGAAACATGACATATACTTTTAAAGATAGCCAGTAGAGGGGCCATTACGTGGTTGAACTATTTCAGTCCGCGTGATTTACTAACCTTACTAATGCATAATAAAAGAACGTTTATTAAAACGCACGTTCAGAAATGTAGTCGTTGGTTTAATTCTATTTATCTCTCCCTTTCTCTGTCTTTATCGCTCTCTATATATTCATAACAGTTCCAGTACAAACCACATAATTACAGTACGAACTGAAGTATTGTAAGCACAACTATACTTTTATATTCATCAGATTAGTAAACATTAAATGAAATGCTGATATTCTTTTCTTTCTTTTCAAGCACTTATAATATAATTTACATTAATGTAAACCAAGAATAACCTTGACCCTACGTCTGTACGAAAGGAAACAATGAGAATTTACTCACAGTCTGAAATCCGTAACGGACGGGACATTTTTTTAGTAGAACAATACGTGAACTTCAATAGCACATGATCACACAACAGTTAGTAATTTATAACTTACTACCTGAATACTCTTTAATACCAGCAGCACAAATATTAATTTTACGAACGTCAACATAATAATAAACTTTCTTTCCTTTCAGCGTAACGGACGGGACACAACACAATCGATATTTCATTCACACTTTCCTAACATCTCCAATGATGTATGTGGCTTGAACAACGTCAAATAAACTCTACCTTCCTGCCTTTCCTCACTAACAAACAACTAAGAAACACGTGAACACATTGATTGCTGCATGGGTGCAAACATTAGACTATTCTCACTCCGTAGTTGCTCCCACGCGGACCCTTGATTTCAGCGAAGCTAGATGACGTAATTTTATTTCGCCGCGAAAAATGTTCTCGTATCATTACCTGGAGACTTTCTCCCACATGACTACGTACTGAATGTTTTTTTTTTTTTTTTTTTTTTTTTTTTTTTTTTTTTTTTTTTTTTTAAATATCAATGTTTGTAAAATGGTACCCAGGCTCAGTTCGACGTGGAATGACCCTGCATAAAACACCATTTTTAGTGTCACGACACTAAAACAATTTTGAAGATTAGATACCGAACTGATTTTTGCTTCATTCTTACTACATCACTTACTTGATATACAGCCAACAACTGTTGATAGTTTGAAAGGTTATTTTGTAATTATAAATCCACTAGATCTTACCAGAAGATCCTATCCGTGGTTTCAAAACTTCAAGGAGTCTTTCATACAACAGCCATGTCTCGCCGTCATGGCGGACTAGTTAACTTCTTCGTTGACGTCAATCGCTGCTCATAATTTTAGCTTCACTGTCCTGAGAGCATTCCACAAGGAATTTCACTCACTTCTCCACTTCTTAGAAACTGTGCAAGTCCAAAATGCTACCATTATTTCACACTTTTTACGTTTTATAGACGACGATAAATTTTGATGTCTAGCTCTTAACACTGTTTCAGGTAAAATATAATAGGAAGAAAATCCCTAATTGGCTATTATTGATGACGTAACTATAAGACGAGATTTTATCTATTTAACATCAAAAGACGCCGTAAATCTCAAACGCAGCTGTGATTTCTGATGATCCAATAGCAGATAATTTTTACCCAAACAAAGGGATGTGCGAAGAAGACATTATGACTGAATTTCTAAACTTAAAAATTTTGAAGAGATTACGAAACAAAATTTTGAAATTTTCTTAAGAAGATTCCCTGCATCAAAATTACCTTTGAAATAAACTAAAACCCACTGAGAACTATAAAATATACTCTCGTTTCTTAAAATAATTCAATATTTTTAATTAAATTAACAAAATTCTGAAAATAATATTACAACATATATTTTTTTTATGGAATCTATACTTAAATATTACTCTTGACTAAATTATGAAAATTTGGCGACTTAATCCTACAGTAACACAATAAATTTCTACATATTTCTAAAATCTCTACTAAACAAACAAACAAAATAAAAGTGTGAATATATACAGGATGTCCAAAAATTCTCGAACCATGTTACATTATACCAAGCTATAAGGTAAGATCGTGCAATTTCAGGAATGGAAAGTCGATGTTTTCATTATTTATACTGGGCTTTAAAGATGGAACCATATATCATCCTATGTAATGAAATGTCAGAGAAAAATATTTTTAGTGGATTGAAAGACACAGATAAAAGTTCGTAGGAACAGCTGACTGTTTTCTCTTTGGAACTCGAAAAAATAAGAACTCATACTGATACCTTCTGCATGCTTCTGGATGAGTCCTTCAAAGATTTCTACTAATTGGACTCTGTCACCTCAGCTACGCTACTTTCCAGTTCTTTATTAGACGATGTTCTAGTATAGTGTCTCCAATATCATGATGATCTATATCCATTGATTGGCTGGTCGACCATGAATAGAAACAATTACCATTGATGAGAGCCCGTAGTTGAATCGATTGTGGATGCTTTATCGGGGACTTCTAGACCATAGATAATCATCGTCATCTAGAATTCGTTCGGTTTCGACAGCAGACGGTAATGATAATGAACGAAGTAGTGGAATGAAGAAAGCAGGGGCGTCATTTAGGGGGACAGGGAGGGGCATTCCCCCCTCAGTTTGAGATTTATATAGATTTTATCAATAGAATAGTAGTAAGTCAGTGAAAAACGCGAAATTTCACTTATATCAAGGGGTCTTGCCCCCCCCCCCCAAGCCAAATCTGAAATGGCGCTACTGGAAGAAAGTGTGAGGAAAAGGGAACCCATGAACATAGTGGTTTGTTCACCACAAAGCCTACTTGGAGAAAGCTGGGATCGAACCAGGGATCCACGCATTGGATGTGAGCACTTCATTACTGAGCCACCGTTGCCCCAATTAGCTGGAAAGAAAACTTAAGATTAAAGAATTGAATAAATATGGTATAACCGTAAAAGAAAGAAAAATCTTCTAACTCTTCAATTTTTATTAAAAAGTTATTTAATTAATTTACAAAACAGTTGTTCAGTCTTTACAAGTATATAGGGCTTACAAGTCTCTTCATAACATGCACATACGGATTCCTTCACGATTTAAATATAAGTGTAGTGTATATTTAATGTAAGGAAGAATTTAAATTCCTTCATAGCTTGTTTTTTAAATTTCACATCAATAAACCATATCAAGTAGTCCAACTCTTAAGTTTAAGGAAATTTGCTACAATAACTTATATATATATATAAAATTAGTACATTTGAAGAAGTGACCACAGTAACTTATTCTTCATTACTATGTTAAAAACATACCAAACATGAACGTAAATGTACAAATATTTTTTTTAAAATGTAGTTTCTTTTGAAGAAAAAACCTCGATATATCATAGGAGCAAAAAAAAAAAAAAAAAAAAAAAAAGAAAAGAAAGAAAAAAAGAAAGATACATTTCAACAAACTTAGAAGTTTGTTGGTCCTTATCCTTATAAAAAGTAAAGGCTTATTTAAATGTGCAAAGGCTCTAGGTTGAAAACCAAGAATTGCGATTTTCTTTAAAGCTGTTCTAACGGTTTTATTCGTAATGTTAGAACATCCATTTATTTATTTATTTATTTATTTACAGGGTTGAACGCAGTTAAATCATACTTATATTGGAATTCTACGGTAGTTTGTTGGTTTTGAGCTATAGAATGTAAATCCTTGAATCTTTATCAAGAAAAGAGAAGATATATTAGTTATTGGCTCATATGTATTGGTTAAAAAAAATCATTCCATGTAAATTCAATCATTTTTTTTTTTTAAATTACACCCACAGTCTCATATATTCTTCAAATTTGGTGAACATATTCGTTCACTCAAACTGTGAACACCACATAAACATTTCATTTATATGTTGCACTGCGTCTGTGTAGCAGCCATTACAAATTATAAAAGTGGCACATGTCATGTGTTTTCAGTAACTCTTTGGACAAAAATGGTTGTAGAATTTCAACTACTACATTTAGAATCATGATTCTTGTGTCAAAATAAGCGTTGATTATTACATATTTTAGAATTTATATTACTGTGAGATATAAGTTTATATTTTGTAGTTCGTTTTTTTACAATCATGTATAGATACACTAAATTTTAATCACAAATATGTTCCTTAAGGCATGCTCTATCTTCAAAATTGCTTGTATTTGGACATTAAATACCTAATGCTATAAGCAATAAGCACAAGAAATTATTTTGGAGAAAGGAGATTAAAAAAAAAACACTTAGTTCTCCATTCCTTACTAGTTTTTTTTCAGTAATACATATGTACGTTTTAATCCTTTGGTGTACTTCAAATTTCCTCCCACTTTATCATTCCACCAATTCTTCCATCCTCATTCATTTGCCTTCATCGCCGTCTCTTAGCCTAAAGAGCATAACCATGGGACGTTAAACTGTTTTTTTTTAAAAAAAAAAAACCCACCGGAACAATAATGATAATAAAAAGAATAGGTAATATAGTGCTACAAAGTGCACTAAACATATTATTTAAAAATCGTGGCTCTAGTTATCTTCATCCATTTTCTAAGTTTATTTTTGTTTAATTTTGCATTCGGTAATACTGATACCTGGTATAGATAGCTGAAAACTTTAACGGTCTGTATCTCTCAAACATTGCAGTCAAAGCATTAAAAGTTTGTCGAATTCCCTTTCTATTTCCTTTCTATTAAACAGAAAACTCCTGCCAAAATATCATGAAGATCGCTGTCGGTGGATGTCATGAGCGGTTGAATTGATATGAAATGACCCAGAATTTTCTTAATATTTGTGAAAGCAGATTGTTAGAAATCGTAAATTCGACTATGTCTGGAATGCGACTAAATATTTATAATGTTGAAATTTTTAATTGTGTGTGAACAAATTTTGTGAAGAAAAAAGAAAAAAGTAAAACACACACACACTAAAAGGTGTTGTTCGAATTATGTACACTTTCAGTGTGCAGTGTGGGAGTGTGTTAACAACAAATTTTATGGAAAAAAACTCAAGAAGCTTAAACATTTAATTTTTCACTTCGTTTTGTTTTCTTTTCTTTTCGTTCCCCCCTTTTTTTCTTTTTACATTTTTCAATTCCTCTCAAAATCTGTTTTTTAGCAACATATTACCCTTACCTTCGCCCCCAAATCTATAACAGACTGCATCTAAATTCTTTCTGTACAACACCTCCACATGCATAGCAACAAAATAAATATGTATATATATGTATATAATTAACATTGCACTAAAAACTTGCTGTCATATCTGTGCCTTAAATTAAAAAAAGCATTTTTTTAAAAATAAATCTGGTATAAAAACAATACACTCCACCCACCCAAAAAAAAACTATCCTTTATATCCTTCCTTTTACGTCATTCATAATACCTCTCATATGATTTTTTTAAAAACAAAAATGTCACGATAACCACAATGACTGTTGGTGCAATCCTGGTGGGGGACTGTCACGTACCCGCCAGGAAGGACGAACATTTTTTTTAAATCTTTAAGTGTTAAAAACAGTTTAAAATAGTAAATAACTAACGACGATAAAAAACAGTATATAACTAAATAAGACTTGTCCCCGCATCTAACACCCAACCTTTAAATAAATATCAAAGTGGTTTTTAATAACAACAACAACAACAAAAAAAAGATATTTCCAAATAAAAAAAAAGCTGGGTGGGAGCAGCGGGGGTCATCTCGGAAACCTTTTCTGGAGCATAAAACTAAAAACAATAGTGTAAGTCATTGGTGTTGTTCAAATTATGTACATTTTCAGTGGTAGAGTGTGTTAAAATAATTATGAAAAAAAGAATAAATGAATGATAATTTGTAGAAAAGTAATAGTGCTTAAGTGAATTATAAGAAAAAGCCTTAAAAAGTAATCAAAAGGAACCATTAATATGTTTTTCCTTTGTTATAATAACTTGTCCTAAGGGACAACGGTAATAAAAACTAATAAAACATTTTAATTGCAAAAAAATCATAAAGCACTTAATTTGAAATTAAAAACTAATAAAATTTAGTAATATAATGGAAATTCAGGCTGGCAAAATAGGAAGTAAAAACGGAGGCAACAGATATGTCGTTTTTTTAGCCATGTGCAAAAAAATTAACCTTGAACTTCGGGTGAGAAGTTACCTTGCTACCACTTGTAAAAATTAGCTAAAAAAACAGTCTGAGCTTTCTAGCTTTGGTTTCCTAGCGTAATTAGTTTTTGTAACAAGTAACTCAAATATGCAAATAGCATCATTAATATCATCTTGTGTATGTTTAATTTTTCTTTGTGTAAATAAAATTGTAATTAAGCATTTCAAGGTAAAACAGATTCTTTTACTTAACTTCTACAAAAAGAAAAAAAAAATAAAACCTACCTCTTATGCACAGATACAACAGCGTAAAATACTATTTGTCAGTAAATAATATAATCTAAAATCATCTACCATACCTGACTAAATATAACTGATTAATCATTTTTATTAATCAATTGGAAGCCCTACCTTCATCAGCGGCTTTTATTTTTGTTCACTTAAACACTAACTGCTGTTTCAATCGCGTAAAGATTTCGACATTAATAAATATTTAGATACATTTCTGAGTTCAAGATAACAGGTTTAACTACGTGTCAGTTTAATTCCTTTAGTGGTTGACTCTTGTTGGGTTTCCTTTCTTTCAAAATAATATACTTAATCTGTATATGCAAGAAGATTTGCTTTTCTTATACAATTACAATTATTTAGTGATACCAGTTTATTTAGGAAATAACTATCTGTGTTTTACAGTGACATCCCTATAAAGTCGCCAGCAAGTGCGTGTACTTGATTCACACGTTCTTTTGTCAATCATTGTGTAAACAAAGAACAATTTAGGTGGCTTTCGATTTTTACAGAAAATTATGTTCACTCTCCATCAGTAGAACCTAATAGAATTAGTCCACTAGTTCCGAACTCAATAATAACAGAACATATGTCAAGTTGGAATGTACTTGCTGGCGACTGTACAAATCTATAGAAACGGTTCAATAATAATGCTCCATTTCGGCCAGTATTTCCCTGTGGTAATTAGTAAATGTTGCAATTAAAATTGTATTTTAAAAGTCTTGCTTTAGGTAGAAATTAAGAAAATACTATAAAAATTGCACTTATCACCCGATATAATCACACAACACTAGTCGCAATTATCGTTTCTCTCTCTTTTAAGTATTTATTCTAAAGAAAAGAATACTCGTACTACAAAGGAAGTAAATAAAATGTCCCGTGTGCAAGAAAACATAACAAACTAGTCTGGATTCTAATAACTTTTCTGTTTTCCTATTTATGATTAAATTTGTTAAAGAAATTTAAGGACGGAATAGCAAACGTAAACATACACCGCCTTATGCAGAGTTGTTTTGACGAATGATTAGTGTCATACTAAAGGCCTGACTACTGCAGGAAACATGCTAGTCGAACTCTTTAGTATAGCACTAATCACGCGGCAGAACGACTTTGCATAAGGCCCACAGTATGTTAACAGTGATAACTTGTTGACGATTTCTTTGCTACTAGAAGGGAGAAGAATCTAAGAATCTGATATTTATAAATCAGTTTACTTAAAAAAAAAAAAAAAAAAAAAAAAAAAAAGTATATCTTGAGTTTCATTAAAAAAAAAAAATACTCTATTCCCTCCTCTAATCTTACAGTAATTCTAATATTGGGTGTTCAGAAAATAACTATGGAGTGCCATGTTGTGGTGTGCTAAGTGATGACTGATATGATTGTCAATTAGTAATACCATTAACATGATACTGACGATTGAACAAAGAATGTTTCTTGTGGAGTATGTGTTCCGCAATGGAGACAAATTTACCTCAGCAACTGGGTCTTCAAGTGCAAGGGGATCACTTCCAGCATCTCTTATAAACTTCCACGACATTAAAATTTAGTTTCGAGTTAATTTCAGTTGTTTACGTGTAAAGTGATTTGTGGAAAATAAAATACGGCAAATTATGAACTGCATAATTACTTTCTGAACATCCGGTAGATATGTTGGTAACACCAGTAGTTGTTTTCCTTCTTTCTTTTTGCACATAATGTACAGAATAAATTCACTCTAACTTTACGTTTATTTGGAAATGATATCTTTTCAGCTGCTCCAATATCATTGGCGTAATGAAAAACGTTTTCCACGTTGTGATTATATGTGATTGTCTTCGATTGGAGAAATATATTCTGAGGAGACAGCAGAATTGTTTAAATCTCTTGATACACTGTAAAGAGAATTGTGATATTCATTAATAGTTTGGTTTGATGATGGTATTTCTTCTATACTTCCATTAATAGACATTGACTCACAACTTGTCCGACTAAATGATAGTCTCACAAAGGAATCATCAATGTTAGGTTCCGCATTGGTCATAACATTATCATCCCAAAGGTAAGAAGCATCTGGTGGTAGTGAATCAGAAAGGGAAACAGACTCAAAGCAAGGATTTCGGAATTCCAAATATCCATCGGATCTATTGCTAGTGAATGTGCTGCCCTCGTCTGACGTTGTGAGACTTGGAAAATTTGAAGCTTGCTCCATTACCATTGTGTATGTTGGTGGCGGACCAGTGTCATCTGGGTTAAAGCTAGCGTTGTCTATTCCACAAGCATTTGTCTGCAAAAGAGTCAAATAAGATCAATTTTTTTTTCTGGAGCAACAAATAATTTAAATCCTAAAAGACCAAAACTACTACTTACATTAACGATCTTCGTATAGTTATATATTTTAGATATAATTCTGCATGTAATATTTTCTTGGAAGAAAAATTTCTATACGCGGATGATTCTAAGAGAACGGTGTTGGATGTTGAGGGACAACCAATTGACACTAGGAGTTAAAAAGAAGTTCATAATAGTTTCGATAATTTTCCATCATGAAGGGAATGTATTTGAATTGAATTGAATTGAATTGAATCTGGTAATGTTCAGGTACAGTAAACCTTGCTGTACGGTTTGGTTGACCTGGGTTTATTTACTTGGACTATGGTACGGAATTAACGTTATTAGACGATTATTGTGACAGGATGTGTATTTGTCTGAAAGTCGAAAGTATGGATAATTTGTTGATTATATCTGCACTTATTTTTCTCATTATTTTTTTAAAACAGATTTCAAAATTATTACCGGGTTTGAAAAGTCACTGTGCCTTATACTTACAAAACAGATTTTAAACAAAATATTTGGGACTACATATACCAATTTTATTTAGGTGCTCACAAATGTTCAGCATGCTGCACTGTAGATATCTGTCAAATATTCAAATTCTTGCTACAAATGACAGCTGAATTTTTGGTAATGAGACCCGTACCTTTAGCTCATCAATGGACTGAGTTAGGAGATGAGGATAAATAACATCAGAATTACATGATGAGAGATCATTGAAGTAGCCAGGATAAGAAATTATGGCACTCAATGTTACTGCGTCCATCCATCGCTGTTACAGTGTGTGGTTCAAGAAATTCCGCATCTTTATTTGAAAATGGGAAGGAAAAAATTCCTCCACTCCTGTCTCTGCAGAAACTTCTCATAACAAACTACTAAGAATCTTGAGATAACAGTATATGAGCAGGAAGTAGAGTAGTACTGCTTAAATGCAAAAATTTTCCATAATGAAGTGTATCTGATTGTACTGTAGTTCCATAGGTGCTTAAATCCCTGGAATGAGTATGTCACTTTAAAATTAAAAGGTGTTACTATAGATATAAAGACTAATTATTGATAACAGAGCGTGATATTCTATTTAAAAATTATAATAATTGACAATATACAACAACGAACATGATATACGATAATTGACAAGATATATTCATTGTACAACACGATATACATTTCAGAAAAAAACTCAAATCGCTTAGCCGTAATGGTTTTAATTGTTTCTGATAATGTCGTCGATCAATCTAATGCTAATTATCTTTACTTTGTTATAAGTTGAGTTAGTTAAGGCATCAAAAGAATGAGGCCCTTATTAGAATAAAATGAGACTAGAGCTTTTGGGCCTTATGAAGGGTCGTTTTGACGTATGATTAGCGCCATACTAAAGGCCTTACTACTGCAGGAAATATATGTTAGTCGAACTCTTTGGTATGGCTCTAATCACGCGTCGGAACGACTCTGCATAAGGCCATTTGTAATTAAAATCTTCCTTTAGTGTAGATTTATTTTTGTAACTATATTGATATATGTAAAGAAACATCTGTAGATATTTTGGGGATACGGACAGAAAATACCATAAATGACTTCTTATTGATTACTTTACATACAAAGATAAATAGATAAATTCTAGTTCTCCATTCTGCTCAAAGCTTTTATAGGTTGTGATGCAATAGAGGGCTTTCATTTTCGAACACAGGCTACCGAAAAACAAATTTTAAAAAGTGCCAAAATAGAATACAAAATAAAATAGTTAACGAAATAGAATTTCGAAACATAGAGTTAAAAATTTTAAATTTCAAAATTAAAAATGTATATTTTACTGCTAATAATTATAATTATACAGGAAGTAGAGAGACTGTCTACCCGCACTCGTAATGGTCACCATCATTTACGAGCATCCTTATAGTTAGAGGCCGGATGTTTAGGTATTAAAAACCTGGAAAATAGGCACTTAAAATTTAAAAAATAGGCACTAAAATGTAACTCGAAATAATGGAGATAAATTACTCGAGATAATTAAAAAATAAATTCAAGTCATAGATAATGTTGGAAAAATATAGAAACATACCTGTTTATTAATATATTCTTTTATTGTATATATATATATATATATATATATATATATATATAATATAAATGAAACATGACATGTATTCAATATATATTTGGTAAATACATTCTCTACATCACTTTATCACTACACATAACTTTTATACACTATAAGTACATACACCAGTCCAAAGTTTTACAGCACCTTATCAGTGTACCAGCCCAAAGTTTTACACATCTTATCACTACAAGAGGCAGAATCTTTTCTTGAAATACTAAATTATATATTTCCCCCCAATAAAGTCTTACTTTGAAGAAAATACAAGTATATAGAATAGGCAGCGTTAGGCACTAAAGCAATTATTTAGGCAGGAATGGGCGAAATAGGCAAAATAAAATTGTGTTAAATTGAAACTATAACACTCTATATAAACTTTAAAACGTTATTTTTCATTATATCTTTAATATTAAAGAATAGGCATATTGTCTAACATCTGGTCTCTACTTATAATTTATAGCCGGTCCGTTCATTGCCCAACATGTGTGAGGAGTATTTACAAGAGACTTCAAAAGAAATCCCTTGCAGAATGATTCCCCAGTTTGCTCAGCCCTTACGATCGTCGGCCACCCTAACAAGTGGAGGCAACCACCATATACAATTATGGCACCCGGGCGTTATAAGGTAAACTCACCTCCTTTTGGAGAACATAGCCCCAAGTTACCAAAAACCACGGTATGACCACAGCCCGGCAGAGTGAAACTCAAATCAGATCCTCGGGAGGGTTCGGATCCTGACCCCGCCTAACTCTATATCGTTCAACCAGCGCCAGAAGGTATCGCGCAGACGCCCAACCAACCTCTTCCCAAACCCAAGGGCACATCTTGCTCGCCCATTTGAGGGGTATCCCAAAGGCTTCCCTCCCCGGGTAAGGATGATAGAATCTCGATCCCTGCCTACCTCATTTTACGAACGGAAGAAGTACACCGTACATTATCTTCACAAGGCAGCTATTTCCGTTTGAAAGGCATCAATCACTCTACCTGGTAGGCGTGGCTACAATAGCCTACCTCATCATTACTCGTAATGAGGTACCATGTACACTCCTCAGTCCAATGATTTCGTGCCATTGACCCGTTTGGGAGGCTGGCAGCTTCCCCAGTAGAATATCTCATCACCATGCTACGTATAAGAAGAGTAATGCTAAATAGAGCACAAGGCAATGTTCCAATTCTCTCACACCAATTTCTTTTGCTAGATTAATGTTCCCCTACGTTCTCATCTGTTTACACAGGAAAGTGTTCGTTTAATGTTCTGTTCGCCAAGCTGAGAGTGGAAAGGTGAAAAAGTGTTTCTATTTTGTAAACAGAACTTACTAGCGCCGTTGGGATGGAAGAACAATTTTGGTCAAACATTTGTGAATAGTTTTCAATGCATTATCAGAGGCATAAAAAATTGAAGTTTCAAGACAGGAGTCTGTAAGAGATGTGTGAGGATCTAGAAGTGATACCACAAAATTCAAAGGGTTTTCAGATGATCTTATATTTCAAAACAGTCTTCTTCGAGGAAGAATAAGTAAACAAAGAGGAATGGCAGTAGCAAAGTTATTTACGAAGGCCTCAGGGACGCCCGAAATGGTATGAATTACGAATAATCATTTTCGGATAAAGATTAGTGCTTGTTATTTAATTTTAGATGTGTAGCCTATAGCGTTCATTAGCAAGTATTATTTAGATTTTTTTTTTTTTTTTTCGTAGGAGGCGGAAGGGAAAATTCAATTAAGATTATTTTGTTCTGCAAAGTTTGTATTGGCAAGGAGTTGTTTATATATTAGATAAAATTAATACTGTTTGATAATCTTTGAATATGACAAAATTTAATTTCTGCATTATAATAGTGCAAACTTCACAATGTGCGAAAATACTACACACATATGTGGTACTTGGAGAAAATATTTAGCATATTCTAACGTAAGATTAGTAATACCAGGTAGTTGTGTGTTTTTATTGGTATGTATATAGTTCTTGATGTGCATAATTGACAGTTATCAATATAAAAAATAATACAGTTCTAACATTAACGCAATTTGCTTTGATATAAATTTATTAAATTTGATTATACATATTAGTCTCTCTCATGACTATATATTTAGCGTACTCATGTTCGGCGCAGGAGATCCGGGTTCAGTTCCGGCAGGACCTTATATGGGTCAGATCCTACGTTAAGTTGTAGGTCGACGTTTCATATAGTCTCGCTGCTGAAAGGGACGCTAAACCTCAATTCAACCAATATTAAGAAATGTTTCTATACAATCATCCAAATTTCTCATTTAAAAATTTATGAATATTATAGAAACTATTGTCAATCTAACTTTTAATTCGTTTAAAAAAACTATCTACATTATTATTATTATTATTACTAGTTTTACGTGTGTTGGTAAGTGGTTAGAAAATTAATTCCTGTGAATATATATGTGTGTAATTGTGTAACTTCGTCCGGTGTCTATAAATCAGAAACGACTGGAGATAGGGAAATGCCAGTGACAGGATGGTGAGAAACTTAGAAAACCGATGAAAGGCAGGAAATTTGTGAAGACCGTGAATTCTGGTAAGAGTCAGGGAATTTTGATTTGCTAAAAATGAGATTTTTACAAACATTGAAAAAGAAAATTCTAAGATGATTTCAGATGTGGTAGAATGGTTGATTTTTAATTGCCAACTTCAAACTTAAAAACTTACTTTTTGTGTGTTTTCTACTAATGATGTGTAACAAACTTATGCTCTGTAGTTGTGTGCATTATATTTTGCTTTTGTTTGTGCAGTCGAATATCAGATTGGTGAATCATCCACAAAATGCAGTTGGATCTGCGATCTAATGGTAAATTTATTTTTGATGCACACATAATTCCAACCTTTTCCGATTTTGTTCCTACTAATTTATATTTTATTGGAGTTTCCTATCCTGCATTAAGTGAAGTTAGCTAGTCATCCACATGAAAAGAAATTAGAATATGCTTAGTCGTATTTGAGCTTCTGTGCTTTTATTGTAATATATTTTAATTTTTAAAGAGGTTTATTTCAGAAAATCTTAAGAGTTTATGAAAATTGCTGATAAAGTTCCACACCTGCGTATGCATTGAGTCAATACTAAGTGGACAGACGGACTAATTTTATCGGACTCGTGATCTTTAAATATGGGATACTAAAGTGTACTTTCTACTTTGTGGTTATAATGTAATATTTATTAATTGTTATACATTCAGAGGTATATGTTTAATCATTTTCCATCACGTATATTAATAATGACGCGTCTTATAAGCTTTCAAAAAATATTCTATGACTAGCGATTTGCAAACAATATTTATGGTACAAGAGTTCAACTAAAATTTCATTCTCTCTCTCTCTCTCTAATAATTTTTTGAGTCAAATTTTTGTATACTCTTGCAGTGCCAATACGAAATGTTCAACGTATTATAAAACAAGATTATTCCAGACAAGAGTGTAAAAATGTTATGTAACTGAAATGCAACTTTTTAGAAGGGAGCACTAAAACTGTTCTGGGCGCTGGAGGATGTGGCGCCATGGGAATAGCCCTACTAGCCCTCTCTTCATAAATATCTAACAAAGACTGGATTTCTTTATTTAGCAATTCGCAGTGAAATGAAAGAAATGGGGACGGTTAGAATTTACAATTCAAATTGTTGTAAAATAATATTCATTTGTTTCTAATTTATTGTGGTAGTAACGAAGTTTCATGATGTATAGTTCGTGATTTAATGTTGATCTCTTCATATCTATACTATAGGAAAAAAAATCGTAAATGGATCTGCATCATGTTTCTATATCTTAGGTTTTAGAACTAGGAAAGCAAACAGGTCACTTCTCGCTGATGGTTCATTATCACGTCCACATTGAATGAAGTAAACTGATCCAAGAGATCGAGCATGTTTTAGATCGAGCGGTTTTGACATATTTTACATGTTAATACTAAAACAAGTTCGGTGGTGTAGTCGGTAGAGCGTTCACTTCTGGCGCCAAAGTTATTGCGTTCAAATCATAGGTGCACGACATTGGTTTTGTGGTATATAAACATCGTATATTTATTTTATTATTATTATTGGAGTTCTTCCGTTTCCTCCGCTATTCGCATTCCCTTCGTTCTTACGTCGTTAACTTAGTAATTGATATTCATTGGTGTGATTTAGTGTAAGTTATAAATATTAAACAAACAGCTGTCGTCTGTCTATAGTCGTAAGGCGCCGTCAGGGTTCAGGCACAAGATTGTATTTTTCTCGGGAATAGGCTGTTCTTTGCTTGCTCTCTGGCACAGGAATTTAGTTTATTTTCACAATAGTATTTGTTGCTGGAAAATAGAATTTTGTAAATACTCAAATGTGAGAAACTAATAGTTTACGTGAAATATTGCTGCAATCCTTTTAATATTTATGGATATAATACATGTAGAAACTTGAGACCAGTTTCTAAGTGGATGATAAGGAAAGTACCTGTACTAAAAACTCAGCAGAAGATATGTGACAAATGCCGAAAAGAGTTGGCATTTTTGCCTGACGTCAAGGAGCATAATTCTGATCACAAACAATAGTGTCTTTCTGCACCACACCTGAAAGAGGATTTCAGTTGGAAGAAGGTTTAGGGAAACTAAACGAAAGCATTGGAGAATCGCCAGTTCAGAAAAGAAAAATTGAACAGCAAAAATGTCCCAAATTAAAACCTAAGAAGATAGAATGAGCAATGAAGAGAAGTATTGTTTATGTAGACAGCAGAGCTGATATGTGTAGTGATCGTCAAGACGACACTAGTGAAATAGTGCAACAATTAAAGGTCAAATTTGGGAGTTCCACGCAAAAGAGACAAAAGGTTCAGATATTAACTATTTTGCCTAAAACTTGATCAAAAAAGAATTTAATGGAAGTAATTATGTGGTCTGCAAAGCCAAACAGTTAGTGAAGGAAATGGGTGTATTGTCTACTTCAAATATAGTACCTGGTCTTTGTCTACTGAGGTTCTACAAAAAATTGCAGTTCTTTGAATCTGGTGATATAAGCAGGATCATGACTGGCAAAAATGACTGTATTTCTCTAAAGATTGATGGGGAAACTATACATAAGCAGAAGTGGTTGATTCTTTGTGGATTGAAAAAAAAAAAAAAAATGGATCAAGAATTCAAAGATCGTCATTCTAACATTAGTGTTGTGTTTTCAGAATTTGCTTAAGTTCGACCCAAACATTGTATTCTGGCAGGAGCTCCTGATACACACGCTGTATGTATCTTGCTATTCATCAGAATATGAAGACAATGGTAGAAGAAGTAAAATTAACTCTTTTAATTACAGAGAATGATAACTCTATAAAATACAAATCATACAAGGACTGCTTACAACGTATTATCTGTGAACTATTAACTCATTCATATTCTACTGGTTCTTGTGACACCTGCCTTGGAACAAACAATGTCATAAACCATCTGGAACGTATCATGGATAAACGTAACATTGACATCATTACATATTGCCAGTGGCTTGCCTAACAAATCCATACAAGAATCAACAATCTAAGGGAAAGACTTCACACTTCGTTACGTCATTCCTTCATTGCCAAAGAACAGAGCAATTATTTTTCCCACATCAAGGAAAGTCTTGACGCTGGTGACTTTTCGCACGATTTGATATGAACGGTTCATGATTCTCACAATTTGTTTCGCTACATTTCAACCACATCAACACATACACTATAGTCTGTCACCTCAAGGGATTCTTCCAAGAATAATTCACGTCGGCGAAAATTTTGAACGAAAATCACTTGCCTTATCTTCCGCTTTGTACTATTAAAATCAAGTTCCGTTTCACGTCAAGGATCTCAGGAGATAGTTCCTTCCGTCATTCATGGATTGTCCCCATTCCATTGTGGTATTCACTTTTATGTTTAGTGAAGATATTTTCAAATAACAGACACATTACTACTGCAATTGCAAATGTCCCAGTTATTTGGCCTAGAACGTAGGTTTTCCAACAGGTTAAGACGTTTGGAACGATATATTACTTGCACGATCTTCCTATTTGAAATATCATAGTTAGTTTGTTTCCTAGGAAACCTGACGAGAAAGCTATTCCAGTCTCAAGGGGTTATTCCCCTCCCCTTTTGTTATTCAGATTTTCGTTCGGTTCCTGTATTTTGAACAAACTCGGAGATATGGCCACTGGACGAACTTACACGAACATCTTATCGCAAGGCATACCTTGTCACTTAAGATTCTCAAGTGATATTCCAGGACCCCAAAACTTCCAAAATGCTCCATTCGATGCATCTCCAAACGACTCTCGTATCTTAGATTTGTTTGTTTGCTTCCTTTTTCTTTCTTTTTTTTCTTTCTTTTTTTTTTTTTTAATCTCCAACCGTTTTTGATTTATAAGCACTGAACGTTCTCCCTGTTAAATGGTGGAAATTTTGTAGACCGTGGCCTTTCCAGTGGTACATCACAAGACATACCTTGGCATTTGAAATTTTCGAGTAAACCTCAGAGCCCCTTTTTAGAGGGCCTTGAGGATAAAAAAAAAGTGCTCCATTCGATGCACCCGCTGACATCTTCCTATCTGAGTTTTAGCTTCAACCTTTTATTTCCAGTCGTTTCTGACTCACAGGCACTGGACGAACTTACAGGATGATTCTACAGACGTGTTCAATTTATTAGACTCACGCTCGAAAAATGCAAAATTGATGTAGGAGTCCTAATTTCAGAGTTCTAGAACATTTAATTTAATGGTTGAACCACTAATATAGGGTCCTTCATTTGTTTGCTGTACAGTTGAACTTGTGATGTCACCGTTGAACAGTAGATGGTATTAGTGAGGGGGGAGGGATTCTGAAAGTGGTGTTTCAGTTGTAGATAGCTATTGTGGTTCCTATCAACAACTTGCAGTCTGAAGTGTTGTGGTTGCTGTCGTAAGAACTTAATGACATTCAAAGCGTTCAACAGTTCGAATGGGACAGTTTAAAATGATCGTGACGTATTTCGTGTATCAATCTTGTATTCTGTGTAGTCCTGTAATTGCAGCATGAGAAAAGCAAAAGACCTTTCTTCTCGTAAAATGAAAGTTAACAAAATACCTCTGATGGAAATAAGATATACACGGCAATACATTGCTAGTAGAGTTGGGATAGAACAAAAATCTGGGAGTAGAATCTCTGTTGAAATCAACAAGAGCCAAAGTAGTGTCAGGAAGTGTAGGCGAAAACCAAAGCTATCACTAAGTGGTATCAGAAAACTAAAAAGATTGGCTCTGGGAAGCAGAAGTGCAACTTCTAATAGACTTAAACATAAAAATAGCTGAGTATGACGCAGACATTTGGCCTGAAAGTATTCGAAGGATTCTTTGTGCCGAGGGAATAAAAGCACACGGTCAAGAAAGAAAACAAAAATTAGAGTCTACTCCAATCATGACAAAGAAGCGCCACAAATGGGCATGAGGCCTAGAATATTGGACGGCTGACGATTAGAGAATAGTGTGTTTCAGTGATGAAGCATCTATCTTTGTGTCTGATGAATGTTCACAATATGTGCGACGTTGACCTGGGAGGAATTCAAGTTGGAATGTCTTTAATAAACCGTGAAACATCCTACTTCAGTCATGGTCTGGGGTGTGATCTTTGTCTTCGGGCCTGAAAGACTGTATATAGTAGAGAGGATAATGAAGCACGACTAATACCTACAAGTTCTTCAAGAAGAACTGCTTTCCCAGACTGCATTCTGGATTGATGACGTACAATTCATCTTTATGCATGATGGAGCCCTATGCCACTGGACCAAAGCTGTGACAAAATTCTTCGAGGACAACGAAATTAGTGTTCTTCCGTGGCCAGGCACTAGTCCTGATATGACCCAGATTGAAAACTTTTGGAGCTTCAAGAAAGAAAAGCTTGAGACGAAGCACATTAGAACCAAAGTTCAATTGATCAAGGAGATCAACAATTTGTGGTATCACGATGCTGAATTGAAGGCAAAATGTGTTAAACTTGTACATAGGATGCCACAAAGGATAAAAGACTTAATAAAGAATAAGGGATTTTATAAGAGATATTAATCTTTGTGTGAGAGATAATTTTCTTGTAAGTATTCCATTTCATTTTTTGTTTCCAATTTGGATATACACACTTTATAGTAATTATATTTGAATGTTACGCGCGCATTTGTATTATTGATATTGAAAAGCATACGCCACACCCACTAGAAATTAGGACAGAGTTACAAAGCAGTAATTTGGGCTAAGTTCGAACGTATTTTCTCACGTAATATTGTAAAAACAGTAAAATATTCAGAAACTGAATGGTGAGTCTAATAATTTGAACACGTCTGTATGTGTATGTAAGTCTTGAAAACTTATCTGACATAATTCAAATGGATATTCAGGGGCTACTTACATGTTAGTACAATATGCATGTGTATATCAGCATTTTTCTGGGTTTCGCTACCTTTATTAGCTATATACGATTAAGCAACTATTAATGTCTATAACATAGCAAGAAACGAAACACATAAGAACAGAGAAGGAAAGTAGAGCTGCTTGGCTGTAACGTGTATGTGAAATTGGTTAACAAATAAATAAAAATCATTAAAAAAAGAACAAGTAGTGATCCTTATTACATACCTCAGTGGCAATATCGTCATAGGCTGGAGGTTTCTCTGGGAGATGTCCTGCTTCGTAGTAAGTAGGTGGCCTGTCTTGTAATCTCTCTACAACGTAACGATCAACAGAAGTCAAGCTGTTTTCTCGGTCTCTTGACTCATTTCCACAAAGACGTCTTCTGAAATAAAGAAAGTAAATATATACAGATTTCTTATGGGCTATCTATCATTATATATATAAAAGAGGGAAGAACTAAAGCTTTAGATGAACCGATGAGTATTCACTGCTTTGTTTGTGATTTCTTGCGTATCTTGATTTAAAAAGTAAGGTTTTACTATTTTTCTATTTCAATTATGAATAAAAAAATAAAAAGAAAATTCTGTAATGGTGAAGAAAATTTAGTTAAAAATTTTAAAGAATTTCGAATTTACTTTCATGATCATTAAAATATTACTACGGTAAAACGCACACGTGAAGGAACATACCTGGGGAGACGACGTATTTTCGAGTGGATGTTGCGTAATCAACGTTTCACTTTCTAACACCATTATTTCAGGCTTTCGAGACCAGAGTTCATTACCTTTTAAGTTTGGCAGCTCGCTATCTGTCTTATGATGCCGGGTCAGTTTTGTCTCTCTGTCAGAACAATTCGACTATATAGAAGCGTTTTATTATTCCTACATATTGAAAAAAAGCAAGTTTTGGATTTCTTTTGTCTGTGTAGAGGCATAGTTTGTACCCCTCTATTGGATCTGAATTGGATCAATTTTAAAAATTTTTCTTACTTCTTCAAATAGAGTAGTGTATTCAGTGCGTACGGTTAAATTTTACTTGAGAGGGGTTTGAGAAAAAGTTATATAGGTTTATTAGGTAGTGAGTAATTTAATATGTACAAAATAAATAAACCACATCATGCACTTTTGGCAAACTGTGAAACCACTTCAGGATTACAGAAATTTCTCGAGTAACACTCGGAAGAGCTAGGTTGTAAATCGATATTGGGCATCTGTATTTGCGGGTAGCTTTTCAGACTCTTCAGTAGTAAAGTTTCTTTCAGTTGAAAAGTAGCCATTGCTGGTAACATTTCCATTTATTGGAATAAAATGTTTTACAATAATGCACCAATGCGTCAATACTGTTTGAAGTCTTTGTATAGACACTTCCACAATTCAAATTTAAGAAAGTGTAGTTATGGGATAATATAACGTACATGTATCTTGGCAGAATTTTGTACACATCCTCAACAGCTCGAGATGAATGCCTGAATATTTATAAGGAGATGCTCGTGGTTTACAAACAGCTCAACTCTGAAATAATCTAGAAATCGTATGATAACGGACCTCCTATAATATTCTTCTGGGTCAGATGTATAAATATAATTTTTCTTTGACCCTGACGAGAAAAAAATATTGATTTTTCAATAGTGATTGCAGTTGTAGCGGCAATGCTTGTAGCTTCTTCGAAACACAATTTGAATTCACTATCAGTAATGGCACGCCAATACATTATTAAAATATCATCAACATGTTGGCATGTCTACATAAAACCCAGAATTGGATGATATTTTTTAATTTCAACCGCAACATGCTTCATTTATAATGCTACTATGTCTTCACTACATTAAGACAATTATAGAAGATAAAAAATTCTACATAAGAAGTGTCTTATCGTTCCATAAAATTATTTAAATATGTATGATGCTAAGCTGGCTGTATCTTTATTATTATTATTATTATTATTATTATTATTATTATTATTATTATTATTATTATAGTAGTAGTAGTAGTAGTAGTAGTAGTAGTAGTAAATGATGTATTATTTTTTTTAATTCATTAATTTGTCTCCACTCTGGCCAGGGAGTGAGATGATTTTTTTTTTAATTTATGTTTTTGTTTGATGACACCTTCTTCGGATAATTGTCCATTATGTGATTTAGCTGTGTATGGTAGGCAGAAGACAATAAGATGTATTTTATGTTCGAGCAAAAGTCATTTATCTTGTTTTGAACAATATAATGATGGAAACAATGTTCATATAAATGATTACAAGTGTAATATTTGTGTTCTGAAATTGAAAACTGACCAAGATCGTTCTCCTGGGGTGGCCGGAGGTTCAACTCTGGGTAAATCAACTGATGATTTTGCAAATGTGTAAACGAAAGAAAATTATTTGTGTTCTAGATATAAAGGATCATTTACTGATCTTGAATACATATCTAATGTAAGTTGTTTGAACAGGGTATAAACAGAATAAGACTTACAACACGAATTTGGCATAATAAAGAAGGACCTTGATCTTTTGAAAAAAGAGAACTTTGAATTAAAGAAATTACTAGTAAAGAAACAAGTTGGAAGTGAAACAATTTTATCTAAATTGAATGATGAATCTGTATTAGACGTAAACGATAAAAATCAATTTCCTACATTAGCAATAAGTAGAGATGCAAGGGCTCGGAAAAAAACCGGCTTTTTTGGAAAAAACTCGGTTTTTTCTGCTTTGCTTTTTTGCTTGGGAAATTTTAGGCTTTTTTCAAAATACTGCTTTAAATTGATAAAACAGAATTTGTATCGCTTCTCTATAACACAAAAAATCATTTAATTAGTGGTTGATGCTGATAATAATATAAAACATCGAAAATAAACTATGAATTTCGAAAAAATATTTCAAACAATTTTTCTTCAACATATTTACATTATGAATTCCACAGGATTAACCAATGTATATAATAAGAATTTTTTAACCTCCTATATACAAAAGTAAGCAGAGTTGGCAAGAACCGTGGTTGTTTTTGAAAATGCCAAAAACCCATTTTTTGGGGGATGTTTAAACCAGGCTTTTTTGGTTTAAACCAGGCTTTTTTGACTTAGATTTTTTGCTTTATGTATTTATATTACATATTCACAGAAATAAGTTTGTTTCGCCTTGATGTTATTATGCAACAGCGGGGTTATGCCGGAAGAACTCCCGTAAGCTTAAAGAAGTGCGGTCAGTAAATTTCTTAAGTTGAGAATCTCCCGCCCTAGCCATTGGGAAAATCCCGTCATTACTTGAAATGTAAGACAATAACGGGAAAATCCTGTTATTGCTTTGCATGTAAAATTTAAAGTTCAACGTACCATAATCAGTACGCTAAAACAGGTATTAAATTACAAATTTAGTACCGGTACGTAGATATCATTGAAAGTCCAATCCAAGCTAATGTTGGAAGCTACGTAGGCAATCGATAAATTTTGCCAATTTCTATCAATATATTTAAGCAATATTGGCTTCTTTATAAAACAACACGCATTTAGGCATGTAGAAATATACAATTCGGTTTGTTTCGTATATTTAGGCTTAACATCCTCACGAAATACCGAGGTTATCAAGGAGAAGACTTTCGCTTAAACTGACATCCGAACCGCTACTTGGGTTACGCATGAAAGAAGGATTGTGGTTCGACCGAGAATTGAACATGGGACACCTTGATTAAAAGGTGAAAGGGAAATAAAACTATTGCAGATGGTTTGATATCTGGAAACGTTACCATGAAGTTCACACGATTCGCATTTTTCATTCTTTTTATTTTTGTGGTTTAAACCAGTTATTTAAAAAAGAGTTGGTGTAAACCAGCCAACCCTAAAAGTAAACACTTCTTTTTAAAGAATACGCAAATAACTAGCAAAATAGTATGTAGTATTTTTACTTCAAAATATTCCATACCCTCTTTTTGAAACAAAATAAAATTAAAATAAAACTTAAAAGAAATACTTAGATTTATATGATACACTTAAAGGCTGCACATCTAGAGGTTTTGGTTCTGTATATTCTTGAAATTCTACAGTTAAGTTTTATAGAACCACCATCACAGTTTACCCAATCCTCAAGTTTTCTAAGTTTTTAACAAGAGGGATTCAACATATTACGGAACTTCCCCCCCCCCAAAAAAAAAAAAGACTACGGAATATATTTAAGTTAAGCTAAATACAACTGCACAACAAACATGACTGAGTGATTAGCTTTTGCGCTTCTATCGGGAAGTTCGGGATTCAACCAGCATTCGACCATTCTGACAAAGCTTTTCTTCATTCCATCTGTGAATGTAGAAATAGTGCGTGTACTGTGAGTTGGGCGACTTCCTTTTTTATTGTTTTTAAATCGTTACTATTACTAATTACTAGCAGTGACGGTTTTGCGAAGGTTAGGGGGGCGGTCTTTCGGACTTAAGCCCGTTCCCCAAAGTTACGGAATGTCTGCAACAAACGAAATATCTATTATTTATGCCTTTACTCATAAACTTTAAGCTCCCGTCAAATAAAAATTACGAATGTTTAAAAAGACTAAACATTAGTAAGAAACCCTTCCCAAAATACTTTTCTAAATCCGTCACTGATTCTCAGTATAAAATAATTTTTAAAGTTGTATCCGGAAGATTATTGCTAAACATATAAACGAAACGAAATATTAGTTATGCCTATACTCATAAACTTCAAACACTTCCCAAATAAAATTAGGACTTTTTAGGAAACGAAACAATCAGAAAAAACCCTCCTAAAGTACTTTTCTAAATCCGCTACTGATTATTTGTATAAATTGGTATTCAAGGTTGTGTCCGGAAAATTATTGCTAAATCACTTCACAGCTACAGTATAACAGAAATGTGGAAGTACGGTTTGACGGATATATTGAAAAATGTACGCTTTGACGGATAAATAGAAAAATGGGCAAGTTTAACTTTTGCGCTAGAAGCTAGAGTACTAAAAGCTCTTAGAAATGAAACACGGATGACAAACTAGAGAAGAAAAAAGATGTCGATAACTCAAAAGTTAAAATAAAGTTAAATAGCCTCTAAAATTACCCTCAAATACTACATTCTTCATGTTAGCTTTAATTCGTAAAACATGTGCTCCATCCATCTTGATGGTGAATTTCAAAGCGAAATATCACATTCAGGTCATGGAATTCTTATCTAACTATAGAATATACTATAAGAAAGCCATTTAGATAGAAAAATCATGAAGTTGAAAAAAGCCAAAATTTCCAAAATTCTCGTTTTTTTCCCCAAAAAAGCCGGCTTTTTATGTGAAAAAAACCATCGATTCAAAAAAGCCGGCTTTTTTGCATCTCTACACAAGGTTGAACCTTCAAAAACTCCTGTACCACAGCCTAACGTTGTGAACGGTGCCAAACATACAATCAGCATGTGAGCAAAGATTGTTACTGCGGAGCAAGTGACGGAGGAACTCAATCAGCACCTCCCCCACCCTGTTTCGACAATCACAGTCCACCGCGAATTACATGACATGAACTTACGGGGTCGTGTTGCACGGGCCAAACCACTCATCAAGGACCATAACGCTTTCGCACGCCGCAAATGGTGCCGCGACCATGCTACTTGGACCGTTGAGAACTGGAAACGTGTGATATGGTCGAATGAGTTATCCTTCACCCTATTCCCAACCACGGGCCGTGTTTATGTGTGGAGAACGCCCAAAGAAGCTTATGATCTGCAGTGTCTCCGCCCAACTGTGAACATGGCGGCGGCTCCGTGATGCTGTGGGTCGCCATATCATGGTTTTAATTGGGTCCTGTGGCCACACTTAGCGGACGAATCACTGCCAACGATCATGTCGCAATTTTAAGAGACCACTTGCATCCTATGGTCCGGATGTTGTTCCCGGACAATGACGCCATCTTCCAGGATGATAATGCACCCATTCACCCAGCTGGCGTTGTTGCGGCGTGGTTTGAGGAACATCAGGATGAAGTTCAACACCTCCCCTGGCCCGCCCAAATCCCAGATCTCAACATAATTGAACATCTGTGGTCCGTTTGGAAACACGACTCCGGCGACGATTTCCACCTCCATCCTCTCACAGAACTGGCCGATGCCCTGCACAAGGAATGGTGTAAAATTCCACTTGCTACTATTCACGACCTCTATGCCTCCATCCCACGTCGCATCAAGGCTGTTCTGAAGGCGAAAGGTGGCCCGACACCATATTAATCTGGTAAGTTGCAATTGCGTTCAGGTGTTTCCATTTTTCTAAACACCATCTGTATGTTCTTACACATCCTGACGAACGCATAGACGACTTTCTAGTAGCATATCAACCACCAGATTTATCATCCAACATCTATCCATCTTTTGCACCTTAATTTGCACTAACAAGGGATCATATTGTCCCATTATGTGTCGAGTCGCCCCGGCACAAGAAGATAACTAACCAATATCACTGTGTTGTGACGTCTGATTTGCACTTCATCTTTCATCCCATCATACATACACAATGACAAATAATGAACATACGTTGAATGGCGATTATTATTCAATTCATGAATAAAGATCCCCATATAATGGATGAATAGATATCAAATAAATGAAATAAAACCTCTTTGTCCTTCCACTTTATCCTTAGTTTCCCTATACAATTAACTTCACTCCCAAGAGAAGGTATTCCCTTGTACGGGTTTTGCATGATAAAAAAGCGCTTTAGTTGTTATTGTAGCATTTTAATATATAGGTTACAAGAGGATTGTGAAATATTTTTCCCTCGTAACTAGAAGCAATATCAGACTGAAGTTTAGTGAAAATATGTAGAATACCCGCGCACATTTTTATGGTATATGATACGCACGTACACTCATGTTCAAAATGATTGTGGCATATCTATAATTGTGTTCTTGTAAGAATATAATTAGATAATGATTTTGCAGGGTACTTTTAATACTGATACTATGTGTATCGGGAAAAGTATGTTTGTGGTAAATTTCATAGAAAAAGAATTATAAATACGAAAATTAGAATGAGTAAAACAAAATGTTGCTAAATGGACAAGAAAGTTTTATTTTCGTTTATTGTTCTTATTTACTGCTATTTTAACACGAAATTTGCCACAAACATGTCTTTGCCGATTATACACATACTAACATTATAAGAAATTCCGAGCGAATTCGTTATTAATTATATTCCTACAATAACATATTTATAGACATGCGACAGTAATTATGTACATGAGTGTACATTCACCCGGGGCTGTTCTAAGAGGGACAAAATTCCCAAAAAAGTTATTTTTGGAGTGCTTCTTTCCCGATTTTCCCCCTAATTTCCCTTTCCACGTACATTACAGGGCAATAGGCATTAAACCGTCTGAAAGCTGGTTTTATTCTAAAGAAAATGACATGCAAACCAACAATTTCTGACGAATAGTACAGAAGTAGTAGTTACTTTACTGAAAGTCTACAATTTCCTTTAAAAACTCCGGTATTAAAAGGGTTAACCAGAGGGATAAAACTTATTCTTGGGAACTGAGTCAATATTAGAAAGGCATTATTTGATATATTTTAGCATTTTTGCTCTTGGGAAAGGTAGAGTGGGAGGTACTGGGTGACTATACTGACGTTGATGGCGGTGTTGAAAAGTTTTATTCCACCTTATATAATATATTTGACATATGCGTTCCGAAAAAGAAACAGAACACTCGAAACTATCCTAGCTGGTTCACGCTAGCCATTGTAAATAAAATTAAAATAGAAGCTCGTTACCGCAACACGATAAGATTCGGAAAGTCAAGTATAGATTTACATAAACGTGAATTTAATAAACTTCGAAAAATGATTAAGAAAGATATAAAAGTCGCATATACAAACATTGTTAAGGGAGCGGAATATTTAATACAAGATGACCCATCTACGTTTTGGAACTTTATTAAGGGTAAAACAAAGCATTTAAATGGTAATGTATTGTGTTATGAGGGTAAAGACTTAGCATGTGATAAAGATATAGTAAACGCATTTGCAACCTACTTTAAATCAGTGTATACAGACGGAGCACCACTGCTAGTTGAAACAGATGATTCGACATTGGTTGAAATGTATGAAAAAATTGATATGTTACAAATAGCGGTAATACAAGTGGACGAGATTCGAATGGCAATTAGTAAACTAAAATCAAAGTGTTCGATAGGTATCGATGATGTACCATCATATGTAATAAAAGGTTGTGAAGAGAGTTTCTTATTACCTTCACACATGCTATTTAACCTAATACTCCAAACCAGCACGTTTCCAGCAAAATGGAAACTTACAAAAGTTTGCCCTATTCCTAAAAAATAATGACAGTAAAGAAATTCAAAATTATAGGCCGGTTTGTATTCGAAACTCATTTGCAAAGATATTTGAAAGCATAATTTATAAGCGCATTGAGAATCACATTAAACCAGTAATATCGGGTTATCAACATGGATTCGTTCCTGGCAGATCCACCGTAACAAATCTCGCTGTCTTCACTGACCATCTAGTTGATACATTGGAGAGTAATAATCAAATAAGATGTAGTTTATACAGATATTGCGAAAGCATTTGATAAGGTAAACCACACGTTGTTAGTGAATAAACTTAAATTTCTCAACTTTTCTGATCAGTTAATTGCTCCTATGAAGTCATATTTGATGGACAGAAAAGAATATGTGGTTTATAAATCCTGTAGATCATTCGAATACATTCAATTTTCTGGAGTCCTACAAGGATCTAATTTAGGGCCGTTACTTTTTATAACATTCATTAATGACCTTCCTAATTGTATTAAAACATCACATAAACTACTCTATGCAGACGATCTAAAATTATATAGGAGAATTACAACAGCACAGGACTGTGTCAGTTTGCAGGAGGATCTAGACAGAGTAAATGAATGGTGCAAGAGTAACTTGTTAAACATAAATTCAGATAAATGCAAAACCGTGCCCTTCACTAAGAAACGGAATGTTGTTAAATTTCAATATAAGATAGATGGTAAACAATTAAAGGGGGAACAAACTGTCAAAGATTTGGGTGTAATATATGATAACAAACTATCGTTTGAGCATCATATAAATCAAATTGTAAATGACGCAAACAGAAATCTTGGATTCATTTTGAGAATGGGAAGGGAATTTAATAAGTCGAATGTTTTACTAAAATTATATTTTTCATTTGTTAGATCAAAATTAGAATATGCGTCTATTATATGGAACCCCCACACGAAGAAATACTCTATTAGAATAGAAAGAGTTCAAAATAAATTTCTGTGGTTTCTGGTGTACAAGAGAACAGGCATCTTCCCCACATATGAAAATAGTACTTCTCTTAATGAAAATTTTAACACAATGTCTCTCAATCACAGAATGACATGATATTCTTGTACAAAATATTAAACAACAAATTAAATAGTAAGGATTTGGTCTCTGCCTTTATTACGGTTCTGGGTTCGGGCAGCATTCTATTACGCACCTGGGTTCGATTCTTATCTGTCCCTGTTCGGGCGCCATTCTATTACGGTATCCGGGCTCGATCCGTGTACCTTCCTGATTGAGATTTTTGTCCCTGCGAAGGACTAAGCCATTCTGTTGCGGTACAGCATAGCGCTGCCCGGCACGTACCCACCGTAACGGTCCAGATTCGGACGGAACCACCTGGGCGAAGATCTAAGGCGTGTTATGAAAAATAGATGAAAACATCACCCACTTTCATGAACTACTTACAAGTGACTTAACAACCATAACCTTATTTCGTCATGCAATCTAGAAAAAGAGAAAACAAACAAATCTAAACATTAGAGTGCCATTTATTCAAAGATTAAACATACCTGTAACATATTAAATAGTTTGATATTTTGCCCCAAATTCGTAGCAAGTTCGTAATACATTTTGAGATCGTTCACAATATAGTATAGTTCGTCGTGGCGCCTATTGCAGAAATCACGTTTTGGTAAACTCACTGCGAATCCAAAATAATCTTTTGGTGGAGATTGTCCTTTCTTCCAATTTTAAAAGTTTATGAGGCAGTCCATCCTAGCTGACGTAATAACTGCATTATGAGGCAACTACTGTTGAAGAAACTAGATTATTCAAACATTTTTGCTTTAGTCTGTAATTGTAAGTCCATTACCTCCAAGTGCAACCTGCGAAGACCTTTTGTTTCACACTTAATCTCGATCACGCCTCCTCGTCGTTATAAAATATTACTTGGGGCTGATTTACTTTGACAACGACTCACGTAAAAATCACCAAAACATCCACATCAACAGCACTGTTTTTACTGGTTGTTTACGTGGTATTAAGAATATCAAAGTTTTCTTTAAAAAGTATATTACTATTTATATTTTTCAAAGTATATTGGGTTCTGGGCTCAGCGTTGCTCTAAAATTTTAGCTGAGTCATTTACAGCACACACACACACTTACACTGAATAACTAGCTGTTGCCTCTCATTACTTTCCTCTTCCTCTTCTTCTACCCTGTCTTTTAGCACCACCAGGCGGCAGCACGATCAATGAGAGACATATACCACACAAAGCGTACGAATTCAGATGAACGTTACATAACGCACTAACGCAGAATTTGCGTTTATACAAAAAATATTTTAAGCAAAATTTTGGTACAATTACATTGGCGGTCGAAAGGAATCTACGTGCACCATTGAATAATGGTAAACGTTCAAGAACCCTGACTGTAGTTTCACTTCAATAATCATCACTATTCCAAAGTCAAAATGAACACTAGTTCACAAGGAAGTCTATAAGAACTTTCGTCGAGTTACACCTTATCAGATGAAAAAGTTTCATTAAGTTTCATTTAACGTAGAAAAACGACAAACGCGTGGGGCATTTATACACTTACATAAAAGTTTTATGGGGCTTTTATATGTAAAGTCCTCTTTTTTATTTATTTTTTTTTACATTCGGCACTGTTACTAAGTTAAACATTTATATGTGCATGACTCACAATTGATATACAAATAATTCTCATGATATACCTTTAATATACGAATTACAATATTGCTATATGCGCTCTTATTATTAAAAATAACACAAACATTATACGAAATCATGGCATCATTTAAGCATAAAATATTCACATTACTTATTTTACGATATTATGCAAAAACTATAGAACATGAACAAATAATCATTATGAATTACTCAACTTTTCAGCAAATAGATAAAACAAATATTATTTAACTAATATTTCTCAATATTCCACAAAACGAAATGAATAAACTTATTCTACACACATTATACTTACATTGCATAAATGATGAAGCATACTTGCACTTCTCACGCTATTCTAACAAAGAAGTTACGAAAACAAAATTGTTATTCAAAAATACAAAGATTACACATCACTTAAATATAATAACTACATGAAGTAAATTCATTACCACTCTTTTGTACTGTAACAATAAGAGTGAGGCCGGATAGAAGTAAGTCTGCCACACTTTTACGCTAATAAGCGCCTATCCACTTAAGTTTATAAGTCTCCCTTCCCCATTACATTTATAATTTCATCCCACCCCTTTGGAATGGCAACAAGACCTTCTAGTGAGGTAGGAATATAAAACAACATAGAAAAATGAACCCAAAGGTTAAAAATAAATAAGGGGGGGGGGTTAGTTGCCATTCATATTTCAATACTCGTGTTACAGTGTTCCACTGACACACAAAAACTTACTCTCACTCTGATAAAATCAGAACTTATCATTGTTTACATTTGTAATAATACATGCACGCTAAACAACTCACCTCGTACATTTGGTGGTTTAAGATCTTATAGTTAGTCTTGATAACTTGTCGCAAAGCATCAACAAGACAATACAATAATTTATGTATACAAGAACTTCTAACTCATATTTCTTTTACATATGAATACTAATGAACAACAGTTTTATACTTATTAGCATTTAGAAAGCACTCATGTCCGTGACCTTTTTTTTTACACGTTACGTCTGTTTAGCTTAGGATTCAGCAAATGATTTAAAGCTAACATAAGAGTGCGATACCGACAATCTAGCTTATCGTTTAAATATTGCAAATATGTATCACATTTCAATAGCTCTTTCAACAACAACTGAACAATTGAACTTATTACTTTCGCTCTTGTTAAATACAGACAAACTAACTTTTGTTATATTCAAAGAATTCACATTTACTAAAGTTTCCGGTTCACAAGAATCAGTTTTTTCACTATTTTCTTTTACAGAATCAAATTCTTTTTCATGTATATGTTTCTTAGCTAATTCTAACCAGATGTTCCTAGTTTTCTCAGTGGGTCTCCACACTCTCATACGATCGATAGAATGTACACCACAAGATTCTCCGGTTAAAGGATCTACAAGTTCAAAGACTTTATCTGAAATTTTATTTTTACAAAACAGTAGACTTTTAAAAACAATTTTAAAATTTCGAAAGTTCCAAAATCATTGCAAATATCATATATTACAAATAAACAATCCGGCAGAAGGTAACAATATATTTAACCTACGCCTACTTTTGGTTTCTCTAACTCAGCAGTAATTTTGTACGGTTTCATATGCCAAAACATAATGTACGTGAAATCGCCAGTGATTAAGTGGTTTCTAATCACAGCTTTACTTTTGGAACACACCATATTTATATATGCACTGTGTTTTTCAGCACTGCAGTTGGCAACATTGCATAAAATATTGCTCTTTCTTTTGCATTTTAAAGCACTGAACTGCTTAACTTTCACTTTATTAGTATTAAATTTCGCATCTTTTAAATTTTTATTCATTATGGCAACACTGCGTTGATACTTGGATCGCATACCAAGTTGTGAATTAAAACACTGATTTATGTTAGAAGATTGATTCACTAGCTTTTGGACTATACCACAATCTCCACAATTTCTTCCTTCCTTTCGAAAACTTTTAACACGCTTTACTAGCATTTTTCGAAATTTTAATCGATCACTAATTTGACTTTTCATTTTAGATCGGTTTTTTGATGCACCTGCATGTTTGGGTTTTTTCATTGTGACGACGCATTTAACATACGGTTTTTTATTAACAAGCATTTTTGACCTACATTTCGTTTTGCATTTATTTTTATTTTTAATTTTGGTTCTCACCAATACGTGTGATTTACTCAATAGCTTGACGGACGTTTTCTGAAAAACTTTACAATTTTTAACATTTACAAATGATCTGCGGTCTGCACCAAATGCAACAGCTGATTCAATACTTAATGACCTACTATGATCGCTAGATTTCAAATTACTGTCATTCGTGCCACAACTTTCGGAAGACAATTCAGAGACATAAGCACAATCATTACGCTACAATGGTATTCAAATCTACTTTTAAGATTGGAACGCAGGACCTTGTTTGAGAATTTATGAAAATTATGCAATAAGCGGAATGATTTCTTCACTTTCTTACGGACTTTATGCAACTTTTGTTTGTTTTTCTTACTCTTTTTACTGTAAGCTAGTAAATGAACACGCTTTCTGACAAGTTTGCTACACATATGCTTTACGCTACTGAAAATTTCACAACAAACTAGACTCTTTCCTTTCCATGAGACAAAGTTATTACTACAATTGGGAAGCTCACTGAACACAGAACCATTATTTATGATTTTTGAATATCCAGACATCGTGCATACGAGTACAAAGAAAGTTATTCGTTTGATTTCCTTAACTTGTACTTGACTGACTACTAACTCACAACAGTGCAGATTACTTTCAACAGGACCTAGTTTAACAATTGTTACATTAACAAAGTAAAAGCAACTAGTGCGGACGGGGATACATTCTAATTTATTAAGCGGTACACTACCTAAGACACTTTCAAGTGTTTGCGATAACAAGCTACCAACGCGCATTGAGGTCTCCTTGCCTCGAATTTCATTACAATAAACAACGACATTAGTGCTGTTTTTCGCTAAACTTTATGCACACAGCTCGTGAATGTTATTCAACCCTTCACACAATACACAATTATCTCTTACCTGTCGCTTTTCAATTATTTTCAGACTAGGAGTGTCTGCTACAGCAATCTGACAACAAGAACTTTCGTCAATAGCTGGACTACGAGTGTTCGCATATTCTTTACCTGTGCAAGTACTAATAACTACAACACTATTTACTTGATTACTTTCTTTCTCTTGTGACTCAAACTTATCATTTAACTGCGTCGAGAGTCGTTTTACACTATCTGACCCTGCACGATTAATTTTGTCTACAGTTCTTTCAAGCTCTTTTTCAATTCAATAGAAGACTCCTGTAATGTTGATACTCCAATTGTAATACCGTCAAAACATTTTTCTAACTGTTGGTTAATTTTGTTATGACATTTTTCTACTTGTTGGTGGATTTCACTGTTTGTCTCATTAAGTTGCTGTTTGATATCATTCACAACACCATTAAAAGATTGCTTAGTGTCATTAACAGTACCATTAAGAGATTGCATTTGTTCTTTAGTATCGTTAACAGCATCGTTAAGTAATTGCATTAATTGTCTGGTGTCACAAGCAGTATCATGAACTTTATTAATAGCTTCAAGCAAAGTTTGCAAGCTTATATTCTCACTTTTTGCCATGACTACAAGTTACAAATATACAAACACAATAAACACCAATGATATCTTCAAGTTAGCGCATATAGCATATCATGAGAAATGAAACCTGTCGAATATTACACCTAGATCTTCTCCCAGATGCTACATCCGTTACGAATCAATTAATAAAAACGTGAATTATTATTAATTGATCCGTCCCTGGAGGGAAACGCCATTCTATTGCGGTCCTGGGTTCGTTCCATGTTCGGGCGTCATATTATTACGGTTCTGGGTTCGGGCAGTATTCTATTACGCACCTGGGTTCGATTCTTATCTGTCCCTGTTCGGGCGCCATTCTATTACGGTATCCGGGCTCGATCCGTGTACCTTCCTGATTGAGATTTTTGTCCCTGCGAAGGACTAAGCCATTCTGTTGCGGTACAGCATAGCGCTACCCGGCACGTACCTACCGTAACGGTCCAGATTCGGACGGAACCACCTGGGCGAAGATCTAAGGCGTGTTATGAAAAATAGATGAAAACATCACCCACTTTCATGAACTACTTACAAGTGACTTAACAACCATAACCTTATTTCGTCATGCAATCTAGAAAAAGAGAAAACAAACAAATCTAAACATTAGAGTGCCATTTATTCAAAGATTAAACATACCTGTAACATTTTAAATAGTTTGATATTTTGCCCCAAATTCGTAGTAAGTTCGTAATACATTTTGAGATCGTTCACAATATAGTATAGTTCGTCGTGGCGCCTATTGCAGAAATCACGTTTTGGTAAACTCACTGCGAATCCAAAATAATCTTTTGGTGGAGATTGTCCTTTCTTCCAATTTTAAAAGTTTATGAGGCAGTCCATCCTAGCTGACGTAATAACTGCATTATGAGGCAACTACTGTTGAAGAAACTAGATTATTCAAACATTTTTGCTTTAGTCTGTAATTGTAAGTCCATTACCTCCAAGTGCAACCTGCGAAGACCTTTTGTTTCACACTTAATCTCGATCACGCCCCCTCGTCGTTATAAAATATTACTTGGGGCCAGCGGCGTGCCGTCAAGGGGACTAGGAGACTAGGCTAGTCCCCTGGAATTTTAGTTAAAGTATTTGTGATAAATATATACCAAAGAAAACGAAAACATTTCTCTATTTTTGTAAAATAACACTATTTCAATTGTTCTGACACAACTATAGTCAGCGCCCGTGTGCTGGGTGCGATAGCGAAGTGGAGATCGGAAACGCTCGGGTTTTAATCGGCTTTTCTCGGGGAAGGGAACAGGGTCCAGCCAGCTAGTCCTCATATTATGTTGTCTAAGCTCTAGGCACGGGCGTTCTGTCGTAAGCGAATTTAATACTCGTTTGCTTTTTACAGTTAATAGTTTTAACGATATTAAATTTACAGTCTTAGTCTTGACACTTTAAGAAATCTAGAGAAGTGTGAACTTTTTAGATTATCAATATATTTTGAAAATGACTCAAAGAATAAAGTATGGAAGGGGACTCGTTTGAGAAACCGAGTCCCTTGCAGCAAAGCGATGGCGCAAGCAGTGATATTACTTCAATTGGTATAGGGGACAGTAGGGGTGGGGATTGGCTGTTTCAGTCTTGTATTCTGGACCATTGGATTCCTTAATTTTCAAGAAATGCAACAAATAATAACCAGTGGTAGAACAACTCCAAGCATTTCCATTTAGACAAAAATGAAAGATTATATACATAATATCAATACGGATTATTTTGCTTCTTCAAAATAGCTAACTGCATGTAAGACAAGAAACAAACTGTATTGCTGGCCTTGTATTCTGTTCCACATAGAAAAGGACGTGTGGAATAATGATGGCTTTTGTGACATGAACAATTTTCACAAACCCAAGTTCCGCCAAGAAAAATGTTATTCACATCTGTCCACAATAAGTAAATTGAAAACTTTCAGGAAACCAGAATTGATGTTTAATTGAGCAAGCAATGCAGAAGTTGAATGAAACCGAGAACTAATAAACCGATTGATTTATTCCTCTTGTTTTATGGCTAAACAAGAGCTATAACAAACAGGAAGATTCTGTCAATTAGGGAAATTATATTGAAGTAATTCAGTTACTTTCTAAGTACGACACTTAATGGATTTGCAGGGGCGCCTGAAGAAAATTTTCTAGGGAGGGGCCCATCTCCATGGTTGCTATGTTGCATCTGGTATTTCTGGTATTTAATATACGTGGTTTGCTATATTACGCATACATTTTCGTGAGCCAGAGGAAGGTCTGGGCCCCACCCTGCCCTCTCGTTCGGGCGCCCATGTTGACTTGTCAGCTTCACAGCATGGGAGTGTTTAAAGGAACGTCAAATAGAATTCAGAATTATATTATTAAATGTGTTGACTTTTGAGTAATTCTAGATAAAATTAAGTCAGAAATAAACAATACACTTCTTACAGCATTAATGTTGGACAAAACTACGGACATTGCAAAGATCTCTCAGCATTCAATCGGTACGTGAAAGGCGGCAATTCGTGAAAGATTTATTTGTTTTGCAGATGTTACTACTAAAAAAAAGAAAAAAATGATTGCACTGCGACTGCTCTAAGTGAGCATGCTTTCCAAATTCTCTCTCATTTTAATTGTAAGCAAAAGCTTGTAGTACTAGGCTATGGATGGAGCTGCCACATTTTCTGGACATTTGAACGGTTTACAATCTTTTGTGAAAAGGTGTTTGAGTGCACTCACCATACACTGCTATCATCACAGACTCAATCTCGTTGTTCCACAGTCTGTTAATCACATCAAGGAATGTAAAATATATTTTAGAATAAGTGGCATTCCAAATTTCTTTCCATATTCATCGAAACGCTGTAACGCGCTTGCTGAATCACAAGTAACTAAGCGATTTCCAACAGTTGCCAATATAAGATTGAATTACAATTCCAGAATTGTGAATGCAGTAAATGAAAATCAAATAGAACTCTTACGGTGTTCTGAGAACATTGTAGAAGATTCAGATAATTGCGACACCAAAGCTTTCATGACTACAAAAAAAAAAAAAAAAAAAAAAAAAAAAAAGTGAGAGTTATCATTGAAGGATTTCGATTTTGCATTTCTCCGCACGGATATACTATTCAACATTCTTTAAAGTAAAACCTTGGATGTGAAATATTGCATCCAGAAAGTACAAAAGATGGTATCTCAACTTAGAAATGCAAGAAACGATTTTGAAGACTTATAGAAAAGTAGAATTGGATGACAACGGGAACCTTCTAATAAAAGACGTAAAGTAGATGACTGAACAGATTCAGAAATTAAATATGTGCGTATCTTCAATGACATTATTGATACTGTGATTTCAAGATCTCAGTGAGTTACAATTTCTTGAGCTGTTAGATTTAAAGAATTTTCAGTGCTTGAAATCTCGATTTCCTGATTGCTTGTTTTTGACCCTTAAATCAATTTACGGGAGTTTTTTTTAATTTTAACAATTTGCGGAGTGAATTAATATAGGTTTACAGACTCTTAGATTTTTCAAATAAAACTGTGACTGAAATTATCCATTTCTTGAAAGAAAGAGGCTTGGTAGAAGAAGCGTTTACAGAAACATATACATTGTGTTATTTGGTGTCAACAATACTACTCAGGACCTCCACTCTACAGCACACATTCTCTTTGAACCTAGTCCCCTGTGAGGAAAGTCACGGCACGCCACTGCTTGGGGCTGATTTACTTTGACAACGACTCACGTAAAAATCACCAAAACATCCACATCAACAGCACTGTTTTTACTGGTTGTTTACGTGGTATTAAGAATATCAAAGTTTTCTTTAAAAAGTATATTACTATTTATATTTTTCAAAGTATATTGGGTTCTGGGCTCAGCGTTGCTCTAAAATTTTAGCTGAGTCATTTACAGCACACACACACACACTTACACTGAAAAACTAGCTGTTGCCTCTCATTACTTTCCTCTTCCTCTTCTTCTACCCTGTCTTTTAGCACCACCAGGCGGCAGCACGATCAATGAGAGACATATACCACACAAAGCGTACGAATTCAGATGAACGTCACATAACGCACTAACGCAGAATTTGCGTTTATACAAAAAATATTTTAAGCAAAATTTTGGTACAGTTACACCTTTCATCTCAGGGTACCCAATGGAAACATACGTGTGGGCAATGGAAATTTCTTTTATTGTAAGGAATCTCGAACAAATGCAACAAAACAGTCATGAACATGGAGGATGGGTACAGTGTACAACAAATTGAGTAAATGTAGAAAGTTCTGGATATATACAGTTTGAGTCAGAATAGATTTCACAAATATATTACATATATTCTATGTAACTCTGATATGAACACTGTAATTGGGTAGAATTACCTGTTGTGTTCTTCTTCAGTAAATAAATGAATAAATAAATATTAAAACTGGAAGTAATAGTATATTTCTAACATTTCAGACTGCAATCGCGGGATGAAGTCGGAGAAACAGTCTCTATCTGTCTATTGCTGTTTTGCAATATTGTGATCAGTGTTGAAACATAAAATTGTAGATTTCCATCATTTCCAGTTGGCAAAGGGATAAAGATTTTCTTGAGATATTTAGTGAATTCCGAAGGATCATATCTCGATGTCTGCAAGCGTTTTTTGCTGTGGAGATCTTAATTAGACCAGAAATTTTCTTCCTTCTTAGTAGAGAGATACAAAAGAATGTGGAATCTTTCCTTCAGACGCTGAAGTGATTTCAATAAAGTTCTGTCGCAGTCAACCATTTTTATTAACTGATTTAAAGAAAAAAAGAAAAAGAAGAAGATTCTCAATCCGACCTGTTCATGTAATATGAGACAAAGGTACCTTGTAAAAAGTTAGGAACAGCTAGAGTGTGACACCGTATCCTGAATATGGGTAATAGAGGTGCAACCGCTTATATTAGTGTATAATAAATTAACGCGGTCATCTTGAAGTACGCCATCTTGGATTTACGTCCAAAATTTTTAATTGGAAGTGGACTATGTGACGTATCGTCTTTGGGTAACTTTCCAACACAAAATATATATCTGATGTTATTTTCAAGTTATCTATAATTATTTAATAATTATTATCTTTATATCTTTTTATTAACTTACTTTTGTCCTTCCAAACCTACAAGGTTTCTTTGCCTCCCATTGTAATTGGATTCGAAACTTGAGGTCACATGGGGCACCATTTAATATTATTCAATTGGGCTAATTTTCATCATGGGTTACTTTGGTCTGATGCATAACCACTTTATAAGGGGAGACTCAAATCAACACGAAAGGCGAAAATAAAGATCGCCCTAATATCTATCTACCAATGTAGATTGATAGATATTTGGACGGTCCTTATTTTTCGCCTTTTGTGTTGTTTTGATTCAGAGCCGTCGCGTGCGTTGTAAGCGCCCGGGGCAAGAGTTCTCGGACGCCGCCCCCCCCCAGTGTATTCTGAAAAACAAACCAGAGTTTATTCTATACTCCTAAATTTAAATATGGAATGTAAGGTAAAAGAAGTTAGTATTATGTCAGTTTTTTAAAGTGAATGGCTTTGTAGTTAAAACATAAATGTTAATGAGAACATGGTTTTGAATTATTGAAATCAAGTATTATTCTTGTTTATTTTGAACTTGATGTACATCAATATAGCAATAGCATAGAATATACAAGAATATACAAATATTGTAACCCAATATGTAAGTGATAACAAAAGCTAATTTTCTGTCTTTTGCTTAAAAAAAAAAAAAAAAAAAAACTTCTTTTCTTGCGATTAACACACAAATTTTTCAGTAAATTTATCATAGCTTTAGAATACTGATGTAACTATTTCAGGTGATGTCTGTAATGATTTGTATTTGCTTCAATTCAATCCTACAATTATGATTTATGTTCAAAATCAAAATGTACAGTTTGTTAATGTTTGTTCTACAAGGCAATGTTAACGATACGTTGTTCCAAAACATGTAGTGTGAAGATCATATAATGATAACATAAATATACTAATAAATTAAAATAGAAGTGAGCAAAATTAACTGTATAATGATATATATATATACTATGTGATCAAAGGTGTCCGGACACCTGGCTGAAAATGACTTACAAGTTCGTGGCGCCCTCCATCGGTACTGCTGTAATTCAATATGGTGTTGGCCCACCCTTAGTCTTGATGACAGCTTCCACTCTCGCAGGCATACTTTCAATCAGGTGCTGAAAGGTTTCTTGGGGAATGGCAGCCCATTCTTCACGGAGTCCTGAACTGAGGAGAGGTACGGATGTAGGTCGGTGAGGCCTGGCACGAAGTCGGCGTTCAAAAACATCCCAAAGGTGTTCTATAGGATTCAAGTCAGGACTCTGTGCAGGCCAGTCTATTACAGGGATGTTACGGTCATGTAACCACTCCGCCACAGGCCATGCAGTATGAACAGGTGCCCGATCGTGTTGAAAATGCAATTGCCATCCCCGAATTGGTCTTCAACAGTGGGAAGCAAGAAGGTGTTAAAACATCAATGTAGGTCTGCGCTGTGAGAGTGCCACGCAAAACAACAAGGAGTGCAAGCCCCCTCCAAGAAAAACACCACACCATAACACCACCACCTCCGAGTTTTACTGTTGGCACTACACACGCTGATAGATGACGTTCACCGGGCATTCGCCATACTCACATCCTGCCATCGGATCGCCACATTGTGTACCGTGATTCGTCACTCCACACAACGTTTTTCCACTGTTCAATCGTCCAATGTTTACGCTCCTTACACCAAGCGAAGCGTAGTTTGGCATTTACCTGCGTGATGTGTGGCTTATGAGCAGCCGCTCGACCATGAAATCCAAGTTTTCTCACCTCACGCTTAACTGTCATAAACTTGGAGTGGATCCTGATGCAGTTTGGAATTCCTGTGTGATGGTCTAAATAGATGTCTGCCTATTACATTTTATGACCCTCTTCAACTGTAGGCGGTCTTTGTTAGTCAACAGACGAAGTCGACCTTACACTTTTGTGCTGTACGTGTCCCTTCACGTTTCCACTTCACTATCACATCAGACACAGTGGACCTATAAAATATCAACGGGACAGGCATTCTTACATAAATATAAAAAATAGATTTTTTTAAAAAAAGTAGATGTTTGTTGGACACATCTGTGTTGTTGACATTGTAATAGTTGACAGGGATTCAGCCAGGATTTCGATTCGTGGACACCAGCAAAGGGTGTCTGGAAATACCCCCGAGTACATGAGGTCCGGCAAGTATCCTTCGAAACTTTTTGTAAAACTTAAGCCTTAAAATTGCATTGCAATGCCTTTTTAAAAACGGTTTTCAGTTTAAACCAATATGGGATAGCCTAAATTTGAATTTTATTAAGATTTCTTTTTTCATTTTATTGGGGGAGGACCCTTGAGCCCCCTCGATGGCTACTTCTCTGATAGTTAATAACCTGTTGTATGAGGTTAGTACAGAATTGAAGGACTGAAAAGATATTTCTTTTGTTATTGATCGGAAAGTACGTGCTAAGTTGTATTGTGATGCTAATCTGTTATCAAGTGGTGTCAAAATAAGCAGATAATTGTAGCATTTCAGTTATTGAGGTATTACTTGAGCATTTCTTGGACGGAATTGGAATAAAGAAATGTTATTGAATTCTACTGGTTTCTTCAGTTTATACCAAACTGTCATACAGATAAGAAGTACATACAGAACAGTAGCAGATCTCGGTCAGTTTTCCAAGATAAAAACTTTTCTCAGAGAGGGCTGGAGAGAGTTCCAGTTGAATAATCCTAGATGATGTTTTACATTACCGGTAATTTTACTTAGCCGTGGTCTGATCATTAATAAAATATCTGAATTAAAAATATTTAAAGAAAAAGTCATTTACCAACATAATCTGAATTCCTTAATTTTGTGGATTTGTCGTTCCAGCGCCCCATGATCGTGGCGCCCGAGGCTATCGCCCGGTCGCTTCGCCCACTCGACGGCCCTGTTTTGAGTCTCTCCTGTAAAGTGGTTACCTATAAGATCAAAGTAACTCTTGATCAATATATATATACTCATGATATACGTAAATACCGAAACATTTGTTGGGGGCATGGTGTCTCAGTGGTAGAGTGCATACCTCTGGTGCGTAAGGTCCCTTGTTCATCCCAGTCAAATAAGTTTGTGGTGGGCAACATTGTATCCGGGATTTGCTCGGGGTACTACCATTTCCTCCTGCATTCTCATTCCCTCAATTAATTCCCAGTCTTCCTTAACCTAAAAGGGGCATAGTTTTAGGACGTTAAACCCAAAACAAAGTCATTTTCGTTTTTCGCAACATTTGTCTTAATATAATGCTACGTAAAGATAAGATGCATATGAATCAATAGATTACATTAATTTGAACAAAATCACATGCTTGAGGACAAATTGTTATGCCTGGTATTCGAGAAAATCGAAAAAGAAAAAAAAACTTCTGTGGCGGTAAAAAAAAACAATGTTCTTTCTTGCTTCAATGTATAAATAGTTACCGTATTGAATTACGTAATGTACTTGTAGTAGGTCTATTTATTATTGTTTGTCTTTTCCGTTCGGTGACGTACAAACACACTCGTTTATGCATGCATAACCCATCCTTACAATTCAACCGTGTTATGTGTTTTTTTTTTATTTTCTATTGTAGTTGCTCATTCTTCAGTCCATAATCCATTTCCGAAAAGAATAGTTTCTGTGTTCTTCTTCATTTGTTGATTTAAGTCAATCTGAACAAAGAGTGAGCGTTTTTCTTTAAGTTCCCGAGAAGACCAAAGAATTATCTCCCAATCACAAGTAGAGATGCAAGGGCTCGAAAAAACCCCGGTTTTTTTTGAAAAAAAAACTCGTTTTTTTCTGCTTCGCTTTTTTGCTTGGGAAATTTTGGGCTTTTTTGAAAATTTTGCTTTAAACTGGTAAAGCAGACTTTGTTTCGCTTCTCTACAACAACAACAACAACAACAACAAAACTCATTTAAATAGTGGCTGATGCAGATAATATGAAACCTCGAAAATAAACCATGAATTTCAAAAAGATTTTTTAAAATTCTTAACATATTTACATTATGAATTCCAAAGGGTTAACCAATATATGTAATAATATTTTAACCTCTTATATACAACAAGTACTTTAAAAAATGATACACAAATAACTAGCAAAATTGTATGTAGTATTTTTACTTCAAAATATCACACACCCTCTTTTTGAAGCAAAGTAAAGAAAAACATGAAGAGAAATCTGCACATCAAGAGCTTCGTTTCGGGTGGTTCTGTACATTCTTGAAATTTTTCAATTAAGTTTTAATTTTCATATACATTGTATGAATATTTCGAACAAATTTTTCACTGATTGATCACATACGTAATAATCTGTTACCACCTATCAGGTGTTTCGGATCTGCAAAATCGGTAAAGCTCCCAAATTCTGTAATGCACTGACTGCTAGTTAAGCTTGTTCAGAATCGGGAAAGTATCGAATTTTCTGTTCATGGATCATATACGTAATAGACGGTTCATCTGAGTGTATGGTTTCCTAGGCTGTAGAATATATAACCACCATCACGGTTTACCCAAAGCTGAAGGTTTCTAAATTTTTAACAAGAAAATTCACGAAACTTTTTTTTTTTTTTTTTTTGTTACAAAAATGAAAAACTATGGAATACATTTAAAAAGAGTGGAAGAATCAATCACTGTTCCAACTCACAAGAAAGACGACAAAATTGATTGTAATAATTGTCGAGGCATTTCTCTTAACATTCTATTAATAAGATTGACCCTATACGCAGATGAAATTATTGGTGATTATCAGTGTGAATTTACTCGAAATCGACCAGATATTTACCATTCGACAAATACACGAAAAGAAATGGGCATATATTACCCAGTACATCAACTGTTTATTGATTTTAGAAAGGCTTACAACTCGGTAAGGAGGGAAACATTGTACAACATTCTTACAGAATTTGGAATACCGAAAAAGCTAGATTTATTAAGTGCTTAAATGAATTTCAGAGTAAAGTCCGAGTAGAAAAATGCGAGCTTCCACGTCGAGATTGGCCTGAGACAAGGATATGCGTTATCGCCGTTATTATTCAGCTTTGTTCCGGAGTACGCTATATGAAAAATCAAAGATAGGAACCAGGGTCTAGAGTTGAATGGTATTCACCAGGTTATGGTGTATGCTGATGATGTAAATCTGATAGAATGATCGAAAGAAATGCAGAGGCCTTATTAAACGCTTGCAGGGACATGAGTAAATGCAGAGAAATCTAAATAGAAGGAAGTTCACAAGGAAGTTACGGCAAATTATGAATGCGTTAAAATGTCAATTAATACTTTCGACACTTCGACAATTAATACTTAGTGGATACTTTTAAATATCTTGGATCAGTATTACCAGACCAAAATCATACCCACAAAGAAATTAAATGTCGACTAAAATCAGGAAATTCTTGTTATTATTCAATTCAAAATATTTTGTTGTCGCGAATTCTGTTAATAAATTTAAAGCTTAAAATTTATAAAATGATAATCATGTCTGTTATGCTTTATGATTATGAAACATGGTCGCTTACGCTCAGGGAAAAACGCAGACTGAAATTATTTGAGAATAAAATTCTGAGACGAATATTTGGACCCAAGAGGAAGGGAAATGGGGAATGGCGGAAACTTCATAAGGAGGAACTACATAATTTATACGGTTTACCAAACATCGTTAGAGTCATCAAGTCTAGGAGGCTCAGGTGAGCAGGTCATGTAGCCAGAATGGAAGAAAGTAGGAACGCTTTCAAAGTTTTAACTGGAAATCCAATCGGGAAACGTTCATTAGCAAAATCTAGGCCCAGATGGGAGGACAATATTAAGATGGATCTAGCAGAAATAGGAATACAGGGTAGAAACTGGATTGAATTGGATAAGGACAGAAGTCAATGGAGAGCTTTTGTGGCCATAGAGAAAGAGAGAGAGAGAATACATTTAAGTTAAGCACAACTGTACAACAGACATGAGTGAGTGGTTAGCTTTCGCGCTTCTATCGTGAAGTCCGGGATCTAACCACGCATTCGACCATTTTGACAAAAGTTTTTCTTAATTCCATCTGTGAATATAGAGATAGTGCGTGTACTGTGAGTCCTGGCCGAGTTACTTTCTAATCGTTTTTAAATCTTTGTTATTATTAATTACTAGCAGTGATGGATTTGCGAAGAGGGTTAGGGTGGGGATGTCTTCCGGATTGAAGCCTCTACCCCGAAATTACGGAATTTCTAAAACAAACTAAATAGATGTTTTGCCTTTACTCATAAACTTCAAGCTGTCCTCAAATAAAAAATTAGGAATTTTTAGAAAAACTAAGCATTAATGAGAAAAGCCCCTCCGAAAATAATTTTCTAAATCCGCCACTGCTTTATCAGTATAAAATGGTCTTCAAGTTTGTATCTGGTAGATTATAGCTGAATATACAAACGAAACGAAATATTTGTTAGGCCTGTACCCATAAACTTAAGCTCCTCTTAAATAAAAGTTAGACATTTTTAGAAAAACCAAACATTATTCAGAAAAAAATCCTCCCAAATATTTTTCTATATCCAATACTGATTGTTTCTATCAAATGGTATTCAAGGTTGTATCTGGAAGATTATTGTTAAATCATTGCACAGCTACAGTATAAGGAAATGTTGAAGTACGCTCTGACAGATATATTGAAAAACGTACGCTCTGATGGATATATTGAAAAACGTAAGTTTAATTATGTGCTAGAAGCTAGAGTACTAAGCTCTAAGAAGTGAAACACGGAGACTAAAAAGAAATGATCTAGAGAAGAAAAAATGTCGATAATTCAGAAGTTAAAATCAAGTTAAATAGCTTTTAAAATTGCCCTTAAATACTATGTACTTTATGTTTACTTTAATTCATAAACCATGTGCTCCATCCATCATGATGGTGTTTTCCAAAGCGAAATATGGCATTCAGGTCATGGAATCTTATTTAACTTTAGAGTACACTATAAGAAAGCTATTTAAACAGAAAAATCATGAAAATGAAAAAAAGCCAAAATTTCCAAAATTCTCGTTTTTTTCCCAGAAAAGCCGGCTTTTTATGTGCAAAAAACCATCGATTCAAAAAAGCCGGCTTTTTTGCATCTCTAGCAATAAGTAATAAAGGTAACAAGGATGAAGGTCTCCCTCAGTCCTCTCAAACTTGGACTCAGGTAATTACAAGAAATATATATATATAAAAAAAACCGTATACAAAGTGAATCAACTAAAACTGTACAAGATAAATCAAATTTAAGAAAGGAACAGAGGAAACTAAACGTAGGAAGTGGATCAAATAATTCCAATTTGGTTACTAATCTAAGAAAAAAAAAAAGTATTGTTTGTAACTAGGTTCAATCCCTCAGTGCAGGTAGAAGAAGTTGAGAGTATTGTAAAACAACTTAATGTAACTGAAGTGACTTATACCAAATTGAAAACAAAGTATGATTCTTACTCTTCCTTCCATGTTGAGGTAAACGAACAAGACTTTTCTATTATATGTGATCCTGAGGTGTGGCCTAGAGGTTTTTTAATTGGTCCTTTCTTTGGAAAATTACGGAATCAAGATGAACTTCCTAGGAATACTGACTCTCATGCTAAACATGGAGAGTCTTAAAATTTCGTACCAGAATATTTGTGGATTGCGTACTAAAAGTAATGAGTTTTTTTCTCAATTTCCGGTTGTGACTATGATATTGTGTCCGCAACCGAAACTTGATTATCTGAAATTCATGATGACCAGGATTATTTCCCAGATACTTATACTTGTTTCAGAGCGGACAGGTGTTATGGTGAAGAAGGTGGTGATAGAGGAGGTGGTTCTTTAATTGCTGTCAGAAATAATTTTCAGGTGTTTCGAAAATATGATTTGGAAAGTGTAAATGAATGTGTCTGGATTGAACTTAGGTGTAAGTCAACGAAAAATCTTCTAATCTCTTGTGTATATTTTCATAAATTTCCTCTCGAAGTATTTGAGTACTATCTAAATTGTATTTCCAGTAAACTTAACCTCTTAAAAAATGATGTATTCATTTTTGGAGATTTTAATATATCTAAAATAGACTGGTTAAATAAAAAGCCTTTACCAGGAATACACTATTACTCTAAAGTCAGGTTTCAGTTATTGTCAACTTTTTTGGATAATACGAATCTAAGTGTTGAACCAGCAGTATGGTATTTAGACTTAGTTTTAACTAACGCATCTATAGTGTCGGAAAGACACGATGAGTATATGGTGGCTCCTAATGTACACCATTATTCAATTGTAACTAAAGTATTTTTATCTAGTGTTTGTAAAGTATATGAGTACACTGAAAAATTTTTATATGCTAAAGGTGACTATTTATCCTTGTATCTTCAAATTGCTAATGCTGATTGGTGTAATATATTGTTAAGTAATGATCTCAATTTAGCAGCTTGCAAACTAGAGGAAGTTATTAAATCTGCGATGGAGTGTAATATTCCTAAATCTAGGCCTTAAAAAATCTAAATTTCCCTTATGGTATTCAAAAAAATTGATTTCTTTATGGAAAGTAAAAAATCACTCATAAAAAATACAAAACTTCTCAATGTGAAAATGATTATGTAGTCTTTTCTAATTGTAGAAAAAGCTTTCAAAACTCAATTAAATGTGGGCAGGCAAATTCATTTTAGTAAAATTGAAACTGATCTTACAATTACCCCTGAAAAATTTTGGAAATATGTAAATGGTTCAAAAAATAAGGTAATATCTGGTATTATTGACAATGATGTTTTGTTGACTGATGATAGTATGTTGGCTGAAAAGTTTGCAAACTACTTTTTATCGGTCTTTCAAACTTTCTCGGTTAGTGTTACTAAAAATCAATGTTCATTTGAAGAATTTGGTCAAGTGAAACCCCCAGAAATTACTACTCAACATGTATTGGAAGCTATCAGAACTTTAAAGATTAAATCGTCAAGTAGGATAGACAGAATTTCAGCTTTCATTGTTAAAGGAATAGGTGAAACAATCGCACCAATATTGTCTTCTTTGTTTAACTGGAGTTTACCCACTTGTAATTATCCTAATGTATGGAAATTGGTTTCTATAACACCCATACCAAAAACTAATGGAAAGTCTATTAATGATTTTCGACCAATCTCTGTAATGAAGGTAATTCCGAAAATCTTTGAGAAAATAATCTATAAATATGTTTATAATAGAGTAAAGAATGAGATTAATATAAACCGACATGGATTTATGACTGGTAAATCTGTAATAACTAATTTAGCAAGTCTTATGCATTATACGCTTCCAGTAATTTGGGCTGGTGATCAAATAGATGCTATTTACTTGGACTTTGCTAAGGCATTTGATAAATTACCACATCACTTATTGATAAACAAATTGAAAAGATATAACTTGCCTAACTCTGTTATTGATTGGTTGACTTCATATTTAAGTGGAAGGAAATTTGTAGTGAAACATAAAGGGAAACTGTCTGCTATTCATAGTAATACCTCCGGGGTACCCCAAGGTTCTAATCTTGGTCCTCTATTGTTTTTGCTGCATATTAATGACATTTGTGTTGATTTAACTTGTAAATATCTGTTATATGCTGATATTAAAATTTTCAGTCAAATTAAGTCCAAACAAAATCAAGATACTTTGCAAAAATATATAGATATCATAGTTAAATGGTTCGAAGAGAATTCTCTACCCGTGAACTTTACCAAAACGCAAGGAATAACATTTTCGAGGAAAGTTAACCCTTCCATCTACAAATACAGGATAGGAAATCAACATATCCAACTCGTTAAGCATGTTAGAGATTTAGGAGTAATATTAGATGAAAAATTGCTTTTTCAGAAGTATCTTCAGGTTGTTATCTCCAAAGCTAGGAGGAATTTAACAATGATCAAATTGTTATTTCGAAATTTTACTAATATTAACACCTGCAACATTCTCTATATGTGCAATGTCAGGTCTCATCTTGAATATTGTACTGTAATTTGGAATAGTGAAGCAAAATATTTTAGTTCTTCGATTGAATCAGTTCAAAATTCATTCCTAGCCTGGTTAAAGTGGAAGTTTAAAGAAATAGGAGAGGCGAGCTTGTCAGACATAAGGGTGGATCTTAATCTTACCCTTCTGTCTGACAGGCGTCGGCTCTTTGACTTGAAGCTTTTTCATGTAGTTCTGCATGGAAATTTTGTTCTGGAGAACCTTTTCTCTTTAAAAATTCCTCACAGAAATTAGGAAATTTGTTCCGTTTATCAGTAAATATCTAATTAGGTCTTCTATATATAAAAGTATAGAAACAGCTAATAACTTTTATCCGGTTCTTGATTTCTGTCATAAGAATTTCAAGAAGGTGCGTGAATTATTTTTTAATTTTTTAAATAAACTATGAAATGTCTTAGTATTTTTAGGCTTGCAACTGATTCTCTTAATTTTATTTTGTATTTTTCTAAATACTGTATGGATTTGTTATATATATTTGTATTTTTTATCAAATTGTAAGAACCTTTTTAATTCTGAACAGATACACATGTTTGTTTCTTATTTTTATTATATTTCTGAAGGTCATTTTGTAAAGTTTGTAAGGTGCCATTTGATAGATCCTTTTATGTTTTGTTAGTTTTTTTATTATTCTCTTGTCTTTTATTTCCCTATCATCTTTCTTTTCTTCTATGCTTAATTCCTTCTTTACTACATATACTGCACTTTTTTTAAAAACTTTGTCATGGATTTTTTTTATTTATGTCATGAATTCTTATTTATGCTTGTTTTATTTTCGTCTATGCTTGTTTATTACTAGCCTTATGAATCATTGTATTTTACCTGAAGTATTTAACTTAGAAATATTTATTTTCATATTGTATTAACAGCTACAGTACATAGTGCCTTTTTGAACTTTTTTTTCTCTTTTAATATTTTGTAAACTGTTACAACTACATGGGTGGTAATAATCTATTTTTGAATTTTACACTGTATACTTATCCTATATGGTATACCTTTCCTATATGCATGTTAATTATGCTTTTTTGTACTATTGTTATTTTTGTATTTTCTAGTTTGTAACTGATACTGCATGTTTTTGTGTTATTTTTCTGAACTAATATTTTATCCGTTTCATCTATTTTTGTATTATCAGTTGTATGCTGTTAATTCTATTTGCATGCACTCTATGCTTGTAAAAACATTTTTTTTTCTTAGGGGCACCTGTGGCTGTAATGCTGTTTGCTTCCAATAAATATATTTCAAACATTATTATTATTATTATTATTATTATTATTATTATTATTATTATTATTATTATTATTATTATTATTATTATTATTATTATTATTATTATTTCATTGAATACAAAAGACATACATGACTACCAGAAGAATTTGAAATTATAATAGTCGGTAATTAACTTCTCATTAATGCCAAAAAGAAGTGAATAACATGATTTACTGTACCAAAATATTGATTATTTTTTCTTTTTAAAAAATGTTCTCAAATGTTTCGGAAAGGGTTTCTACTCCTACAACCACCTATACCGTACTCCTAGACATTAAGAATGCATTGATGAACGAAAATCGATTATTATTATTTTCTTGAAAATGGAGCTATTAGTTTTGTTCAAAATTTATATATCATAAGATTGAATTCTAATGACTTAAGCCCGGAATTAATGGCAGGCAAAATTGCAAGACAGGTCAAAAATGGCAAAATAGAAGACAAGAAAAAATATAAATAATCTGGTATTAAAGCATTTAAAACAAAGAACACAACTATTTATCAATCAAATAGATAATTGGATAATAAGAAATAGAATATAACTCATTTTGCAATTAGTACTTAACACTTAAAATTGCTGAAAAGTTGCAAATTGCGGAATTCGTAAAGGACGACATATAATGAAATAAATTTATGTCATTATTCATTGTTCTTCAATATAATGAAATGCCAAACGCATGCACGCCTTATTCATACACACTTGCATTAGCAATTTAGGAAATATTTAATGTACGCGCATTACTAAAATGAAATTATTTTACTCCACTCTCACTTCACGTTCACTTCAAGTAACTAAATCTTTTTGTTTTGTAAAATAACAAGTTCTTAATGTTTTCAAATGAAAAATTCACCTTGTCAGAGAGAATGTGCTTCAGATGTGAAAATAGTCTCTCGACATCTACAGATGGCACTGGAGCGGACGGGAAATAAGTAATTCGGGAAAAATTTAAGTTGACGTCAACAGTAGTATTATCTTCCATAAATTAGCGATGTTCTTATTTTTTTTATTTTTTTAATTTTTTTATTTTTTATTTTTTATTTTTTTATTTTTTTTTTGAAATATAGCTTAGCATTTACAACACGATTACACTTCTGGTGAATGTGCATGCCCTTGTTGTGAGTTACAATGCTCAGCTTATTGACAGTATCGTTGAAGATTTTAAAAGAATTAGTCGCAGTTTCGTTTATTTTCTTTCAGCTTTGACAGATAATAGAGTCTAGTAATTTAGCAAAATGTGTGGCAATTTTTTTCAGGAAATTTTTCTTAGCTAAACTAAAAAAAAAAAAAAAATGATGACGCATTATCCCCATCAAAAGTATAAATGGGCCGCAATGATAGAGCGCTCACCCCTGATGCGTGAGGTCCCTGGTTCAACCACAACTCTCACCAAATAAACTTCGTGATGAACAGACACCGCTTCCATTTTCTCCCATTTTGTTCATTCTACCATTTCGTTCGATATCATCACCACCATCTCCTTAACCTTGAAGCGTAATCGTTGGACGTTAAACTAAACTAAATAAATAAATAAAATATGAGATAATTTAATCTGATTCAAAGTTTTAGCATAATAGAGAGAAGTTCTAATCCATGTACTCTATTTGTCTCATTGAGACGGGCTGGGCTGATAGTGCAAGTTCAGAAGCCATCTCATGAAAGACATTGGTACACGAGGGACTTTCAGAAATCGTTTTTCACACTTAACACGAGAGGATCAACAGGGGGTAAGATAATCAGAACATACTTCCTCTGCAATTCTATGTATCGCGTGTGGCAGACAGGTGACAGACAGCATATTTGAGTCTTCTGCGTTATTCATGCATGTAGCTTATTTGTGATAAAAAGAAGAATGCATTCATGTTTTGAACTTTCTTGATCATAGCACAGTCAGGAATTTTGTAAGAAGCTGCACCACTTACTTCTTCGAGAACTTCTAACGGAATAAAGTACGTGAAAAATTCGTGCCTTCCGTCACTTCCAAAGTTTGAATTACATTAAGAATGGAGCAGCCATTTTTAAACGGTGGACCAGCATTAAAAAAAAAAAAAAAATGCTTACTTGTATTTTTCCAAACCATAACAATAAATGTTTTTCGTTATTTCATACTCAGGCAGTTGCAATTCCAGGAATAATATTTGTCTATTATCAAAAATACAAATCAACCTGCATCAGTTGAATTTTTAAGGTGTGCCATAGGGTTTCATATTACACATTTAATGTTCCAAAAATGGAAAACTATTGAAAAATGTCACATCTTTCATAAATTTGAAATCCAGATATTTCAATCACCAACACCTTCATGGATTTGGTTAACATTCTTTGTACACACTATCAATGTAAGTTTTTCTCAAAGACAATTCGCTTGGAACTTTATGTTTTGTGTATTCTTCCAGAGGATTTCTTAAGAAAATATTTTCTGACTTCCATAATGTTGTTATTAATTAGGACCTCAGAAAGATCATTCGTAAAATTGTGACGCTGATTTCGTGAACGTTTGAAGAAACTTTTGAACATTTACTCTAGGAGCAGCGATTAGGGGGGTCAAGAGGGGGCAGTTGCTTCCCCCCATTTTCTGAAGTGATCCCTTAAATGTGTCATTTGGAAATGTAAAGTTTTTGTATGTATTACTGGTCCATAGAAAAAAAATGGTGCCATATAATATTTGCCGTTGCGTCAGTACGTATTGGTTATTTGTCTTCTCGTGAAGTTAAGAAAGCTACAGGAATTGGAAGAAATTAATATTGCAATTGCGTATTTCTTTAAATGTCGTAGCATATGCTTATAGTATTTACTGTCTTTCATGTTCTAAAGTAAGAATATACATTTAATGACATGTGTGGAATTAAGATAAGTTGTTCATTAATAACAAGTTTCAATATAACTTCTACAAAACAAGGCTCATTATTCATTACTATGATTAATATTATCCTTTTTATTTATTTGTTTTGCAAATGTGTTATTAAATAATCTGACCACACGATTTTCCGGACAGTATTTTAAGATGTTCATGAGCAAGGAATAAAATCTCTTCTTACACTTTCGTTGTTTAAGAGTACAAAGGGCTAGTACCCATTTGCGTTGCTCTTGTCAATTTACTTAATAAAATATGAAATACGATATACAGTATTTTAACTGAGAAAGATAGTGTTCTATTAGTTATACAACCTTTTGTCAAAGAAAGTGTTAAAAATAACCAGGAAAACTAACATTGATATACAAATATTTAGATCATGTCTTGCACCCCGCCCCTTCTACCCCACACTTTTAACGTCTAATTGCCGTCACTGCTTTACTCCATTTGATTTGTGTGTCTTTTAAGATTTATGATTCCCAGTGCTTATAATATGGTGTGTAACAAAATAACTTATTTTTCGTGGAAATGAGTTTCACACAATTCACAAAACAGTACAGAACTATATGTTGAAGTACACTTCCACACAAACTCAGTCATAAATCTTCTCTTTCCTAGAAAGGCATACTTTTAAAACACTTAAATCATCAACAGCAACTATGTTTTACTCATGCCAGAACTCGCAATAACTGATACCTTCCAAATTAAGCATTTTTACTTTTATTCGTCAATCAAAATTTCTAGAACTGAACACGCACCAGGTTTCCCCTGCATTTGTCACATTCCAACAGCAGTTAACTGAGAAGAACCTTTTATCATTATTATCAGACGCTGTGATCATTGATAAGTCCACAGGTAAGTCTTGTTTGGTATATTGCTATTCACGCATAAATAAAACAGTGAGGGAAGAGAAAGTGAAAAAAGGCAGCAAATGGTTTTTAAATTCAGAAATTACAATCTTCCTGAAAATATCATAAAAACTGTAAAATATGGAACATATGCTATTAATTCCAATCTTTATTACCTGTAATGACCCTATATACGATTTTCTTAGCTTGCCTTGGAAAAGTTTAGGTAAAGTATTTATAATCAGTATACAAGGAACCCATATGCAAACAAAAGTAAACCATGTTTATGTTTGACGTACCAGAGTAAATGTTTACAATCTTTTTCAGTCAGAAGCATACTAGTAAGTTATTTAAAAAATAAAAAAAAAAAAAAAAAAAATAATAATTAAAAACAAAAAAGGTACTTTTTTGCTTTTCTCTTTTATCAGATTTTCAAAAAATCGATATTTTAACCCCATTAGAAAATAATACACAATATATTATTTTCTTACACTTATGAAGCAAATCTTACATTCGAGGATTAGAAATTGCTCACCCATAGCAACGCATTATATAATTACTGATGGACGCTCTGGGGTCCATCTTATAAAAACTTTGCCAAAGGTAAGCACAATGCATTATTAATTTGGTACAGGAGACATGCAATATATTACCTAAGACTTAGTTAAAAATTATTATGAAATCTACTTGCTACTATATATTGCTACTTTTATTTTAGTAATGTTAGACCCCGTGGCAATGCCTTATTTAATGTTAGTTTATTACCAAACACACATGAAGCATCTGGATTGAATTTTGCGCTACACATGTTACTACTACACTTTTAAATGCTGTAACAACTCTTGATCTTTGTGTTATCTATCGGAGAGACTTATACTATCGCAAAAGGATAGACGGCCATAATTATCACCAGAACTGTTTTGAACTACTTACTTAAGGCACATTTTCCAACCAATAGCTGTCAAAGTTGCGATCACTATTGTCAATGCACATCCCACTGCTATCTCGGCAGCCAATATGAAGGGTGGATATCGTCTATAAAACAAACAAATCAACACTATTACGTGAAACTGCACACTACTATATTAGTTTTAAGAGTTAATCTTCTAGTTTTAAGAACATAATAAATAGACAAAAGATTCTTATTTTTCATATCTTCCATAATGATCGTTTAATAGAAGTAATAGTTGTATATTCTTTGTTCAATCTTTGGTAAACTCTTTCAAAGCAACAGAAAACTAATAAAAGTAAAGTAAAATGTAAAACAAACGAAAAAACGTTAATCTGTAGTATAAAAATATGCTTGTCCAGGAAGCTGAAGGAAGTATTCTATCCTTGATTTACTTTGAACTATAATGCGAGTTGCCAGGACCGTTGAAGCAGGTTATCGTTTATATCATGTGGGTATTGGATTGTCTGTTATGTTTAACAAAGCTCTTTACCAATGAGTGACATGTTTGGTTCAAATTTCCCTTACCAACGTTAAGCATTGTGCAGTTATCTTACATAGGATGAATGAAATATGCTACTTTGGAATGTTGTTTCTAGTTTTTATGTTGAACATTTACTTTATTCACGATACCTTATTTTGTACATATAAATTTTTACGTAATCAACAGTCTATCATCAGGTATATGATGTTTATATCGGTGCAATAACTTTTGAACAACGTTACATTTTCTCGGTTCTTATAAGAGGAGTTTTAGCCAATTCGAAGTGGTATTTTGTAGTACGCTTTGTATAATCAGCCATCTCCAGCACAATGTGCTTGTAATATGTAACCACGGGTAGAATTGACGAGAATTTATTATTATATTAAGCACATTAATATAACAATTCCATCTTAAACTACTATATAACTACCCTAGGAAGTTTGTAACCTCAATACATTCAGCAATCTCGTCATTGAAAGACCTTATAAAATAGAAAAGATGCTTAAAAGATGACATTTAATTTATCAATATTTGCGAGTAATTTATTATGATCAAACCATTTTAGTAGGAGTGCAGATTTTGGGTTTGGGCATGAAAACGCTATCAGACATACATGATTATATATACATATCATTGCATTTGTCTTGAAAAATTGATTCTATTGCAGTCTTTGCAATAAATTAAAAATATTCGTTTTTCTAATACGTGAAATGGCTCAATTATGTAGTTTCTCTTAGAAGTTATTGAAAAGACAGTTTTATTTTATGAGACTAACAACTCATCTTTGAACTCTCTGCAAATTATTATCAAGAGACTTGTCAGAGAACTCTCGGATTACTATTTGTAGCTTGTAAAATATATATACGATATATAGGCTGAAATGCATTTAACAGGGTGCTTATAAAATTAAATTCCCCGACGAAATTAAAATTTTCCCTAACAGTCGCTAAAATTTTTCTTAGTATGACTCATGAAAAATAACTTATGTTTGAAGAGAACTATAACTTTTCACCATTGTTCATATGGTTACGCACTAAATTGCAAACGACCAACTAACCACTCATTTATTATCTATAATTTAAATGGCTTACTAGAAGATCATTAACGTTCGCAAAATAAATTCTTGCATAAAGATTTTTCCCTGATCCATAATGAAATACCTTACTTTCCCTGACCATACAAATTCCCCGACTTTCTCTGGCTAGTAGACACCCTCTTTAAGAACACCTGTATTCATCATCCCATTCGCACTACACAATTGACTTATGTTTAAATGGTGTCCAAATGGATTCACAACTACTTCTTTTCTTTTTATACAGTATTTTCTCTCTTTTATATTCTGTCCGATGAAGCATTTAACGAAAGTAATTAACCTTATGTGTTCAGCTGTGATAAGTAATTATTACTCTGAAACTTTTCATTAATATTTTCGGCGTAAATATCGAACGCCCATCGTCGGGATGTTTTAAGCTAAATTTTAACGATGTTCGTTTGTCATATTTTATACTAATTAAAATTTAATCTATCACATGTCTTCAAACGTTAACAAAACAATCTATAGCAAGGTAAGTATCTAGTATTTTCTGTATATTATATATATGACCCTAAAGTACACTTATGAGTCAAATATAACGTAAAATTTTTAAATTCAGGTTAATATTATCAGCTTCAGGAACGTGTCTTCTTTACAACCTCCAGGACCGGAAGCTTTCATGCATTTAAATGTGACGTAATGTTAGAGAATCAATTCTGTATTTAGTTCGGTGACTTTTTTTTTTTTTTTAAATCTTTAATGTACAAACATTGTCTAACAAAGATTAAGATCATGTAGGCGCATGAGAGAATCATTCAAATTAACAAAAGATTGGTTCTTACCAACAAATCCTCCCATTAGAAAAGTAAATATTCACCAAACGTATCGGAACGAAAGTTAGTTCCGTCTTGATTGGTAAGGTAACAAGAACAAAAATGGATGAGAATAAAAATGGATGAGAACAAAAATGAGCAGAGCACAGTGAGTGAAAAAAGAGCGGTGTCTATGTTACATCACTATTGCCAGATCCAAAATATACGTGGAAGGTAGGTAACCAGATTTTATCAATCTTTCACTCACTGTGTTCTGATCATGGTTTTAGTATCCATCTCTCGTTATATTTATTTGGTGGTATGTATTCCTTTTTTCATACCACATTTGTCTCATCCATTTTTGTCCTTCTTACCTTACCACTCAAGACGGAACTAGCTTGTAGTTCCGATATATTTACAAAATATTTAGTTTTCCCACGGAATGATTTATTGGTAAATAACCATTTTTTTTTTTTTTTTTTTTTGCTAAATTGTTTAAGATTCTTTTTAGTCCTAAATATAATAAAATTTCTTTTCTATATGTCTATAAAAAATTCTTTTGTATACGTTTATAATAAAAAATATTGTTTTTCTTAATCTTATATACATTAGAAAATATGTAAATTAGTTTTTGATTATAAAATTGTTAATAATGTCCTCCCACGTTTTACTCAGATTTCTTTTTTTCATATTGAGACTCGAGTTCTTAGATTACATCGCATTTAAATGCAGAAGCTTCCGGTACTGAAGGTTGGAAAGAAGACACGTGTTTTAACTAATTTTCCGACAGATTTTTAAAGCTAGGTAGCGTTAACGTGGAATTTAAAAAGTTTTAATTTGTTTGACTCGTAAGTGCACTTTAGGGCCATGTAGATACCAGTAGTGGTTCGTGGTCTGTAGAAGCACCGGTTGCAATGTTGCAACATCAAAAATGTGTAGGTACGCGCAAGTGTTCCCTTCCCCAGCAAGTGTTCTTGAGTCTTATCCAAAACATATTCAGGAAATATGAAGAGGAAAGTCTTTTTAAGCTCTATTTGTATATTTATTGATTAAAATATATTATCTAATATTGATTTAATATAAGCTATTTCATTTTTTTTTACAAACAACCACTATCAATGTACGTTTATACACTATTTATATACAAACCTTCTTCACTCATGTCATTGAACAAGAGATAAATCGAAATATATAGCATGTGCTGTAAGCCATGAATGATATCATTAACCCGAAAAGAAGAAAAAAAAGCAAGAAAATTGTATATATTCATGCACGCCGTTAAACAAAATTATTTAATTAAGTAACTATGCATTATTTTAAAATGAAAGATCTTTCTTCGTTCTTTTCGAGCTTCAAATTTTTCTATGACTTCGTTGAAATCTGAAATGCTGCTCGCCAAGTTTTTCTGAATAGAAAGCATCGCTACCGCAAATATTTTCTGCTTATTTTCTTTAGGGTACAGAAACACCTCTCTTTTCCGACAAAATGCATTTTGTTAGCATTTCTTTGAATGAATATAAGGGACAAAGAGTCCATTTTCAGTAACCATGATTTTTTTTCTGCTGTTCTACTATAAAGAAGCATGAAATCTTAGATTTTTTCCCTTTGAAAACGAAAAAAAATATTAGTTTAACATTCCAGCAATTTAGGCTAAAGAAGACAGATGAGTATTGAAAGTGAATGGTTTGAGATTCATTTTTTATGCTCTCCGCCGGAAATCGAAAACGAGATCATGTGCACGAAAGACACAGAGCTAGGAATTAGATCAGTGATAAGACATTTTCTGCTTCGAGACTCGATCGACCCCATCCAGAATAGGATATTTTTTTATTTTAAAAATAAAACCTATAACAAGAATTTTCACCTTTGTATTATAAATGTAAAATAAAACCTATTGACTTTGAACGACCGCCTTTCCCCAAACATTCAGCCTGGATCCGCCTCTGCTACCACCAGACGCGTATTTGTTCTTTGCGAGTTTCTGTTTTGTGAATAACTTCTTTCTTCCAAGCGTCTATATCTCACCCACTCTATCAATTGAGTCAAGCGCTGCCAAGCGGTGGAATTCGTAACTATTACAGAAGCTGACTATATACCAGTGGCAGAAAAAGGTGCAACTGGAAGGGAGCAATACAGGAGGATAGCAGCGACGCAGGAATAAATCCACTTCCTCATGTTAAGAGATAGGAGCTCGCTACCATATGCTCAATGTTACTGCTTCCAGTGGCAAAGCTCACTACAACTGGAAATGTAAATCACCCTCTTTCTTTCAGTTTTTTTATTGAATTTTTTTAGAAATACATCAATACTGTTTTGTGCTCAAGAGCAAAGGTTTATTTTTTACTGATACACTACTTTAATACCTAAAAATATCTTTAGTATTAAAAAAAAATATCCGGTTGCACAACCATATAGTACCAGCCGCCACTGGTAGATATATTATATTGCTACAAATTGTCTTGTTCGTTTGAAGAACTGTGATAGATTAAATTGATAAATGCAATCGAAGTGCTCTATATAAAATGTGACGAACCAACATCGTTAAAATTTGGCTTGAAACATCTAGATGAAGGGTATTCGATATTTACGCCGGAATATCGATGAGAAGTTTAAGAGTAATAATGACTCGTCACAGCTGAACACATAAAGTTAGTAGGGTACGGTATAATGCATATGTATACACGTTCAACTAGTCGTTATTTGTAGTTGGCTTTCTTCTCTTGCTCTGTTTTTACTATTTTCTCGTAAGTAATTTGTTTCCTATGACAAAAATTTTTAGACTAATTTTTTATTAAAATTTATAAGCACTTTTGGAACTTCTTTTCTCCAAGGTCTCTTCCAAACGAGTTTTCTTACACCAAGAATTAGCTGAATCGAAAGCGGTAGAATTATTCCATGACAAGAAAAACCGCTATACGCCTGCCACCGAAAATACAAATATAGTATACTTTTGTTTCTACCAACTAGCTCTTAGTTAAGAGAATAGAAGGCATAGCTTAGCAGTCTCCCTTTCCTATCAGTGTGGATTAAGTTAACATTCGATTTAATTAGCAGAACAGAAGTATCGCAGCGAACTCTTTGAAATAGTATATTTTGCATGTTTGCTGAGGTTTGTTCCTTCGTTGAAAGACGTATTTGAAATAAGATTTTCTAAAGACATCCTACTCCGGATTGTCGGTAACAAACTCTCAGTGATTACTATTAGTGTGCATGTTGGGATTAATAACGAAGATAGTAATCTTATTATTTATAGTTACAGTTCGATAGAGGAAGTTATATGATTACTCCAGAAAGGTTTCCTGCTTAGTTGTGGCCTCTAAGTCTATGTAGCAATCGCCATAATTATGTACAGTCATACACAATATTAAGTATAGGTTGGAGGTATAAGAAATGATAGCTCCAATCTAAACTTAATATTGTTTCTGACTGTGACCTTTAAAGACGGATACGTTGACACAAACCCTTAACTCTAACTCATCTCTCTAATAATCAGGGCCGGCGCGAGGGGGGTCTAGCTGTGCCACCATCAGGAGGGCAAGCCTGATGGGCGGCAAAATTTGAAAAAGAAAAGAATACAGGGGCGGCAAAATCTAAGAAGGAAAATAATAAAGGGCGGCATGTGAAAGTGTCGCCCAGGGCGGCAAAACTTCTAGCGCCGGCCCTGCTAATAATAAACATGTTTGACCATCTTCATTATAAAACCTTTATTTAAACTTCAGGCATCTCAAACACATTGATATTCTATAAATCAATCTGAGGTCTTAGGCTTCACTGATACATCTCAAAATCCTCAATAATTATATATTTATATTCTCCTAGATCCGTTCTTACAATTCATCTTGAGAAATAAACTACAATCGAATAACAGATTGCACTTTTCGATTTCTATTATATCAATTATCTAAACATATCCTATCCTCTCTACCCATTGCTATTAAATTTAATCTTTAGCAGTACAAAATTTGTAACGATATTTTCAGCTTTTTAATTATTATTTTTTAATTAACAGTCATTGATTCAAGGAAAAGTGGAAGTGCGTACCGTATAAATAAATAAATAAAAATTTAGAAAACAAGTAAACAAGTACTTGTACGTAACGTACTACATGTTCAGACACGAAGTGCATGGTTTCTTGATTGGGAACATCCTTTTCGAGCATATTTTATTTGACATGCTATGTGCATCTGAACGGATAGCATAAATCAAACCTAAGAGTTTCACTTAATGTCAACTAAGTAGAACTGGAATTCTTACGAAAAACATGTATTGTCATTATATTATATTTGCTAAACCAAACTGGTTACGTACATGCATCTGCCTTCGCTACAAAGATAACCTTTGAGACAAGGACACACCTCTGAGCATGGATAATAATCAAAACAGCATTTGGTTTCATTACAGGGCCTTTTATAAACTGTAAATAGAAAAATATATATTTATATACAATGCAAATGTAGTATCAAACATTAAAATATATCAAATTTTAACTAAAGCTTTAAAAATCCTAGGCGTCAGGTACCATGGCGACTGGAAATATGAGTCTGGCGCCTAACTTTTCTTAACCTTAATATTTCCAATTTCAACTTGCTAGTAGTTCTGATTTATATGAGCTAGAATGAATTGGAAATAAATTATAATAAATTCATTGTTAAATTTAAAGTTTCTAATTTACCTTAAATCTTAGCATGAATGACTCATCATTAGAGGATTCTGATCCATCCAAAAAAACTGGACAATTGGTATTTTAGTGCTCAAATTACAAGATATGTATAAGGATATAAAAAACAAACTGTTGCTTTCTGAAACTTCACTTATATTACCTTCAATTGCTTACATCTTTGAGAGATATCCTATAGACTGAGGTGACCTTATGCTTTTTATACCAGTAACTATAATTTTAGGCCAAAAGATGACAGTCTAGATATCAAATTGGATTCTTACAGGATGGCCCATGTAAAAGTAGGCAGGCAATACTAGAGATGAGCATATAATCGTGTGTGTTTTTCTGTCTGTCACCGGTGTGCCACTCGATCCGCAGTTGTTTAGATGGAATTCTCTGCCTGCTCAGTTCTGGTAAACAAGTTGCATAGAGATTTTTTTTTTCGTGCAGCAGCGAATTGTGATAGTGGGAGAATATGTGGAGACAGGATCAATTAAGAACAATCAAGAAGTTTTCACTACCAGCTACCCAGGAATAAAATCACCTCCGAAATGCTGTGTTCAGAACCTGGTGAAAAATTGGTGTCAAACCGGATCTATGGGGCGAATATGAGTAGACGGAAACCAAATGTTATCCGAACACCAGAGTTCTTCTGTGATATTCAGCAGCGAACAACATGAAGGCTGTAAAAGTCTACCCAAAAAAATTATCTCAGCAAGTCGGTGTCACGAACAACGTCAGCGTGTGCTAAAGTCTCTGAAACTGAAAATACACCGAGTAACATGTGTCTAGGAACTTAAAGAGCAGGACAGGTACACACTGTGGATGATTGTGTGAATCTTTTGCTGCACTTGATGCCCGACAAAGCGTGGTTCAATTTATCAGGTTACGTGAATGTTCAGATTACACGACGAATGTTGTCTGTTGAGAATTCACATATCCTGCACAAAACACCCCTCCATGATCAAAATATTGATGTTTGGTGTGCAATTTCAGCGACACGTGTAGTGAGTCTACTATTCTTTGAATTAATAGTGAACAGTGAAGTTTATCGTGGGTTCTCTCAACAGTTTTAGGACGAACTAACACCAGAATAACGACTGCTTTTCTACTTCCAACAAGATAAAGCCACGTATCACACTTTGAACGAATCCCTGGGGATGGTGTATGAACTGTTTATGAGCGCATAGTAAGCAAGAGGTTGTGATTCTTTCTTTCTCCGGATGTGCCCTCCTGTGATTTTTATCTCTGGGGATGCTTAAAGTAGAAGGTGTATGCAAAATAACCCCCATGCCCTGGCTGAACTCAGCAAAACATTACTTACACCATCCGGAGTTCAATATAAGTCGTAAAGAGCTACAGTTCGAAAGCCAATCTGCTACGACGTGGGAAGTGTCTCGACGTTAAAGGGGATCACTTTCAGCATCTTTTTTTAACATACAGGTAAGTCAATGTTTATATTTTCCTACTCTTTCGGTTGGTATTCGGTATTACCATCCCGGGCTACTTTTATGTGGGCCACACTGTATTATTGTGGTGCTTGGTCTCCAGAACTGACACCTAGACGAGTGTGTTTTTATCAATGGATAGTATTAATTTATAGAAGTTCCATGACTATTCATCACACTAATTAAAACTGATCTTTTCATATTTCCATGATTTGGTATTCGATTAGAACCTTGTGCAGTCATACATTATGCTTAAAATAAGGATAAATGGGGAATAAACACTATACACACACACACACACACACACACATATATATATATATATATATATATATATATATAAACAGTACGTACTAATTGAAACAAAGAAAAGAACATCTAGAATATTAACACACAAAACAGAAAGAAAAACTTACGCCCTTCGCTGATTTTTTCTTAGACTAAGAGGAAATGAAATAAGAAATATTAAGGAAATATCTAACCGACTTCTACAAGATTTGCACTCACTTTTTGCTGGAATTGGAATGGCAAGGTAAGTTGACATCAAGGAGGAAGACTTAGGTATTGGAGTATATAAGGAATCATGTCCTAAGTGTCAAGTTATATATATATATATAGTGACTGGTAATTCGATGCATTCCTTGCAAGGAGATATTTTACAAATACTTTGAAACTTTTTCACCTGTATGAACCGGGAGTCACATACCAATAGTTTCTGAGTAATTTGCACATGCGCGATTTCTTTGAAATTTGACGGTTAACGAGAGGTGCGCGAGACAGTTTTACTCTGACCTACTTCCGCATACCGTAGAGCGATGAAACGTTACAAGTATAATCCTGCATATCTCTGTAGATCATGTGGTAATGTACACCTCGTCGTAACTCTGTAACGTTGCTGTGTTCTGGGTCCAAACGTGAAATATGGTGTATTGGTCCAAAATCCATTACTGCACCTCAGAAAGCACCGTGGCAACACCGTAGAAGTACTTGCACCAAGGAAATGACTGCATAGTTGGGAAGAGATGGAATGACGATGATGCTGCCAAGAGGAAGCGCTAACTATGACGGATTTTATCCCAGGGTCGTGCATTTGTCTAGCCAAGATTCGAAAGGTGAACAGGTGCGTTGTTTTCCAGGAGGCGGACACATTTTGTCAGCATACCACGCTTTGGGATTTCACAGAATCCCGCAGCGCACACAGCAGTGATTCATAGTATATTCTGGTAATTGTGGTACCCTTTGCCTGAAAATCAAGTAGTAATATTCCATTTTGACCTCAAGAAAAAATGTGATCATTACTTTGGTCTCTCAGAGTTGAACACGGACTTCTTTTGGTAGTGGTACGTCGGCACGCTGTCATTGGTTTGACTGGTTTTCTTCCCTCCCACCAGGCGAAGGCTGAGATGGTACCGTCTAGAAGGCCATGGACAGTTCCTTCCCTAATGCTAGATCCACCTAAAAGCAGTGCCGTAACTTAGATTTTTTTCTGGGGGGAGGGGCAAGCATTAATATTTGGGCCCCCTAGAAAAAGTTGTTTTGGGCCTTCCCGCAAAATCGAAAATAGGTCCCTTCTTTCCATCTTTCTCTTACTTTTTGTGGGCCCCCGGAGTCTATGGGCCCTCCCGCACGCCCCTGGGCCCGTTCCATACATGGTAAATTAATTAAGGGAACAATATTGACAAATCTCAAAACCATACAAATAAATATTATTTTTAGGGCCCCTAATAGTAGACTTTTTTTTTTTACTGAAATGGGCTCACGTTTTTGTTTTTATATACCCTTTGTGTGCTGTTTTGTTTATGTAATGTAGTGAACCTGTTTGATGCTTCTTTTATAATTTCATCTTCGTATCGTATATGGAATAAGAAAATTTTATCTTAAAGTGGGTCCCCTCGAACGGCAGGGAGCTTCTCTGGAGGGGCAGTTGCCCCTCCTGCTCCCCCAAAAGTTACAGCCATGCCTAAAAGACCGATGTGATCCTGGAGTTCGAGGCCCGAACCCTTCCTTGAGTCATTCATTTGCATAAATACATGAATAAAAACGCAATGAATACAATGACAGCTTACCGGCGTATCATCACCAAAGGAAGTCCGTGTTCAACTGCGAGAGAAAAGTAATGATAACGTTTTTTGGGGTATTACTACTTGCTTTCCACGCAAAGGATACTACAATTACCAGGATATACTATGAATCACTGCTACGTGCGTTGCGGGATTCTGTGAAATCCCAGAGCGTGGCGTGCTGACAAAAGGTGTCCGCACCTGGAAAACAACGCACCCGTTCACTTTTCGAATCTTGGCCAGACTGATGCATTACCCTGGGTATGGAATCTGTCACAGTTCGCGTTTCCTTTTGACCACACACCACCTTCATCACACCTCTTCTCAACCATGTAGTCATTTTCTAAGGGCAAGTACTTCTGCGATATTGCCACGGTAGTAGTAGGGGTCCCCGTTCGCCCGAATGACTCATCCTCACTCTCTTTTATGACCAGGATTTTTGAAATTTGTTTCCTTTTAGTGCTTTAGTACCTCGATTCTGATTGGCTGAGAGAGGTCACGTGACGTTAGGCCCCGCCCACGCGGGAAATTCAAATTTCCAGGTCACGTGGTATGACGTCATGAGTCACCCCGACCTCACCCGGGATTTTTGAAATTTGTTCCCTTTTACGGGTAAGATGAGTGCATTGATACCTGATTCTGATTGGTTGACAGAGGTCACGTGATCTTAGATCCTGGGATATTTGAAATTCGTTCCCTTTTACGATTAAGATGAATGCTTTGGTACCACGATGCTGATTGGTTGATAGAGGTCATGTGATTTTAGGCTCTGGGATTTTTTTTAAAGTTCGTTCCCTTTTACGGGTAAGATGAGTGCTTTGGTACCTTGATTCTGATTGGCTGATAGAGGTCACGTGATCTTAGGTCCAGAGATATTTGAAATTCGTTCCTTTTTACGGGTAAGATGAATGCTTTCGTACCATGATGATGTTTGGCTGATAGAGGTCACATGATCTTAAACCCTGGCATTTTGGAAATTCGGGTATCCTCTTTGATGTATACTTTGGTACTACGATACTGATTGGAGGATAGAAGTCACATGATTTTAGACCCACCACACGGTGAACAGGTTACATGGAAATCCCTCACTCATTTGTTTCCTTTTATGGGTAAGATCAATGTTTTGGTACCTCGATTTTGATTGGAGGATAGAAGTCACATGATCTTAGCCACAGCTTATGCGAGAAATTCAGAGTGCTATGACGGCGATCCATTCTAGACCAGGATTTTAGAAGTTGTTCCCTTTTTTTGGTATCTTAAAGTTCCCATGGAGGATTCAACCCCTCCTTAAATAACCCTATTTTGGTATCATGATATTATACTGAAGTTTACCTTAAATATTATCGTTCTCTTTGACAGATAAGATGATTACCAGCTTTCTTACTTTTTTAAACAATGGTAAAAGAGGGGGCCATCCTTGTCGCTTGTAGATTTCTTATAACACATTGTTGTGAGTTTAAGCGATTTTTTAAACGCTCAGTAAGCGCTTCATTATTGGAAATAGTGTTGCCAGATCTTTCTTACCTAAACTGCTCCGATTCTTTTCGAAACGGTTCCGCAGAGTGCAAGAAATTTTAAACTAAAATTTTTTCGAACTAAAAAAATTTCAAAACTAAAAATTTTAAACAAAAATTTTCAAACAAAAAATTTTCGAACTAAAAAAATTTTAAAAATTTTCGAACCCCAAAAAATTTCGAACTAAAAAAATTTTCGAACGAAAAAATATTTTAAACTAAAAACTTTCGAACTAAATTTTCAAATCAAAAATTTTCGAACTAAATTTTCAAATCAAAAAATTTTCGAACTAAAAAGTTTAAAAAAAATTTCGAACCAATTTTTAAAAACAACTTTCGAACTAAAGATGTAAACCACATTTGAAAATTTTCAAGTCAATTTTTTGAACTAAATTATAAACCAAATTTTGGACACTAAAAATGCTTTAATTAATTTTCCGAACAAAATATTTTCAAACTAATCATTTAAACCAAATCTTGGATATATTTTCCACCTTAAATTTTCAAGATTACCATGATTTGAAAACAAGTGTTCAGGGTTTCAAGAAATAATAAAACATATTTTTTTCAACTTGTTGTATTTCAACGAAAGGTATGTGCTCTTCTCATACAATTTTATTAACATAATAAATACAGGATCTAGTTAATGAATATTTTGGACGTGTCATCATCTTCGAATGTTGTAGACGTATCCTGTAAAGAAAAAGGAGAAACAACGGATTACTTTATGAATTTCTTTTTGTCCTGAAACAATAAAAACGAGTCAATATTGATAAGAGAGAAATAAAACTTACTCGTAAATGATGGATCTGTTTAGGCTCATCTTCCTCCTCGGATACGAGATGACAGCATTTCTTCCACTGATGGTGGTTTATGAACTCTTCTGGGTACTGCATTTTTCTTGGTGTTGCTGCATTATGGTCAAGGTTCCTCCTTGGATACGAGATGACTACATTTCTTCCACTGATGGTGGTGTTGGTGGTTTATGAACTCTTGTGGATACTTCATTTTATTTCTTCTTGGTGTTACTACTTTGTGGTTAAGGAGGGAAAAGAGAAAAGGAAAAGGAAAAAAGAAATGGTGGCCTCATTGGGTGTTTACAGTTTTTTCTTCATCTTCTTCTTTTTCCAGTTCCAACTTCTGTTTTTTAACGTACCCGTACGGAACCGTATCATAAGAATTGAGTTCTTTAAATCGACGTTTTGTGTACTGGATGCTGTACATTTTTTCTTCTTTGCGTGTGACGATGGTATGGTCTTTGCTCCTGCATATTTTATGGGGGATGGTAATGGTGACTTGTCCACGGCATTGATTTGTTATCATTTCTTTTAGCGTGTTGAAATTTAATTGCTGCCCTGCATTGTAGTTTAATGTAAATCCTCTAATTTTACATATGTAACTGGTGACGTTGGTATCTGGATTGTATATTTCTAAGCTGTAATTTTTCGGTCCTCCACTGACAAATGTCTTGATGTACGCTCGTTGTCCATAAGACTCCATCTCATCCGATAAGCATCCCAAGTACGTAGAAGGTTCAATGGTTGGCTCTCCGGGCTTTTCTGTAAATATCACAGAATCCGTGTTGAAATATAAAACACGTTCCTGCAACATTTCCAGGTACTTGTACAGTTCCAGACGTGCCTGACATGTTGTAAATGCACCTAACACGACATTGGTGTTTCGGTTTTGAACAGGCACATGTTCATTGTACTCCCAGAACGCATACAACATCGTATCATTGATGGGTACAATTTGATGGAGTTTAATGTCGGGGGAAGTGAGTTTTTCATAAAATTCTTCCGGCCGATCAATAATTGTGGTCTGGCTAAAGCTTGTACGCTGGCAAAGTTTTCCCCATAGAGCGTTCACACAAAGCTTAGATAAACTTCTTCGTGCAGGATTATTTTCAATTTTGGTCGGATCCAATGCAATACCTTCACGCTCCAGGACGGTTTGTATAAATTTTGATTTGTCTTCTTCGCTGACACAGGAACTGGGCCAGCCAGACGCTTCCATTTTCGATTTCAAAAACGTATTGATATATTCCGTGAACAAGCCACCTGTTTTCGTGATGGGATCATATTGTTCAATGTCATAATCCCAAATTTCAAAGATCTCCACCGGTTGATATCCTAATTCTATTGCCTTCTGTATTTCATATGATACCCATGTTCCAGTAAGGCATCGCTCCTGATCGTTGTGTGTACACGTTGCTGTAGGGTCTGGGTTCATTTCTTCGGCACAAGCAGCACACAGTGGAAACAGTAGTTTCTTGTTGCATCGGTAAGGCAGGAGACCATGATAAAGATGCCGACTTGGTAATATCGTCATTTTGATCAGACCATTGACTTTATTTATTGGTGGTATATTTTCATCACCCTGTAGATAAATTCTAGGATGTCCTACAGGGTATTTAGTACACTTATTTATGTAAGGATAAAGCGAGACAATATCGAAATATTTTATTACTTCTCCTGCTTTTTCGTCGACTTGGTGGTACAATTTCACACAATTGGTCCTTCCTCCAAAAAAGCTATCTCTTGGATTTAATGGTCTACGGTTCATGTACGGGTGATTCTTCAGATACGTCGCCATTGCTTGATTTTGTTTTAAGAACTGATTAAATTCGCACTCCCACATTTCATGTACAATGTACCCCAATTCACGCAGTCTTGCATTTTTTCGTTGCGTTCGTTCATAACGGAATTCCATGGTGTCTTCTGGATTGCCGTAGATGGGCTGATTACGGCCTGTAGTAATACACACTTTACACCTGTGATAAAAGCAGCCAGCATGCTCGTAGATGTGCTCCTCTAACGTCTCAGGATCTTGGTAGTAGCCATCAACATGGAATCCCGCAATAAACACTTCTTTTTGTCGGGCCGCATGTAAGATTTGTTTTCCTTCGGTTTTTCAATGTAGGCCAGCCATTGCATTGCAGCGATCGATTGGGTACTTCTCCATCGATAGCCATGTGCCGGTAGAATTCCAATGGTGTTGGGTTTGAGGAAATTCCGGCGGAATACTAAATTAGAAGCACTGGCAATCGTGATCGTCTCCAAGAAGGGATTCACTTTGGTTTCTGCTTCAAATGACGTCATAAATGAAACACATGCTTGTCGCAGTACATTGACATCTTGAATACAATACTTGATAATTTCTTTCTGGAAATCAAACGTGTCATTACGATGATCGTTGTACCACTGCATGAACTTGTTCCTGTCTTCGACGGCCATTTCATTTGCACCATAATACTTCGTTTCTGGAAGTGGTCCAATATACGATTGATTCTCCTTGGTGTTGAAGAAATGTGGGAAGTAGCCTTTGGTTGCGGGTAAATTGAACGCTTTTGACAATTTGCTTAATGCCATAGGTAGGAAGTTCAAAGAGTCAATGAACGTCAGATTATTCAAGGTTAAAGTCAGTATCTTGGTTCCATTTAATATAACGTCAGGTCTCCATTGGCATTGTTCTACCATGGTCTTTAGAATAAAATGTCCATCGTAGCCCTTCGAGTTGTGAGCGAGACAGAAAATTCTATTTATATTGGGACGACGTTCCCGCAAGTACTGAAGAAAATCATAAACTGGATTGTCCCCCTGGAAAATATGCTGGCGCTGACCACACGTACTGCAAGACTGCTCGATATTATTGTTTTCAACACATGCATAACATACTTGTTGTGCAACCAATAAATTCGGAACGTGTACATACATATTATCATCAATATTTTTGTCCTGCATAGATTCTATATCATAGAAAATCAACAAGGCTTTCTTTGCGTGCATGAGTGAAGGAACACCAGGTTTCAAACATTGTCGATCGGGAAGCATAAAACATTGATGTGATCCTGGAACAATCATCTTACATACATTGCAAAAGATCTCATTACAATCATGAATGCGTTGTCCACTTCGTACAAAAGAATATACTCTGTAACATTTAGTACATTGCTTCACCATTTTGCATACAGGTTCCCCATGATGATATATTGCATTCCGATGATTGTTAAAACATTCTTCGTCATAAAATTGACGATTGCAGTCGTTGCACAGCACTAGCGTTTGATTCTTGTCGCATAGAGGTCTCTGTAAACATTTTGAACATGTTACAGGACAATTTTTCACATGTCTGTTACGTTCACTATACTTTTTATGGCACGCTTCACAGTAGAACTTGGTTGCAAAACAAGCAGTTAAAGATTGGATGATGTCAAAATGGCCAGCCAAACAAATCAAATTTATGGGAGTGCGATTTTCATCATTGGGCCCCTCGTACATGATATCATGGCCTGTGAAACTGGTATACACTGTAATTTTATATTCTTTGAGGTATGACTGGAATTGCCGAATTTCATTTACACTGGCACCATGATCCAAATTGACTCCTGCATTTGCACATAGCGCATCGACTTCTTGGTCCACAACATATTTCGATTGGCGTTGATACTGCTTATAACGTTGCACATCTACATTCTTGTATGCCTTCAGGCCAATAGCAATGACAAGGGCGTACGCCAAACACCTTGAATCTTGATTTTGTACACGTACAATCCCTCGCTTGCTTCGTAACAATTCTTCGTTTTGAAGCACTCCTTGTCGCAAACCGCCATAGCCACGTGGAATATCCACACGATGAAAATGAACGGTGAATGGCTCGTGCAGGAGAAATGAATTGTTACTTTGTAAAACTCTTTCGAACGAGGCCCACATTGTTTCCAGTGTCATGTTTCGTGCTTGGCGAAAACTCACCCAAAATGGTTTATTGGTATTCCGTGGTGATATTACCGATAAACCAACCATCGCCTCATCGTCGACATTGGCTAATAAATGGTTCAACATTGCTTGGAAACTGTTATGCACGTATTGGATAATATCGGTTCCTACGGGTGGTGCGTTAAATTGTACTTCGAGCATTCTGCCTTCAATGTTAAATCGTCTATAATGACGAGTGATTTCATTACAAACAGTAAAACCCGATTCGGCCATGGTTAAGAAAGGAGAAAACAAACAAACAGGTACGGTAAAACAAATATGTAATGTGGGGAAAAAGGAATTGTGCAGTGTGAGTTTACTACAAAAGAAAAGAAGAAAGAAAAATCTTAATCACCTGATAAACAGGAAATCATAACATTCATGATAAATTCTTAACTAAGTAATTCATGTAAAGGTCCTGAGTTTGATTCCCTGGCGGTGGCGTTTAGAATCTCATTATTAAAGCACACGTACTAGAAATCAAAGTTAAAAAATAATTATGTTACTGAAATGAGTGTTTTATTGCTGTCAAACTCGAGACCATTACATCAGCATGTAACTGACCTACCATTCTATAGTGATAAAAAGAATGCATGAAATGAATGAATGTTTTAACAGTGCTGAGATGTGACAAAGTACGCGTAAGCATTTTTTCCACTCACAACGACCTTTAAAATGATGCGTTTGCAAGTTGAAGAGATTCATCAAACATTAACGTTACGCATACGTAATTGTCAAAACAAAATATGTATAGCGTAAAACTTTTAACCAAATATTCATGCACTCTTTTTATAAGCGGTTAGCGTAGATGCTTCTAACGTGGAAGGCCCTGGTTCAACACTCGGTGGGTTTGCTTTCAACGTCGGGGTGTTGTCAAGTTTTTTTCTGAAATTTAATATTTTCATGCGTTATCATACATTCTTTTCAAAACTAAGCTAAATGGTTGACGTACACACCTCTGGCCTTGGTTCAATCCCGGGCGGTTTCTCGAATACCACGTTAAATTGAAGGGGCGCTACACTAAAACAAAGCGTTTGCAAGTTTAAGAGATTCATCAAACATTAACGTTACACATATGTAATTGTCAAAACAAAATCTGTATAGCGTAAAACTTTTAACCAAATATTCTTGTACTCTTTTTTATTTAAGCGGTTAGCGTACATGCTTCAAACATGGAAGGCCCTGGTTCAATCCTCGGTGGGTTTGCTTTCCACTTCGGGTCGCTGTCAAGCCTTTTTTTTGAAATTTAATATTCTCATGCGTTATCATACATTATTTTCAAAACTAAGCTAAGTGGTTGACGTACACACCTCTGGCTCTGGTTCAATCCCGCGTGGTTGCTCGAATATCATGTTAAGCTGAAGGGACGTTAAACTAAAACAATGGTTTCAAAGGGAATCGAACCATATTATTCTCAGACGTAGTTTTTAAAATTCTGTAATGCATTCCTTTTAAAGCCAAGCATACACATTTTCTGGCCATGGTTCATTCCCGACGGGCGCTCAGATTCAACATTAAGCTGAAGGGACGCTAAATAATATCATTTCTCGTGCTTAGTTTTAATGTGTGGGGTTTCCTGATTCGTACTCTCACTTTCCCATTCCACTAATTCCACATAGCGTAAATATTTCGTACTAAAAGTAAAACATTGTATTAGTGATCCGCCCACAAATATGAAATAAAAATGATTTTCGAATCTTGTGTGAAAAATAAAATCTCACTGAACTTACCTCAAATTCAATGAACAAAAAGTCGGCGCAATGAAGACACTTCTAAAAAATTAAACCTTCTCACTTGATAGTTGAGAGCGGTGTAGGATTTGAAAAATGAAATTTAGATTTTTATTTAGGTCGCTATGAAAACGATGTCACCATCAACCAATCAGAAACGAGGAAATTCATAAAATGACATCACAACGAACCAATCACAACGCTGCTTTTGTCATGAATCACGAACCAAAACGATGTGTAAAAATCGATCGTGACGTCATTCAAGTTTCTCAATAGTTACAACATCTAGTATCGCAATTCTGATCATGACATCATCCCAAATGCCTTCTGTCAGGATCATGTCACTACCTGTCGTAAATTGTGACGACATTTCATTTTCCTCATATTCCGTAAGAAAATATCAATGTTTGCTTTTCTCATGAATCATGCTGACACGTTCGTAGTAAAACAAAAGTAATACGATACAACATCGGCTGACGCTTGCATTTTCAATCATATGTGCTTCTATGTCAACACACAAAAAAGTCTATCAGCATTTTATTTTAATCCACGTTACACTGCCAGATTTATTTTCTTAAAGTATAAGTGTATCATTTTCAAGAACCATGGTTCGAAACCCACCAAGCACGATTAAAACCGAATTCATTCATAGCTAAGCGGTTAGGATACACGTCTTTGGTTTGAAAGACCTGAGTTCGATTCCTGGAAAAAACATTTCTTAGGATTTTTCTAAAACTTTGTTTAAATTTCTAGTTCGAAAATTTTAAAAGTTTAGTTCGATAAAAAGTTTGGTTTGAAAATTTTTAGATGTGATTTACATCTTTAGTTCGAAACTTTTGTTTTTAAAAAATGTTTTAGTTCGACAAAATTTTGTTTCAATTTTTTTTAGTTCGAAATTTTTTTGAAATTTTTAGTTCGAAAATTTTTTGTTTAAAACATTTTGTTTCAATTTTTTGGTTCGAAATTTTTTAGTTCGATTTTTTTTGCAATTTTTGTTTCAAAAGTTTTAGTTCGAAAATTTTTTGTTTGAAATTTTTTAGTTCGAATAATTTTTATTTTTGAAATTTTTTTAGTTCGAAAAATTTTTAGTTTAAAATTTCTTGCACTCTACGGAACCGTTTCGAAAAGAATCGGAGCAGTTTAGGTAAAAAAATCTGACAACACTGTTTCTATTAATGAATCGCTTACTGAGCAATAAATCGCTTAAACTCACAACAATGTGTTATAAGAAATGTACAAGCGACAATAATGGACCCCTCTTTCACCATTGTTCCTTTCAGAGACATAGGCTACTAATTCAAGGACAAGATCTCCATACGTAAACATATAAGGTAAGAACCATCTTACCCATGAAAGGAAATGATAATATTTAAGGTGAACTTCAGTACATATCAATAAAAGGGAACGTAATTCTAAAATCCCGGTCAAGAGTGAATCGCTGTCATATCACTCTGAATTTCTAGCATTGGGGTGTGGTTAAGATCATGTGACTTCTATCCTCCAATCAAAATTGAGGTACCAAAGTACTCATCAAAGAGGATATCCAAATTTTAAAAAAAATCCCAAGGTCTGAGATCACGTGTCCTCTATCAGCCAATAAGAATCAGGTATCAAAGCACTCATCTAACCCGTAAAAGGAAACGAATTTTAAAAAATCCAAGAGCCTAAGATCACGTGACCTCTATCAGCCAATCAGCATCGTGGTACCTAAGCATTTATCTTACCCGTAAAAGGGAACGAATTTCAAATATCCCAGGGTCTAAGATCACGTGACATCTGTCAACCAATCAGAATCAGGTATCAAAGCACACGTCCGTAAAAGGGAACGAATTTAAAAATCCCGGGTGAGGAATTTCCCCGCGGGGTGACTCATGACGTCATACCACGTGACCCGGAAATTTGAATTTCCCGCGTGGGCGGGGCCTAACGTCACGTGACCTCTCTCAGCCAATCAGAATCGAGGTACTAAAGCACTAAAAGAAACAAATTTCAAAAATCCTGGTCATAAAAGAGAGTGAGGATGAGTCATTCGGGCGAACGGGGACCCCTACTACTCACGGTGCTCTCTAAGGTGTAGTAATGGTTGTTGGACCAATACACTTTACTTTACGTTCGGACCTATAACACAGCAACGGTGCAGAGTTTGGAACTGTACATTACCACATGACATACAGAGGTATGCAGGATTACACATGAAAAATTTCATCGGTCTACGATATGTGGAAGTGGGACAGGATAAAACTTTTTCACGCATCTCTCGTTAGCGGGCAAATTTCAAAGAAATAACCAGGGCCTAAAATTCAACGAAATCACAGCTTCACACTGGTAAAAATTTTATATAGTATAGAAAGGTGGGGTGCTGACTGCAACGGGTGCTGACTGCCACAGCCAATTATTGGTGCTGATTGCCACGACTGGCGCTGATTGCCAATATCAAGGTGCTGACTGCCACGATGGCGTGCTGACTGACACGAGCCTGAGAGAAAGTTGCTAGACGTAACATTACCGGACGCCAAAAAGCATGAAAGAAACTAGATGATCCTTAGGATCGTGTTGTTCAGACCAACACTTAACAAAGGTAAACAGGTCTCTGTATGTACTGTACACTCATGTCCAAAATCATTGTCACATGATTATAAATATGTTGTTCTAGTAATATAATTTAATAACGAATTCGCCCGGTATTTCTTATAATGTTAGTATGTGTATAATCGGCAAAGACAAGTATGTGGTAAATTTCATGTCAAAAGAGTAGTAAATAAGAACAATAACACGAAAATAAAATTTTCTTGTCCATTTAGTTACATTTTATTTACTCATTATGATTTTCGTATTTATAATTCTTTTCCTATGAAATTTATCACAAATATAAATTTCCTGATTATACACATAATATAAGTATTAAAAGTACTCTGCAAAATTATCAAATTATATTCTTACAAGAAGACAGTTATAGATATGCGACAATAATTTTGGACATGAGTGTACTTTCAGTTTTGTCAGGGAGCGGTGCGTACAAAATTGGAACGATTGGGATTTCTCACTTGAACTCCCTATGTCAGCATGAACTGTGTACAGCTGCGCAAATTGTTTCGAGCAGCTCTTGAAAGTTCCACTGCCGTGTCATGACAAAACGCTGTAACTTTGGCGGAGAAGTTTTGCGAAAATGAGCCGTAAAGTTTTCATCAGAAAATGTGATCTGTATCGTGTAGAACCAGTGTATCTTGACTTTGGAAATACATGGCTACGTGTAATGTTACGTAAATGCATGTTGTGATTAAATTTGGTGAAAATTGATTGGTTGACCATTATTGCCTAGTTACACTGGTTCTACACGATACAGATCACATTTTCGAGTGAAAACTTTACGGCTCATTTTCGCAAAACTTCTCCGCCAAAGTTACAGCGTTTTGTCACGACACGGCAGTCCATTAAAAAAACACTGCTGGCTGTACCTGACAAGGGAAGTTCAGGAGAAAGCACTTGCCTGCAGAGAAACTAAGCATGCCATTTGAAGTCCCAATTTATGCTGTTTATAACAAGCTAATAAAATTCCTGTACGGTTGAGAACGGTTCGAGATATTCAACTTGGAAGTTTATATGAGAAAATGAGGATATACGCATTTATACGCGTTAAGTACAACATAATTAGTAACGAATATTGACATACAAATTGAAAGCTGTCGGAAGTAACAGAAAAAAAGTGTTTCGCAATAACTAACGGGTTTGTTAGATACAATTAGTCATTACATTGTTCACAATAATCATAGGTTAAAGATGAAAATTGATCACTGTTGTTCTTCTGTTTTATGAATAAATGACGCAGGCAAAATACTCCTTTGCACCATGAACATTTTATATGTGCAATTGTGTTGCATCCGTCAAGAGAACAGTTCGCAGAACTAAAGCAAAAAGCATATTCGACAAGTGATTCAAAAGTTATAGGCCTATAATTTGTTCGTAACCTGCTTTGCAGAACGCAAACTGAAACAATCCTATGTATCGCGGTGATCGGAAGTGATTCGTATGGACATGAACTTTATTTGATTGTTTCGTTGGTACATTATAACGTCCAGATGAAGAAGATTCATACTATGTACAAACACATCAAATGGTTGCACAAATCGTGTGCAATTCTTTGGTATCTTCTCAACCATTAGGTCTTTGCCATCCGTCATGCAACCTGTAATGAACAATTTGTCTGTGAATGGACCCCAGTGATAAAGCAATAGCAATTTCAAACCATCAGGCTTCGCCATGGGTGAGAATACTTAACGCATTGAAACATGCATCCACTCATATAAATTTCCAAGCTGAATATCTCGAGCAGTTCTCAACGTACAGGAGTTTTATTACCTGTTGTAATCAGCATGAATTGATCCTTCAAATGACATGCCTATTTCTCTGCAGGCGAATGCATCTCCCAAACTTCCCTTGCCAGCTGGCTTCAGACCATCATATCCATTAAATAATACAATAAAACAATTAATATAAACAATGAAATGTGCAAATTGTAGATATAACAGAAAAGACAATCCCTTTATAAACATCCAAATGTATGTCGTTCCATTTAGTGAGCAACTTTGTAACTTACAGGATGCCACATAAATTTGCTGTGATGATTACTAAATTAATCCCTACTAAATTAATTAATAATCATAAATTTAGTATGAGGGATTAATTCCTCTCTTTCCAAATATAGTTTCTCCCAGGCTCGTGGCAGTCAGCACGCCGTTGTGGCAGTCAGCACCAATAATTGGCTGTGGCAGTCAGCACTCGTGGCAATCAGCACCTATCCTATAGAAAAACTAGTTTAGTCAGCATTTGTTTAGATATATAATCAGTGTTCTGTCCAGTACATCATGTTTACCTGTGACCAAAAAAAATATATTATTATTATTATTATTATTATTATTATTATTATTATTATTATTATTATTATTATTATTATTATTATTATTATTATTATTATTATTATTATTTAGGAAAATTTTGGCATCCAGAGCAAACAAAATTAATGGCACATTAGGATACATATTTAATTGTATTGTATTAAACCATAAAATACAGGAAACAAACCGGTAAGAAAAATAGTCACACTGGAAGAAAAAAGTCACTTTTTCTTACATAAGAATTTCACTGTCATTTTTCGGTGATCATCACGCTGTCTCAGTCTGTTTTCTGCCTAGGCAAATACACTGTTATACCAGGGCTGTTCCTTTGACTTCCTACCAACTTCAAAACGCCTTTCCTTTCTGGCCAGCCATTTCATAACAGCAGGGGTTGGGCTAAAATCTTCCAACGGACCCATATTTATATTAACGTGAAGGTAATTTTTCACAGTAGTGGGAGCTAAAGACAGTCTGTTATCTGTTTTCAATATGTTGTAGTCACTTATAAGTCTTTCAACATTGGAAGAAGATGGTTTCGAAGCAACAACTCGGCATGACAAGGCATGAAATGACTGATTTCCACAGATTTTCATGAGAAGGCTTTTAACGTCCAGACCTTTCAACATACTGCACGATGATGCCTCTCTATATTGCATTGCGAACTGCAGAAGATATGTATCAGGACAAATAACTTTGTGGCATTCTCTTGGGGCATCATCAGTTATCCTCTTGCAAAACACGCAAAGGCTCCAAAGCAACAATACTGTCTTCATACAGCAAACGCTGACTAACAAAGTTAATTATGGAATCCAGGACTTCGTAGCGTACTACAGTAAAATCTCTTTTCACACTGACATATTTGTTATGTGATTTATTGCGACGTGTGTTACGATGAAGTTGAATACCATGTAAGTTAATGAGTACTGTATTTCTCCGTTGACGTTCTCTTACACACGTTCGTTTAAAAGCGTTTTTTCCACCCGCCTAACACAGGTTTCTCTTTTATACTCTCCAATTGTGCTATAGTTCTATTTTTATTTGTTATTATGTCCAAAAGAAACATTTCATCAGTCTCAAACTTCTGATGGCAGTTCTTGAAAACATATAGAGCGTCTGTGACAAGACACAGAAGATGAAGGCGATCTACTTCTATCCATTTACGCAGATGACCATTGGCTTCATTACATACATGGCTTTCCGTTTACAAGTAAAGGCAGCTTGGATACCAATTTTTTAGGAGAGTAGTGAGCATACTGAATGAAAATTTTGTCCACCTGATGTCAAAATATTCTGGGTAGTGCAAAACTTCTAAGTTATTTTCTGAAGCTACCATCGTTAAACTTTTAAACTGCTCTGAAGAGTGATAGAAAGCACACAGTCCAGATGCTGTTTATATGAGAGATGAAACTTCTTGGACATTCGTGGTGACATCTTTCCATGCTAAATTAATGCGATGGGCAGCACACCAAATTTTCAACAGAGGTAACGTTTCACCTGAAGCAACTCTTTCATAAGTTAACAATTTCCACATTCCTTTGTGTTCTCCTGTATTCATGTTTTCACTATCAGTAACTATCGAAGTCACTCTGGGAAACATTACTCTTTCTACTGATTTTCGTAACGCTGTGTTCGGCTAAATTTTTGGCGGTTATTGATGTATGTTATCTCTGGTAGTACATATTTCTATAATGGGTTGTAAGGATCGTGTAATTTTTATCTACAAAACAACACATTTCATTATATCATAAAAGTGTAATGTCCTATTTAAACAACAGATGAACGTGCAGTTAGTTGCCTATTTTAAAACTATATGAATGCAACCGAAAACGTTTGAAAACTAAATATAGTTTAAAAAGTTCCTTCACCTCAAAATTGACAATGGTTTTCCCTGCCATCTAGGAGACATCTATACGTATTAACTCTGGCTTAATGTCATATACTGGCAGTTATATGGAATTGAGTAACACATTGTATAATGAATGAATTGAATCAGTAAGACTTAGTTTGATACACTAAACGCGTTTAAATGCATAATCCGAGAAAAGTAAGGCACTCACATAAATACCACTCCACACTTTCAGAATTATAGTTCCACACTCCTTTCCTACAGTTCCACAAAGTGTGGAGCACTCCACTCAATTTTAGGCCCTGGAAATAACACATGTGAAAATTAGTCAGAAACTATTGATATGCTATCCCCGGTTCATATAGGTGAAAATGTTCCAAAGTACTTGTAGAATATTCCCTTGCAAGGAATGCATCGAATTACCAGTCACCCTGTATATATAAAGGTAACCAAGAAAGTTCTGTCGCCACCTTCGAACATCGATATGTCATCTAAGACGTACCTGCAAGATCAAAAATAGTCCTTATCAGCATCGACGACCTTCTGCCAACGTTTTAGAAGACCATGCATTCCATCGCGGTAGAAGTTGGTGGGCCGTGAAGCGAAGAAGTTATCAAGTGTATTTTGCACCTCTATTAGGGATTTGAACTGGCGTCCTCGAAGGTGATGGTCCAAGAAATGCAACAGGTGCAATGTCCAGGGAGTATGGCGGATGCAATAGTGTTTTCCATCCAAGGTGTAGAATGGTGTCCCGGGTCAGCCTAGCCACGTGGAGCTTAGGGTTGTCCTGTAACAGGAGAACCCCTTTCCGATTCAAAAGTGCTGGCTCCAGAGTTTTGAGCTTTTCTTGAACACGGCTCAACTGCTGACAGTATACAGTTGCATTGAGCTTGTAGCAGCTTGTAGCAGTTCCTGATGTACGATGCCGCGAGCAGTCCACCAAACATACAGGAGGACCTTCTTCTGGTGTAGTGCTGATTTCAGCTGTTTTGGAACCGGTTCATGGGATGTTAATCAATGATGATGGCGCCGTGGAACTTCCTATAGGACCCACTTCTCATCATATGTTAACATTCTGTCTAGAAATGGCTCCTTCTTCAGACGAGACAACAAAGAAACACATATCTCTGCTCACATTGCCTTCTAGCCTGGAGTCAAATCATGTGAGACCCATCGACCCAACTTGTATTGTTTCCTAAGTTGATGGTGGTGGTGCCGAATGGTTCTTCACTGCACTGAATTGTAGTCTCAGTTCCTCACATGTCTGGCCACTGTTCGCCTCAATTGCTGCCTGAAGATCTTCATTTTGTACATGCGTTGATATTCCGGTACGTGATGCGTTTTCGAGTGTTTCGTCACCGTCCTTAAACTTGTTAAACCACCGCTGTACTCTCCGAGTAATCACGACACCCTCATCAAAGACCTGGCATATCTTCTGCCCCACTGCAGCGGCGTTTGACCCCAGTTTGAACTTGTACAACATACATTTCCTTATGACGATGGAGATCCCATGTTTACTCTGTCCTTATGCAAGTTCACAGTGAAACTGAACTGCCACAACCCGGTAGTATGTTGGATATAGCCACACCTACAACTGACTTTCACCTTATCCCCATTCGTATTCAATTCACGGTGTGACAGCCAATTGAACACAGACCTCCACAAAAAGCGACAGAAATTCGTTGGTTACCTTTATATATTGTAATATCCCACATGGTTTTGTTTACAACAACCTACCTGTGCTTATATTGACAAGCAGAACAGTGGGGAGTTCTTCCTCCGAAAATTTGGAAATTGAGTCTCCTGAAAATATCGTTACAAATATTTTAGAATGCTTTTTGTTTTTCACAGTGGAAAATATTCTTCAATGAGAGTATGATGGCATAACCAGAGAGGTTTTAGGTTCTAATCTCCTAGGTTAGTTTTTGTCATGTCATTCTGAACGTTAACCGTTACATTTACAAGCTTTAAAAGGAAAGAAAGCGAATGAAGTTAGTTTTAAATAGAATAAAATTTAAGCGCACATTGTTGTATAATGATGCAATGAAATAAATTGAAATGAAAGGCTGATCTTTAGTTTAAAAATTAAAGTCTGTGAAATTTCTAATTCTTATCTCACTCATAAAGATAGTGTTTCATCCAACAGTCGTTCGTTAGATGAAACTGTTACCCACAATTTCGGGGTTCAATTTATTTTTCACTTTGGTTTGTGAATATGCATGATTTCGGTTTTCCGTTTTTTTTTTTTTTTTTTTTTTTTTTTGTGATGGTGCTCGAGCACCAGAGCAGCCCTGAAGTCTACCAAATAAAATGGCCAATTAGGAGACAAATTGATACCAATCATAAGAGGACATATCAAACTGCTAAGTATCTAACTGCCTTTTAGGGCCTCAGCTATTGATAACACAGAACCCCACCCCCGCCCCCACACACAATTAAAAGTTCTATGCACCGGATCTGAGGGTATGGATTCGATGTATTTTGTTACACAAAATCCAAATTTGAAACCCCAGGAAGATCGAACATGTGAATTTTTATTTTTTTTTTAATGGCCAAAAAAACGTGAGTGATTTTGGATAGGGGAGATACACTTAATACAGGTATGTAAAACAAAACAAAAGTTCTGTTCAGCGGACTCCATGGTATAGATTCGATGCATTTTGTTATGCAGAATCCAAATTTCGAAACCATAGGACGACTGACCGTGTAAATTTTGTTTTATGGGCGAAAAAAATGTCCTCCCTATCCAAAATCACCCATAACAAAGAATTGGCACGGTCAATCGTCTTGGGGTTTTGAAATTTGGATTCTGTGTAACAAAATATATCAATTCCATACCATGGGGTCTGCTGAACAGAATTTTTGGTTTTTGTATAGCTGTACAACGTGTATCCTCCTTATCCAAAATCGCTCAAGTTTTTCACCCATAACAATACATAGACATGGTCAATCGTCCTGGCGTTTCGAAATCTGAATTCTGTGTAACAAAATGCATCGAACCATACCCTGTGGTTCGGTGCACAGAACTTTTATATTTTTTGTGTGGCTGCGTAATCGAAAAAAAAAAGTTGCATTGCCTTCTTTGTGCATTTGTAAATTGCAGATCCAAAAAATAATGAGTTTCATACAAATGATAAAACATTTGGAGCAATAGCTCTTATTAAATCTGAGCTGGCAAGGGAACACACCAGACCTCAATCTCACAGAGAACATAGTTGCATCATGAGGAATCGAAATATACTACAAGGCAACGAAAATTCATTTCTGAACTTCAAAAGGCATTAAGTAGTATTATAAATTAATTTTCTAGAAGTCTTTACATTATATTATAGTCACCTAGATTCAATTAAATGTTAATTTGCAAATACTAAGTTTCATTAGTTATTAAATGCAACAGGCCCTAGTGCAAAAGTTAGATACTATATGGAATTCCTAGGTGTTGCGCTCTTAATATAACTTGGTAACTTGAAATACATGTAGTATATAGAATTTTAATGTACACATAATGTTAATTAAGCAATAAATATTGTGATTTTTTTCAGTGGTCTTGAATCATAAGCTGTGCTGCTGAGGAATGAGTGTGATAAATTCGTTACATCAAATTAACTTTCGTTACATCTTTATTTGCTTAACAAATATACTGCGTGAGCAATCGAAAAGTCTTAATTCCAAAGTGCAAAATAAAATATTATACACAATTCATCGAGTGCACGCAAAAAACAAAACTTTACAATTCTACTTTCAGGACTTCCAGATACTATTTACCGTGCGAAGCCACGTGATGAAAGGCGCCATTTGAGAAATCCAAAACTACATTAATTCACGGATTAGAATCAAAACTCATAACGGGAATATCTTCGAACAGAATAACAGTTACAAGTTGCCAGTTGCAGCTGCCATGAGTCGGTAGAAGGCCAGCGATATTTTGGCCATGTGACCTCAAGCTATGTCCTGGTGCAGTAACACAATGGGTGTCTTCGCCATACTGCTAGTATTTCGTTTATGTAAACTGGTAGATAGAACATGTTCTTGGTAACAAAACGAAATTGATTTAGACACTAGGTTGTGTCGTGATGTTAATGCATACGCGCTGGTCTTGCAGACAGTTTCCAGCCTCAATTTGTGATGATTGCATGATTCAGTGTTGACTGGACCACATGCAATCGTTTGGCACATCACGCTGGTCGTTGCCAATCCCTGATATTTTTTATCACAAATTTTGTTAGTTTCACTGACACCCTCTTTGGATGCAATTTCATCGCTGGTATGCGTTGTGAAGGAAGCTGTTGTGTATGGGGTTTACACTGTATTACTACGCCGGAAATGCTAAAGTTTGTATGGGAAAGATTCATAGCGTAGTCTTCTCAAAATAGACATTTTTTTGGTTGCATTTCACCCATTATATCTTCACTCTGCTACACAACAGCTGAAATATTGGTACACGTCTGCGTACATTTTTTGTTGTACTGCAAAACTTGGTTTGAAAGATGTTGCTGTGTGCAAGATGTTCGTATGGAAACGGACCAACATCTGTAGTAGCTTACAAAAGTTTAATTTTGTTTTTGAGTCATAGTCGTTAGGTTGACTAAACCTTACTTCCTTTATTTACACAAGCGAGTATTTAGCGATATCTCATCATGTCCAAGTACAAAAAAGTAATATTAATACGGTCAAGAGTGAAACTATTTACTATAAAAATTATAATTATTTATTAACATATTTTATAATAAAATTAATGAGTTTTTTTTCTTTTTCAAGCACAGTTCCGAAAAGACAAAAAACAAGTAGAAGATATCCATGTTAGTCTACGAAAGAAATCATTAAGACGCTGAAATTAAAATATTACTATCGAAAACATATCGGGAAAGCGGAGGAATATAAGGAATTATTTAGTCAAGTAAGGGAAAACTTAAAAACTATGTTTAATGAAGCAGAGTCAAGTTATTTACAAAAAAATAGAAAATAATATAAAATCCGATCCAAAATGATTCTGCAATTTCTTAAATAAAAAAGTAAATTGTAAAGAAGTATTCAATGAAGTTTCAAGACATTTAGAACAGTGCAATTAGATTTGAACCCGAAAAAAAAAAGCCGAAACCTTTCTAAAATGATCGTGATACTCTATACAGTAACTCAGAGAAAGTCCCGCGTCGGGTTTGGTCACTATGGCCGCCATGTTATTGGACAGCCTATTTCTAATGCCAAAAGTTTTCGTGAAGACCTAGCATTCACTTTAACTGACTATAATACAGGTTACAAACAAAATAGAGATATCAATTATACCTCGTTGAAAAGATATTTTATTAGTTGTTCTTATTGTGTGGAAATTGAAGAAAGGAAGAAAAAAAGGGAAATTCTACAAAATTTCTTAGAACAGAAGTGAAAAAGTGAGTTTTGGGATTTTTATTACAACATTGTAGGGAGAAAAAAAATCCAAAACCTTTTCTAAAATGATCATGATACTCTATTCAACTCTATTCAATAACTCAGAGAAAGTCTAAAAAAAATCCCGCGTCGAGTTTGGTCACTATGTCCACCATATTGGGTAGCCTATTTCCAACTCCAAAAGTTTTCGTGGAAACCATAACATTCAATTTAACTGACTATAATACAGGTTGTAAACACATCAGAAATATAAACTATACCTCGTTGAAAAGATATTTAACTAGTTGTTCTTACTGTATGAAAATTGAGGAAATTTTCACTTTCCCTAGATGAGAAGAAAAGGAAATTCCACAAACTTTCTCAGAACAGAAGGGAAAAAATTTCTTTTTTTCATCCTTAATACAATATTGCAGGGAGAAGATACTTAAAATATGTGCAATTTTGTTGGCTAAACTTTTCTCAGTAAAACGTTAAAACTACACAATATTAATACCTTCTGAAGCTGGGATTTTAAACTTAGATTCACGTAATGCGTTAAATTCTTTCTTGTGCAATTATTTTAAAATTTTCACTTGTGCATCCACAAGTTTTGAGTGAAGTTATCAATGGATAGGCATTTGAAAAGGCTTCAATATCTCATACAAACGCCGATGTCGACTGCTTTTGGGAAGGGAAAAGGGAAGAATCCCAAAATTTGAGGGATGTTTGAAAAAAAAAAGTGTTATATTCTTAGCAAGCGAGATTAGTTGGAGGAATTTAACATGTATACAAAATTGTTGAAAAAATCATGTTTAGTAACGTATAAAAATTCGTAATGTTTGGGCTAGGAAAAGGCCTAAAAAGTGATGCTTTTTTATGTAAAGGTTAGCATAATATATCTAAGTTAGCATAAATTCGCTAACTTAGATAATTTTGATTTTAAACTAACTTACGTTTACTTGAATCTATTCCAGTAAGGATGTTTGGCATCTTGGAATGTCTCTTATTCGATATCCTTTTCGGGAACTAGCAAATCTCCATCCACTTCCACTTCATCTTCTATGTTCCTGTTGGTGCATCCATGCATACGCAATAATACACATAAATGAGCATTTTAATATACCTATTCGGCACTTAGAACTTCCTTCAAAGTCGTCAGTGCAGGAACAAGAGATAAGATGTAGTAGGTCTTCAGGAGCAGCGGACTTCGAAGTTCGTATGGGACCTAGATAACTATTGACCATGTTCACACCCAAGCGTAAAGTGTCCATGTTAACACCATACCATTGCTGCACTTGATAAAAGACTCGGAGTGAATGATCACGAGCGGCTCCTGTTGTAGGAGGAAGTGCAGCTAAGTTAAACTGCAAATGTATAGGTTGTTTGGCAATTGTCTTCTCATATAGTTGGTGACATAAAATGTCCAAGTTCCTGATCTATTTTGACCCATATAGTGACAGAAAGAAAGATTCACCAGCTTAAGCCACATTTTCAGCTGACACTCAAGAATTATTGAAAATACTTAGTTTCTCTCTAGGTTCTTTATTATTCTAACTTTTTGTAAGCAGAGATTTTGCCTTTTCGATAAATTGACGAAACTAAATCGAATCCTGTGAAGCCGTGTACAATTAGAAGAAAGTGCTTCATACCACCTGTATCATACTGAACAGTTCTAATATGGTTAATGTCTGGGCAAGTCTTCGTTCCTGGCATCATCATTTTCCAAGATGCGTCTGATGGAGCAAGGGCAACTAGAACAACTAATAAATCTTTGTCTTCACCAATCAAAATAACTCTAAGGCCTTTCTTGGCCTCTGTAGTAGCTGCGGTTACAATCAGCATATCAATATTTGCCTTGGTCTGCAGTACCTTGCATTCTGATTTCTGAAGATGCTTACTCAAAAGATGCAAGATTTCTGAAGATCTCATTTTGTTGCTGTGATTTAGGTAAATTCAGTTTGCCCTACTGTAACAGTAATATTATCTTCTAATCAGTGTTCGAAGTGGGAAAAAAGCAGAGACTGTATGTTTATTACGATTTTGACTCGACATACCGTCTATCTAAATGTTGAAATGCAGTGAGGGTATGTTGTCTAAAAGATTGCATTTCTATTTACATAATGACTGAAAACCATTGGAGTGAGGGATATGGAGAAACTTTGATTCCAAGACAATAACTTTCTGAAGAAAAAAATCCCCTTATGTTGTATTATAGAGAATTATACACGAAAATGCTTAAAACCGAATGACGATGTTAACAATTTCCTGCAGGAAAGCTCCCGGTCCCCCTCTCGACTGTGGGGTATGCCAAACACCCGGAAGGTCCACATCATACCAGACAACCCCTAAATCCGCCCATGCTCAAAATACGGCATTTATATGCATTAAGGCAAGAAGACACACACACATAACAAAGAAACAATCCAATATGGCACATCAAAATATAAAGTAGGTGACTTCTTTGAAGATATTTGATTTTAAAAACAAAAGATAGGAAAAAGATGATAAAAATATCGGTGTTATCAGCTTAGAAATTATTTTTACGTAAGAAATAATATATATATTTTTTTTACGTGAAATGCTATTCGTTAATTACTGTGTATAAAAATGGATTTATTAAAGGTATTTAGCATCTACTTTCCAGTGACGGCATGTTTTAATCATTGAAAAAACAGAGACGGTATGCCATCATCTCAGAAAAACCAGAGGCGGTATGGCATACCACCGCATACCGTCTCACTTCGACCACTGCTTCTAATTCTATATCTATGTGGCAAATCTTTTCTGCACTTCGCAGTTGCTTCTCATCTTTTGTCCTTATATCTTCGTTACTTCCATAAAAAACGACGAGAGTTTTTCCGTAATGTGTAATAACGTATGCAGTATATTGCTGACATGTTTCTTTGAACGTGGCTGCACGCTGCCATACAACACAACGCAGGAGGTGCCCACCTTTAACTATGTAGGATACACCCTGTTTTGCGGCACTACTTGTTTTCTGGTTCGAAGTTCAGGACAAAACGGATATTGTCGACGATTTTGTACCTTTCCTGATTAGACCTCCTTCATCAAATAAGGAAGGAGGATACGCAGTTAGTTCATATTCGAAGATCTCGGACAACTGTTCTTCAGAGCTAACTGTACATACTATGCAGTGCAGACGCTAGTTTGGAAATGAAATGAAATCTTTAAAGTTTACGCCCCACGGTTATGCCGGTTAGGCTGAAGGAGACGGTGATGATGAGATATGAATGAAAAAAATGAAATCTTTAAGCTTTACGTCCCACGGTTATGCCGGTTAGGCTAAAGGAGACGGTGATGATGAGAGATGAGTGAAATGGTGGAATGAAGAAAGTGGGAGGAAACGGGAGAACACCGAGAAAACCCACGAGCACGGTGTTTGTCCACCACAAAGTTCACTTGGCGGGAGCAGGGTTTGAACCCGGAACCCCAAGCACTAGAAGTGAACGCTCTACCACTGAGCCACCGCGCCCCCAGATATGAATGAAATGGTGGGATGAAGAAAGTGGGAGGAAACGGGAGAACCCCGAGAAAACCCACGAGCACGATGCTAGTCCACAGCAAAGACCACACGGCGCGAGCTGGGATCAAACCAGGGACCCCAAGCACCGGAGGTGAATGCTCTACCACTGAACCACAGCGGAAATAAAAAAAAGTATTTAAAAGAAATTCTTAAGATATATCCATTTTAAAAAATGGGAGCTTCCGATATAAGAAAAAATATCGTATAAAATTCTTCTAGATAAATTTAAATAGGTTAGTTTGAGTAACAGATGTAAGTTTTTTCAACAATTATTTCTTTATAAAATTATGAATTCTCATATTGACAAAGTAATTTCTTTATTTTTTTTTAAAAAAAAAGACAATACTAGATTAGGTTATCTATAACTGACAACTATTTTCCGTAGATGTTCCCAGAATTCAAATGTATAAAGGCTCTCCTCTATTATATAGAATATACATTAGGGTTTAATAGCATATCAATGCTAAACAGAGATCTGGATTTAGCATTACCTCTATATCTGTACACAAAGAAGTTTAAAAAAATCATTGTATTTATTTTTGTTTATTGCTTATATTATTTCTTATCGTCTGCTGTATTTTGTTATACAGGGTGTTTCACTCAATACGGTAGAAGAGTGTATTTTCTTGAGGGGGATGTAGCATTACTTTGATTGTTCTGTATTTGTGAAAGTATTCTACATTGTAAAGTTCAATGTTCAAATGTCAATTAGGCCAATGCACCAGGAACAAGGAAGAAATATAAAAGATAAAACAATACGAAGGCATTATACTCTAAGAGAATAGAAATGCAGACGCACAAATGTTCTAACGCGGAACTGCTAGAAAACAATGACTGTAATTTTCTGTTTATGTTTTCAAGGAATGCTTGGTAGAATCACAAGTTGTCAAAATTTCTTCTTACGTACACATTGAGCAAGCCATGAGGTGACAAACATATGATGTTAAAATAATAAAGAAGAACCCAATTCAAGAATAAGATGAACAATGAAAACAAGGAAGTGTGAATTTATATAAAGCATCATGATTGGGAGAATTCGTAGTGTTTTTTTTTTTTTTTCGATGTTCTTCGCCCATGGTCTTTCATCGTCGACATTCTGATTATTAGTCTTTGGGCTGTTGGTCGCCACTCAGACAGTATAAGACTCACTTTTATTGTTTTGAAAGTTGATTCAGAGACAAAGACAAAATGTTAGTTAATTGACGTTCACAAGTGAAGTCAGAAACCAACAGACAATTTTTAATCGGATCGAGACACCATACAGAGGAAGAGAGAGAACACAACTGCCGTCAGGTTCATTGCCGCAGATCAACTGGAGTCACCGGGTCCATCTCTCCGGAGACAAAAAAGAAGGCTAAGGTGTTCCGGTACCAGTTGGAATAAAAAGGTTAGTCTTCTTCACATGTGATGTTGCGTTTCATGGCAAATCGTATATTCTGCTAAGACACTTGAAAACATTCCTAAAGAATTGAGATCACGATTAAACTCATTCAACCAATTGCATTCATGTTTTTCATTTGTGCACTATACAGCGAACCAAATGAGGTTAGGCTGATTTGGAGTTACTACTCACAACAGAGTGTAAATGGAAATCGCTCACACTCACTGCTATTGGAAATAACTAGTTTTCTCACCCTTAAATCATAACAAAATGAGGAGGAAGGGAAAATATAAAAGTGTGTTACAATGTGAATATATGATATATGTGTTTGTATATAAATGTGTAACGCGGTTATTTGACTCTTAATACCTTTTTTACTTGTAATATGGTTGACATTTAATGTTTTTACAATAGTCATTATTATTGTTGTCAGATATCAATTTTGTCAGTATATTTACTATCATGTATAATAATGTAAATATTATAATATATGAAGTATCTATATTATGTACCTTTTGTAATTGGAGATTCTATTGTTGAAGGACAATAAAGAAATAAATGTCAGACCATAAGATTTTCTTTTTAGTGTGTAGGACGATAAATACATATACTGTATGTAATAAAATCTTCATACTAGTCCCGTAGTTCAGTCTGCACTATCAGATGCACATTTTGCGTAATTTATTTGATTAAACTCAAACATCTATTTCTGGGAATGATAACAATTATTTTGTATCTTGTTTGAGGTAATTAACATTTCCTATATGAAAAACAGTCCTAGCATGAGAATAACGAAATTTTCTGCATCATCGTTTCAGTGCGTCTTCTGGTTTTAACCATTTTAACCTATATTACAGTGACTCATTGATTCCTTTAATTTTCACATAATTATATAATAAGATTTCACTCATTTTCTACTTTATTGGAAGTTTTTTTTAAATCATAATTTTACCTTGGGTACTTCTTAGTTTTTATTATTTGTTATATTTTTTTCTTCCTTCTATTTTTATTTGACCTTTTCATGTGCTACTCGAGTATTTTAATTGGATTATTCAGTATTTTTTTTCCCTAATACAAGTATTTCCGCCTCTACCCGTCCTATTTTATATTTTCCTTTTAAGTAAAGCACCTTTTATCTATCAGTCATTTTTTCCTCTTCTGTTCTTATATGTATTTCTTCTACAGTGTGTCCATAAAGTTGTGCAACCCAAAGTTTGATGGCGTATATCTTTTGAAACAAGAACGATAAAGACCTGAAATTTGAAACAAATGTAAGCGTGCTCTATGTAGATATTTTCGAGATCATGACTGAGGTTGAAATTTGTAAGTTTTTGTGTAGTAACGAAAGAAAGTATCGAAAATGTAAAATAAAAAATGTCCAAAATGAGGAAAATATTTAGTTGCAGAAAACTGATTTCCTGCGGGTAAATCTGTATATACTGTAGGTACAGTACGCATCAACATTTATACATTGTGCGAAAATATGACAAAGTTGATGCAGTGTTGCCATGTAAAAAGGCTATTTAATGCAAGTCCATAAAACGGGTGTTTTTTTGACAGGAACGCGGCCCCTGCAAACACTGTTGTCGTAAAATTACTCCAATAGGTTTGTTTTAGTTTAATTATAAGTAATGAGAATTTACACATAATTGATAACCTGAATTTTTATGCAAAAAATTGCGATAAAATAATTACTCACCTACAGCTGGCAACCCTGGAATCCTCGTAGAAAGAGAAGGGCGCTTTACAACAAATGTTAGGAGATTTATTTAATGATACATCTCCAAAAATTTGTGACCCTCCCGTTCTCCGAACTTCATATGACCTGACTTCTTATCGGGTTACCTGAAAAATGTGTACAAGAATAACCCTAGGGCCATTGAGAAACTGAAGACGAACATTGGAACAGAAATTCAATCACCAGGAACACTCTTAAAAATATATCAAGAAACATGGCGAAGCCTGTAAATTTGTGTCTACAAGAACGCGGCAGCCACTGCGAGCATTTGCTGTACAGTGCTTTTCTCTTTCCACGAGGATTCCAGGGTTGTCAGCTGTAATTTGTTATCGCAAATTTTTGCATAAAAACTCAAGTTATCAATTATGCGCAAATTCTCATTCCTTACCATTGGGGGCAGTAGTTTTTCGCAATTTGAAATTAAAAGTTTCGTATTTTGTTGCATTTTGAGATATAAAATTTCTCATTTTGTCGCTAAGTAAATTATTTTACAAACTCTAATATAAATTATACAAATTCTAATGTAAGCCCAATATAAGTAATAAGCAATAAATCAATAATGCTGCTTAGGACAATGAAGTTATTCTTTATGCAATTACTAAGAACAAATTACTTCTTCTTCTTTTACAATTTCAAAAACTTAAAATACACTAGCACAGTATCATCATGATTGTACCACAAAACACCACTCATTGTATTAGTTATACACCGAAAACATATATACATGTAAAAACACATACATGCAATACATTAGTGCAGTATCTTCTAGTATATCTCGTCTGCAAATTATTATTCTGATGAAAAGTGCAGCATGTTGCATGTTTCAACATTTTCTTCTTTCATTTGTAGCTTTCTATCATTGATTATCAAGCTGTATTTCAAAAAAATTTCACAGTCAGTATTCGAAATTGGAAGCCATATTGCCGATAGGCACAAGTTATTTAAGTTTAAATTTTTTTCCCCTTTGAAAAATTGTACTTTTTATTTCTGTATTTTAACAACTAAAATTGGCGTTTTTAAAAATTCGCAATTTGTTGCGTTTTGCGACAAATTTCGCTAAAAATGCCAGTTATCGCATTTGTCGCGACTTCAAAATACCTATTTCCTTACTCAATTTGACGTAGTTCGTTGGAAAACCAACTCTCGGCTTTGTAGGCAAACTTTCGCGATTTCGCAATTTGCGAAAAACTCCTGCCCCTACTTATCATTAATTAACCTAAAACACATCTGTTGCAGTAATTTTACAACAACAGTGTTTGTAGGGGCCGCGTTCCTGTGAAAAAACAGGCACAAGTTATTTAAGTTTAAATTTTTCTCCCCTTTGAAAAATTGTACTTTTTATTTCTGTATTTTAACAATTAAAATTGACGTTTTTAAAAATTCGCAATTTGTTGCGTTTTGCGGCAAATTTCGCTAAAAATGCCAGTTATCGCATTTGTCGCGACTTCAAAATACCTATTTCCTTACTCAATTTGACGTAGTTCGTTGGAAAACCAACTCTCGGCTTTGTAGGCAAACTTTTGCGATTTCGCAACTTGCGAAAAACTCCTGCCCCTACTTATCATTAATTAACCTAAAACACATCTGTTGCAGTAATTTTACAACAAGAGTGTTTGTAGGGGCCGCGTTCCTGTCAAAAAAACACCCATTTTATGGACTTGCATTAAATAGCCTTTTTACATGACAACACTGCATCAACTCTGTCACATTTCCACACCAATGAATAAATGTTGATGCATTCTGCACATATACACAGAGATTCACCCGCAAGAAATCAGTTTTCTGCAACTGAATATTTATTTTCTTCATTTTGTAAATTTTTTGTTTTACACTTTCGACATTTTCTTTCGTTACTACACAAAAGCGTTACAAATTCCAACTTCAGTAATGATCTCGAAAATATCTACATAGAACACGCTTACATTTTATCAATTCTCAGGTCTTTATCGTTCTTGGTTCAAGATATACGCAATCAAACTTTGGGTTGCGCAACTTTATAGACACACTGTATTTACCTGGTTTTAATTACGAGAGTTGTACAGACGAGAATTTATTATTGGAGAACTTGCAACATATTCATTATTGGAGAACTTGCAACAGTCAGCCGAATGAGTGATATGTTTAGACATGAAGCCCCATCTAAAACAATCATTTTGTATTAACTCTTGTATGATGCGTAAAACAACTATGGAATTGTGATAATAATAGAATAAATGGCAAGGCCATACTATCACTAGCACAAGAGAAAAGGCAACATATCGTTAAAGAGGAAGGTTTTAAAACCAATTAATAAAGTAATCGCCACTCACCAGTGAAATCAAATGTTATAATGTCCACAGATGAAGCGAAAACAGGAAGGATACACCAAAATAAATAATACCAGCTATTAGCCATAGTCTGCGCTCTACCTCAATGTTTTGTCGGATTTTCTTTAGTCAATATTTTATCTTACCTCTTATCAATCACAGATATCACTATCTAATCTTTCTGTAAAGCGTACATATGATGTCACCAATAACTACCTGACGTATCCTGATAACCCTCAAAGTCGTAACTTAAATAAAGATTCTTGTAGAAACAAGCCTAGCAAAATTCCTAAATGTAAATGCTAAATATAAAAAGTTACAGTGGAATATCACTAGAACGGCATTCGTAACTACTGAAGTCGTACATTTACTGCAAAGATATTGTCATGGTTTGCACACTACCAAAACGTATTGTAGTTAGAACTCTATTTGTGAGTGCATGATAATGAAATAAATAAATAAAATCACCTCAAATAACCTATGGGATCATAAACTAAAATGAACATTCACGCTATTAATCATGATATTTATATACATTCAATCTGAACTGATAAAAGATTTAAAATTGATTTGCTTGTTTTCACTTTTTTTCTCTTTCCAATTGAAATAAGTAGGCATGTATATACAGATGGTTACTAGAATAATGAAAAACAATGCAACACGTAAGAAGTGTGGGCAGTAATGCTGAGAATGCTTTTGCAGCGAATGGCCGTTGTTAATGGGGTGTTATAGGTCATCGTTCATAGTATGTCAGGCAGAGCAGAACCAGGAGCGTCATTTCAGATTTTGCTTGGGGGGGGGGCGCAAAACCCCTCGATATAAGTAAAATTTCGCGTTTTTCACTCATTTACTACTACTCGATTGATAAAATCTATATAAATCTCAAACTCAGGGGGGGGGGCGCAAAACCCCTCGATATAAGTAAAATTTCGCGTTTTTCACTCATTTACTACTACTCGATTGATAAAATCTATATAAATCTCAAACTCAGGGGGGGGGCAAATGCCAATCCCTGCCCCCCCCTAAATGACGCCCCTGAGCAGAACGGAAGCGTGTACTGAAACGACAGACGGCGGTGTTGCAAAATTTTAAGAGGATAGTTTTACAATAAAATACAATAAATTAGAAAGTTTATATAGATTAGATAGTTATTATATCACCAACTAGATAGAAATCAGATAGTTTTACAATAAATAACAAAGTAAAAATACAAACTAGTTGTAACGTGCTAGACGCTCATTCATTTTATCTCTTTCTTATCCAAATATAATGTTATCCTATGATATATATACAAACTATTATAATATATACTGTAGATATTATATGCATATGCTCTTATAATTAATTGACGAGCTACTCTATTGGCTTTTCAGCCTCTGTGTACGTTCAATCCTGCTTCGATAACAATACGTTATAAACTGCTATTTTGAAAGAAGCTACAGAACTTGACTCACGTATCCCAGGCTTGCAAAACATTCCAATCACGACACTTTAAATTGTGTATGACTTCGAGAAATAAGTAGATCTATGCAGAGGAATTGCAAGGTAGCCGTTAATACGTGATCTTTTGCTCCTGACATGGAAATTACTTAGAAAATTAAGGTGTTTCAAAAGGTACGAAGGTTCTGCTTTTTATTATTATTTATTATGGTAGCATTACTTGGTCAGAGGGTTTTAAGTTAAAAATAAAACTATGCAAGCAGTTTGCACCCTCTGCAGACGGTTTTGTAAATGTACATCAGTGTCAGTTAAGGTGGTGTCATACTATTCTATACGTACCCTAGTACCACTAGAGTTTGCTCAAGTTTTTCTTTCAATTATACTGGTAAAAGGTTTTTCAATTTATTGAGGAAATGAAGAACTCCAAAGGTGTTTTTGCACATGTTAATTTGATTGGACTAAGTTAAATGTTTGTTAAATATAATGCCAAGATTTTACAAACAGGAACGAAAGGAATATCTATGCTACCTAAAATTACATTGGAAAGAAATGAAGCATCCAATGACGTAGTTGCAAATTTGGAAGCAATTACTCAAATCTTCGGTTATCTTTCTTATACATGTATCTATTCGCCTTAGTAAAGATCATGAAGATAGAAGAGAAGCAGCAGATCTAAAATATTACCTTGAGGGGCCCCGTAAGGAAGTTTTACTGAACAGAAACTAAGATGGCAACTATCGCATACTGTTTTCGGTCACATAAATAATTCTGGATCCACTTTAGCAGCTGGAATGGTGAAGCTAAATTTTTGTACAAGTTTCTGCTGCAACATGTCGTGATTTTTTGACTGGAATGCTTTGCTGTAATCCAGTAAGGAATGTTATTTCCCTCTTGTCCAAAGTAGAGTATCATCGGCAGTACTGGTAAGGGCAGTAGAAGTGCTGCAAAGTTTACGAAATCTAGACTTAAAAGTCCATAAAAGATTGCAAATTCGAAGGGTTCACGTATTTGGTCACTTACTATATATTCAGGAGCTTTAGATTTAGCAGGTAAAATTTAAGCAGGCCTTAAATCTTCCGCAGACCGGACATCCTTAATCTTAGGGAGAGGCAGAATTCGTGCTATTTTCCATAAAGCTCGGAAGGTGCCAATAGTAAAGGAAAGATTAAATAAATTAACAACTGGGGAAAAGTGAACTCATCTGCATCTACAGCAGTGAATTTTATCTTCTTAATCGCTTTGATTACATCTCGTGGAGTAACACAAGTAAAAGGAAAAACATTCTGTTAAAACCCAGGTTTTAGTGCAGTATTAAGTTATTAAACGTTGTATTTATCTGTGAGTTAGGAGTATTAATTCTACAAAAATAATTAGAGATAGTCGGCAGAAAAAGGCGCAACTACTCTTTCATTGCTACGAATGTCAAGTAACTTCAAATTTCTCCAAAGATGGGAGGGATTCTTATTCTCAATCAGCATATACGAAAATTTTAATTTTGCATTACGTATAGCGTGATTACGTCTATTTCTGAAGATCCCATATTTCTCAAATTTGTTACTTGACTTGGGCAAATTTAATTCACGTACTTTCTTATTGTAATGTAATGTAGTTATCTTTGTTAGCAAATCATATCCGCCAATTGCACTAAAATCAGGAAGCAAGCATATGGACGCCATTCACAGACAATATACATTACATTATTAATACTGCCTGAACGATCCACTTAGTAGTTGAATGAGGTGCGCAGAAATCGAAGTCGAATGGGAAAAAAGTTTGGAAGCTATGCGTAGGGTAGTGGTATTAATTTAGACTTGAGTTTCTTAATTTGCTGTGAAGGTTGTCGTCTTGGGAAAAGATTACGTGAGGATTCACGTCTCGATTTGGTCAACTCTCATAAGCAGAGAGACCAGTAGGGTGTTTATACATTAGCAAAAGTAAAAAAGACCAAACCTGCAGATGGAAGAAATTTTAAAAAAAGTATGTTGAATTTACAAAATTTAAATCATATACGCACTACAAATGAAAAACTTATATATACATATATTCACTCGTATTACAAGAACGATTTTATATTTCAGAAATAAGTTTCAACACAAAAATCATTAATAAGAAACAAAATAGTACGGTACTAGGGTGGGTCATTTTGCCATTTTTTTTCGGAATGAAATGTAATACCTGGCAAAAGTGGCCCTCCCACATGGCCATTACAGGTATAGATTTTTTTTTTTCAATTCGGATAATATGTTCTGTGAGAACTATTGTCTCAAAGTTTCAAAATTTCACTGAAAATTACAAAACATACCAAAATTGTTCATTATTTTTAGTTATGTTAAAATAAACATATTTTTCGGTTTATACATGCCAGATGCTATGAAAACTGACTGAAAGTCTCAAAATGCCAGTTACATGCCCCTGATGTGTGATAGGGGTGCCTCCTCTGGGGCCGGAAAAGGGGTCAAATTCAGTACAATTAAGCGTTTCTACAGCTATTTGGTGCCATTCAAACCAATAGAATTGATTTACCTCACCATAGTCCAGAAGAGCTCAGAAACCTCGTAAAGACCTGCGATACTTGTTCCAGGTATCTCAAGCCATTGACTCTGGAGCATGCCCGGAAGAGCTTGCTTCTATGATCCCTGGCAAACTAAACAAAGCTCGCTGGTTGACTACTGCAAACAGAATTTTACATTGTATATTGCAACAAAGAAACCTAGCAAGAAATTAATAGAAAGTGTGACATTCACACTTACAGTCTATGTGGTTACGCAATACGGTGTCAGAACACAGTCTTCCATAGCTTATGGTCCTCGTCACGTCTTTGAGACCATTCATAGGTGTAGAGACTTACCAAGGGAATGCCAGGCTGTAATCTGTTCATCCATTCAGACGAATGCATTCTTTGCACTCCCAGAAAATGTTCTTGTCGCCATGATGACTAATGGTCGACTTGCTGTCCGACAAGACACATTACATAAGATTCTTAGTGCTCGAGAACACGAAGCAGGGAATTTTCATAACTCCATTAGATATAACATCATTCCCAGACTGAATTTTGAGGTAAAAGATTACACTGAAATGATCTCTTGGGAAAGCACTGATGTTTCAATAACTGTACCACCAGTTCTAAGGACGGTATCAAATAAACAGCTCATGGACAAACTTTCACTTTCTGACAAACACTGTGCTAGAACGGTCCTTCACCGTCTATCCGTGCCACATTGTGGCAGTAGAACGGATAGTGAAATTAGTCACTGAAGCAGCCTTCCGAGTATATGGCAGTGATGTTAGAGACGGGGTGATCAAGTCAATCTTACTTTCTAGGCAAGCTGTGTCTAAATTTCAAAGTCCCAATTTGTGACAATTTTTCCTGACAGTGACGAATTGGATCAGTTCATCCAGCCCTATATATGGTTGGTTGGTTGGATAGGGCTGGCGGAGGAGCTCTAGGTGCAGCCACCTCCACGTGGTGGTCTCTTGGTTGCTTGGCCAGGCTATATTGTCAGGTGAGCGAGGAGCTGCACAGCCGGTTAATTGTACTGAATTTGCCTCCTTTTCTGGCTCGAGGAGGCACCCATTCTCCCCCCCCCCAAGAGGATATAACTGACATTTTTATACTTGAATGTCAGTTTTCATAGTAACTGACATGTATTTTACCAAAAATATGTTTACTTTAACATAATTAAAATTAATGAACAACTTCGGCATTTTTTGTAATTTTCAGCTACATTTTGAAACTTTGAAGCAATAGTTCTTACAAAAGATATCATCTGATTTGAAAAAGAATCTATACCTGTAATGTCCATGTGGGTGGGCCACTTTTGCCACATATTACATTTCGTTCCGAGAAAAAAAGTGGTAAAACGCTGCACCCTAGTACGGTACTACACATGTTAGTTAGTGCATTAGCAACACGTATCTATATCTATAATAGTTTTATTTCAAAGTAAGCTTACTTTCCTATTACTGAATGGACGAAGACCAAGATAAACAGATTTCACTGTACAAAACCAGCAAACTGCATACAAACTTCATAGAAGGTCCTTATTCGTACATGTTAACTTCGGACTGAATTTCAATATAGCCTTCTGTGAGAAAGAACGTTAACTCCATGTCGTATACATTTTTCTGCTGGCAATTGTACACTCTTTATTCAATGCTAAATACAACGGACATTTTCAATCTTTCTTAGGTGAAGGATGTCATCATGCTCGTTGCACTAATACTCCCAACTCTCCGACAATTTTTAATCACTTCACTTATATACATCCATTGTCTCACCACGCACGTTTAATCTTCCTTTAATAAGAAACATCATGGTAAATACTCTATTCCACTTCGATGAACATCGTCTTATGTACCACAGTCGCAGTTGAATTGAAAATTACTGACCAACAATACAGAGCTAACAATTTGCTGCCATGGTAAATTCTGTTGCTTAATGATAACGTTTTCATTTTGATTGCACGCATTTGTACATTTTTGTATAATGAACAAATATATATTACTTCACCTCGCACGCATCTGTTATTTTTTCCTTTGTCAATAATTTCGGCTTTCTACGATACTGAAGTCCTTGGTCAGGGTACAGATATAAATCTACAATACAAGATCTTGAATTGCTAACTGGAACCATATTTTTGTGTTCTTTTTCAACTACGTCTTTTCTCACACTCTCTCTCTCTCTCTCTCACACACACACGTATATATACGTGTGTGTGTGTGTGTCCATTTCCTTCTATGCCCTATTGTGTAGAATATTACGGTTCACTGTAATGAAAATTTATGTTTAAACTTATAGACTTCACAACTTCACACTAATCCTTAATATGGAATCGAAGGCTAATTCAAACATTTCTACAGATTTACGTAAAGAACACAAAAATAATGATTCCAGTTAGCAGTTCAAAATCTTTTCATAATATTTATACCTGATGCAGGACTTCAGCACCATAGAAAGTTGAAATTATTGGTAAAGGAAAAATAAATTCGCACAATGAAATAATACGTATTTTCATTATATATAAATCTATTGCTTACACTTTATCGGACATCTAGATTTTCATTGTTAAGATTTGATCATAAACAGATACATTTAGTGGTTCTACAGAAATACCCTATTTCCCAATTCTATAAATCCAAAACCAATAGTCTCCTTCGAAAGAAAGAAAGGAATAAAAGTAAGTATCCATAGAACATAAAGGAAATTATCAGTAAAGTCCGCTCACACTTTGCGGAAAGCGTCATAAACATCTCAGTATATTGGTCAAGTAACGTCTCCGCTCATAACGTGTATCGAAACTGACATACCGGGATTATATTGGGAATCTTGTGTTGCCACCAACTTGGAAGTTGCTGCACTTGGAATACGTAACTGTTTTCTTTTATTTTTATTTATTTATTTTATTATTATTATTATTATTTTTTGCTCGTACGGAACATGAGAATTGAAAATCTATACAAAACGGGATGTGATTACGATCACAACTACAGCAATTTGACTCGCGCCAGCCACTAGATAAGCGAAGAAACTCCTTATTTTCTTAAGTGCTTTTATTAGGTAACACTTCAAAACAAACTATTAATCAAACGGCACGTAGGGGTTAGGTATATTTGAAGTGTCAGTTAAATATACATTAATAGTAGTTTATATAAGATATTGTAAAAGATGGTAGTTGACTTTCCATAAAATCGTTGGACTGAATTCCTATTCAACAGAAATTCACTAACTACATTTCAGCAAAACTTTTTAAAAGAAGATGTGGAAGAAAGAAAGAAAAAATGCTAAGTTGGTGATCCGTGCGTAGTAAATTGAAATCTGTCTATTTCAACCAAACATTTTCAATTTAGTACACACGGATCACAAACTTTGCATAAATGGTTTTTCTCTGCTCCCAGCTTCACAGCAACGGTCACGTCGTGTTGAAAAGGAGCGGTTATACGCTAGAAAGCTAGCTTCTATGGCATAGAAAATAAAAATGAAATGCAATGAAATTTTTGAGTTTTACGTCCCACGGTTATGCCGATTAGGCTAAAGGAGACGGTGATGATGAGAGATGAATGAAATGGTGGAATGAAGAAAGTGGGAGGAAACGGGAGAACCCCGAGAAAACCCACGCACACGGTGGTTGTCCACCACAAAGTTCACTTGGTGGGAGCAGGGTTTGAACCCGAGACCCCTAGCACCAGAGGTGAACGCTCTACCACTGAGCCACCGCGACCCTAGGCATAGAAAATAAGTTGTGAACGCAGTTTTGATGGAATCTTCTGCCAGGTCAGAATGAAGCATCAGCAAGGAGGGTTTCATGTACGTATCAAAGCTATTGGATCGTAATGTATCAAATTCAGAACTAATACGCTCTTTTAAATGTTTTGCATTCGTAATTTTTTTCAGAAGAAAAAAATGTCTTTCATTATTCCCATTAGAAAATTTAGTTATTCTTGAGGACTGTGGTTACATAATTGCTACTTTTGAAGAACGAACACATATTAACTTTTTGACAACTTTCTATTCATAATGAACTAACTTATAAAATCATTTCTTGTAACATATTACTCACGAACCACCTAGTATTCATGTACTATGTATTGGCACGAACGACACCATATATATATTTTAATATAGATCAATGTGCTATTATTTAAGTTAACTGAGAACTAACTAACTACAAATGTCAAACGACTTATGGCGCACGCTTTAATCAAACCTCCCTTCCCCCCTATTCAACGTATTTCGGGCGATAATTAGAAAACCAGAGCACAATCTTGAAAATGCCCAGATAAATTCAGTGTTGATTCCCAACCAAGAAGTTTCTCTCGACAGCTATTTTCGTTCGCAAGATACAAGCAGACAAAGCTAATATAGAAGCTGCTGTGTCTTCTTTAAGGAATGGGTGAAAATGGAACTATTGGAAAGGGATCCGGAATGGAAAAAATATAATTAAAAAAAAATACAAAGAGGAGCGTCCGTTGTATGTCCATGACCTTTACAAGTCGAATTGTTTATATATATATACACAGGGTGTTAATGAATTATACCGACAGACAATATAAGGTAATTTCTACCATCAAAATAAATAAAAATAAAATAATAAATAAATAAATAAATAAATAAACTCATATGGACTTGTGAGCAAAAGTGCATCGTTTCAGAGCTTAGTTTCTTAACTAAGATCGTTCAAAAGTGTGAAAATATTACATTGCAACAATCGTTATTTTGAACACAAGGAACCTTAGAATGGTGGTTTGTATCAACGTAAAGGATGCACATACGTGAAAAAACTGTTATTCCGAAAATGAGGACCCATGGTACTGGAGGTACCTATCAATTTTAACTTCCTACTGACGTATTCCATATTTACTGCTATCAAGGCTTATCTTCTGTCTACCTTGGACCTATCTTCAAGTCAGAGTATATCTGAGAATTCTGTTGGGGAGCATGTCCCGTAATTATCCCCTGTACGGAATCACTTGCGCACACATCGCACACTGCTAAAATATGCATCTTTGGATAGCGTATATGTGAATTTCTTTGCACTGATATGAACCACCAGTCCTAGGTTCTTCATGTTCGAAATAACGCATGTTGCAATGTAATTTTTCTATCTTTCGAACGGCCTAACTCTGAAATATGCGCTTTTGCCCACAGGTTCATACGAACTTTTTTCCTTATTTTGATGTAGGAATCACCTCTTGCTGTTTGTTGCTATGGTTCATGAACACACTGCATATATATCACATGTTGTCAGTTGTAAGCAAAGTCTTCCGTTAGAATCCAGGCTCGCCAATCGATCGCAGCATAGTTTGGCACACCTATAAGCTGTACAGGAATGGGAAAAGGACGGTTAAGAAGTCAGAGTAAATTATTTACGAATAAATAACTGAGATTCATTATAGATTACGTCAAATTGATGTCAATATCTGTTGCTATTTTAGATATTACATATATCACATTGCTTATTCATGTCATCTCTTTAATTATGATGTACTTCCATCTTCAGTCACCAAATACAGGCTACTATAGAATAAATAGACAAATGGCTTTTACATCGTAGATTTATTTTCAAAAACGAAGAATAATATGAAAAAACTGACTCGATTTTTTACATACAAGTATACATACAGTTACGCTGATCGAATTTCCTTGGAAAGTATTCAACAAAAGTTTCTCAACTGGGTAACAGTTCTTTCATGCTACTTGTCACATTAGCATGATATAAAAGACAAACGAAAGTTCGTTTATTTGCTCAAAACCTGTTTGACGTGTTAATCGAAATCGCCTTTTCTTGCCAGCAGTCTTCAATCCGTTAACGCTACAAGTGCTTCCACAACGTTTCCATGATGTTCTCGTAACGTACGCTCTGCTTTTGTCCTCGAGATTTCCATCTCTCGCATCTGAAAGTAAACACCAAAGAGAGTTTTGAATATACCATATATATACAATTATTGTAGAAGTCTGAGCACACAGGTTTTTCAGAATTTTCAAAAAATATACAAAATTCAGTTTGTTGGATTTGTTCTGTAAAATAAACATCATTGCTTATACAAAGAAATTAAAACATATGGCCCTGTTTCCACTGAGACAAATTTATTGAATATGTTTGCGTTGAATGAAATTCCGACCCTTTGCCTTGATAAGAGCTTTACAAACTTCAGGGATTTGTTTGATTAATTTATCAAATTTTGCGAAGCTATGCGATTCCCTGTATAGTTTACTTTACCTTTTCTTACTCTCAGTACACTACTTATGTTGCATTTTCACTATATATACACTATAATGTATGTATAGTATTGTTCCAAAAATCCTCGTCACCCACCTCTGGTTGGAAAGCTTTACACTCTTACCTTTAGTTGGAATTAAACATCAAACTGTGAATTTTCTTGAGCCAACTGTGATTTTCACTTAAAGCCCAGGTGTTGGAATTTCCAACGTACGATTGCTAGAATATGACTTTCTAAATCAAAGTGTGTGGCCAAGACTTAAAAATCTTTTACGTAACATCATAAATAATGTAAACATGTCTTCAGGTTAACAACCACTAATCTTTTTAATATACGCCGGGACTCTTATTCTGATGATTAATTTCCTGTTATCATAACATGTAGGATTTCAAACAGTAAATAGAGTTGGGTAACAGCGTTTTTTAAAAGGGGTATTGTATAGCAGTTTGCGATGGAAAAACATGGAAATGCGATACAAACTGACAAATGTATACAAATTGCGATGCATCTTTCATTATTACCACGGAAGTTAAAATAAGGAGCAAGCTGAAAAAATATTCATATTATTTCAAAATTTTTTCATTGAAGGGACAGTTGCTGCAAGAAAACATGCCGCGACTTGGATTACAAAACAGTTTTCCACTTTGTCTATCCTTCGCTTTGTTGCTAGTGGGACATCTTCCAGACCTTCTCAGATTTTGGGTCATCCTATCGTTGTTTCTGTGTATAATAATAATAATAATAATAATAATAATAATAATAATAATAATAATAATAATAATGATGATGTTCCTTGAAGAAAAGGAATACTGGCAGGAGAGAAAACAAGCTCATATTATATTTTACCTAGCTGATATATATTGTAGCATGAATGGGACTTGGATATGGTTAATTCAACAGAGATATTTTTCAACAAGAAACCACGTACGCCAGAAACACTCCATATGGGCCCAAGACCGAGTACTAGTTCATCTGACTTATAAAGTGACGAGGTTGGTACATTTTTGGTAGTCAATAATTTTCTCCTGTTGTATTTTCTATCAAGGAATTTATTTGTCAGCAAATATTAATGCATGTCTTTTGCTGTAATTTGCAAGGACTGTTTAAAATGTCAAGGTCTAAAATTCATTTATTTTTCTAATTCATTGTTATATTTTTGATGTTTTACTTTCCATGTTTATTAAGCTTGTAATGAAACGACCAATTGTTTGGGATTCACCAAAATTCTTTATTTTTGCTGCTTTATTTTTACGATCATAAATTAGTAATTGTGGAAAAACTAGATGAAAAAGAGAATTTCAGTCAACATTGGTACAAGTAATTTAAAAGCATGATCCACTTTATAAATTATTTTAGGGGCAACAATTTCGGCCACTTTACTGTAGCATTCAGCTGGTCTTTATTAAATGCCAGTGTATGTCCAAAGTTATTATCACGTGTTCTTTAATATATTACAGACACCAATTTTCAACGAAATGTAGTCAGCATTCTTGACAAACTAGAATCTAGAAAGCACCAGCTGAAGGCTAAAATTTTTGTCCCTATATACAAATCAATGTACAGACTGATGAGTATACGTATTGTTAAATATGTATACATATAACTAAAGTGTAATACAAAACTTAATGGGAAGTTTCATAATAAATTAAAGATTTCACTAAAACGAAATTACCTGTCACCATAAGGTAGTTTCTTATATATCTATATCTATCTATCTATATAGTGAATTTAGTAGGAAGTAACAATGAATCTATTGGAAAAACAGTTCACGGGAAACTATCGTAATTCCTAAGATAGTAAACAGATAAATAAATAGTAAGTTGTAGAATTGACATAAGTAAAAGCTTTTTCAGAATACTAGGAGTTCTTTACTTTTCTTTTTCTTTTTTTCTTTTGTTTTACACAACAAAAATCGAAATTATCACGTGATGCATTATTGGTGATATTCTGGCTGACATACAACATAGCACGAGAGCATGACAACATAGTTGGCCAAAATATTGTGTAATTACGGTAAATTCTAAACTAATGAAGACTAGATTAAGTGCAACGTAAGAGTTTAATTTTATTTATTTAAGAGTTTATAGCCTTCCCTTATTACAAAAAACTTATGCTCAATAAAAATCTATGGACTTTGAAAAATATGGCAGCAAAGAGCAATAGAAAATTCAGCAAATTTAACTCACACACAGGACATAAATTATGTAATTAATATTTAAAATGTATCATCTGCATTTCCATTTCTGAATATCACTTACGCTTCAAATTTCTATGGTGTCTCCCTAATAACGTTGGTGGTGAAGCTAATGAAATACTCGTTAGGATATTTAGTTTCATTAGTACTTATATGATAAACCCTAGCAAAATTCTTGTTCTTTATTGAAAGTAATGACGTAGTGATAAGCTTAATTGGCAATAGTGAATTGTTAGCCAGAGACTTTGCGTAGAAGTGAAGACGTGGGTGCAAGAAGGGGAGAGCTCCAATTTTACATTTGGTTCAGGACTGAAACAAAATATTATTAGAAATCTGTATACTCTGCTTCAGCCTCCAAACTTTTTGCAAAGAAATGTTTTACCCCTAAAATATCACATTCCTTTACAAAATTTTTGGAGGCTTAATGAAAATAAATTCCGTTTTTAATAGATTTATTTTTCAGTTGTGAATCAAATCCGCAAGTGGAGTTACCCCACTACACTTAAACCTATAATGTGATTCAGTGAAATCGTTCCTTTACCATTCTGTGCTTACGCTCTGTAGCTGAAACAAGACAGACTGTAGATGTATTTAATGATCAATGAACTGGCAACATGAAAAAATGTAGAAAACTGGGTAGGGTTCGAAACCAACTACAATCTCACATGACCTTAAAGAAACCTACGATTCCCAGGTGATAGAATTTTATCAGTGCACCGCAGTACTTCCTTATAATACGAATAGTCACGTTATTAAAATGGAAGATGAACTTACTATTAATTCTACGTCTTCCTTTTTAATGGATACTTTCGCTAGTTCTCGTTCTTTCGCCATTTTTTCTGCAGCCTCCTTGTTCCGTCTGTCACCAATGATGGTCATGGCCTGAAAAAGAAATGAAATAATTCAGTTGATTCAAAAGTCCATTAGTCAAAAAGTAAAATACAATGAATTTTTTATCTACAAAATATAAATTTATAGTTTTAGTTTTACAATTAAGGTATATAGGCTAAGAAAATGGCTGATTAATGAAAGTGAATGATTATGACAGAATTTGTGGTATGAGAATGTCGAAAACGAACTAATCACTTTCGCAGCATAGATGTGCACTTTGAAATTGACTCACCGGGCCTCCTCTAAAGTAGTAAAGAATAAGGAATAAAGAAAAATGTGAAGACAAGACAAAATACTACTCGCACATCCTCTGAGGAGTGGTTTGAGGAACACATCGCGGAATTTTAACATCTCACATGGTCCCCAAAGTCCCCTCATTTCAATCTCATAGAGTGAATGCGTAACGCTATGAATGTTATAATGCCTAACCTGTAATACAATGTTTATACAATTATAATGTTCCATTTAAGGTTTTATATAGGATAATTTTATTTTATATTTAATTCTGAGTTTAGCATCCCTTTCAGCAGCGAGGGTATATGAGACATTGACTACTGATTAACGTGGAATCCGAATCACATGAGCTCCCTCCGGGAATCGAACCCGGGTATCCCACGCCAAAGGCGCGTGCTCTAATCGTTTACCTTGGGTTAATTTTATGTTACACGCTTCAATTTGTCTTCGTGTTCACTGAAAAGTAGGACTGTATTTTGCAACAGATAGCGTTATTGTAGCTATCTAGATAAGGCCTGTTAAGGTATATCTGTGCAAAAACACACCAACCTGTGTCCATATGCCAGTACCATTGTCAAATCTGCGTCAGGGCAAGGCGAAGCAAAGGGATCGCGCAGTAGTGTGTTCATAGGGAGCAGACAGGTTGGCGAATATGGATATGCGCATACGGGAAGATTTGTTTGTTTCATTGTCTCCTAATACGACTGTTCGTTCTCATGGTAGAAAGTAGGGCCATTGTTCATTTTTGCGTAAGGATATCAACCGGAACGGGCAACGTCAAAGTGGATATCTTATTTGACCGAATGGAAATTCATACAAAAAAGTTTACATAGGGGTTTTGACATCTTGTTTGTGCAGCCTTTTCCACTCGACTAGTAGCTAGCCCATTTGCCTTCTGTGTACGTGGTTCGATTTCCGGTAGGAGGGCGCAAAAATTTATTTTTACTTTATTCAATTTTATTAATCATTCGTCTTTTTTATACAAAAGATATAACCGTCAGACATTAAACTAAAAAAAAAAAATAAGATTTCATTTTTTATACCCTATTTGTGTACGGTATATAGAAATTTTACACAAACTGATTGCACTGGGGATTTCACCTCCACGGGCACCACTGAAAATTAGTCTCTCAATCTCTTCATAATCCCATCATCAAATACATTCTCTTACTAAATGTTTAACTACAAATCTATAAATAACGTCAATTTTATAAAGACATATGCCTGTAATATTTGTAATGATGGAGCCTTAGAATTTTGAAACGTAAATATTACAAAGTTTCGCGGCCCAAAGTAAAGTTGTATTTAGTAAGGTTAAGTAAAATTTGGATACTACTAGACTTACAACTGCACATTATGGCTTAGATATATGTTACGTCCCTTGAATTAATAAGTGAAATGTATTATACTCTTGCTAGATATGCTATCATAGAAATATACAAGTACGTGCACACTGTCTTAAGACTACATTGCGTGCATAGTGAAATGTGAAGGAAAGGAACAGACTGCTACAAGCATAAAAAATCAATTATTTTAATAGCGTTTAAAGGGGACAAAAATGTCCAAAGATGAGGCATATGCCAATCGATAAGCCTCATCAATCTGTACAAAATGATATGTGGGAGTGTAAAAGTTCATGCACAGTTTTTGAGGGGAACGAATCCTTTCGTACACCTAAAAAATGATGCTGTACAAGAATCATGCTTTCTATTAATGCAAAACTCATACAGCCGCATATTACTCATGAACTTCTTCAATAGAACACTGGACAGAAAACACGATATACTATGGTTGAAGAGATATAGTTCCAACTAAAATGAATGAAACGAAACCTAACCTAATGCAATCAGTCATAACGTTACTATTGTCATGTTGAAAAGCTGACGGAGATCAACGGAATAAATGCCTAAATTGTAATTTCTGTTTACCTAAAATAATGTAAAAAGTTAAATATATCCATTAATCGGTAGATGATAGCGAGCTGACCAAATGACATGCTTCACGTAAATTCTCACGTGTAGTTTTTGAGAAAATCGGAAATTTATTTATGAGACCATGTGGCATTTTTTATTCTGCTAGAAAACATTGTTCATTTATTTATATACTGCAGGCAATGTCTTAAAACAGATTTTACCTAGCAGATTGTTCCTATTGTTGTTTGTATTCTTACAACGGTGTTAAAACAAACAAACAAACAAACACACACACACACACACACAATCTCGCAAATTGAAGCGAATGATAAAGTTCCTTGAAATTGGTTACGGTCGCAGAGACTGTAGTAAGGGAAATCTAATTAACGTGCATAATCACTGTCGCTTCACGCCTACTCCCTACGGACACATCATTGGATTGACCCACCAGCTGTGTCCTGCTCCGAATTGATAGAAATAATGCTTGTAGTAATCACATAGCACGACTAGATGAGTGTTCTCCATATTTAACGTTTGTATGGCATATTATGGGTAACACATTTGTGAACGTGTCTAACGGAGAAGGTTCTAGAATGCTGGCCCGCACATATTCGTAAAGGTGGGTTAGTAGCCAGGTTTGTTCATTTCTTTACCGAAGTTCAATGCTTGATTCACACAATAATATCGAATGTGTGACAGTGAATGCAGGCAGGTTCAGTAGCCAAGTGAATTACTTTCTTTATTACGACTCAATGAAGATGCGGGCCAATGCCTGACAGCGTCAAATTTTACCGAAAAAACACTATTAACTTTTAATAACCACAATGATTTAACCCTCCTAAAGTAAATCTGCACCGAGGAACTCAACTCCCTCGTACACATATGGTGCAGATTAATTGTATGGATCTATATTTAAATTCACTGCATATATATAGTTCGTCAGTAAATCACATTTTTGTATCTTAATCATTTTTGCGGTATCGGCTTGCATTCCTCTGTACAGATCAGGGTTGGAAAAAACCATGATTTTTATTGAAAAAAAAAAACATTGTTTTTTTTTTTTTGATTTAAATAATTTGCTCTATGTATTTATACCAAATATGAAGAGAAATAAGTTTGTTTCGCCTTCGTGTTATTATGTAACAACCGGGTTATACTGGAAGAGGTCACGTAAGCTTAAAGCGGAATCCAAACCGTTTCTCGACTTACATTCGAAAGAAACTTGTTCTCCATTTAACTCGAAACCGGGACTAATTCGCTACAAATGCGATATGTCTGCCGAATCATTCACGAAGGACTCCTGATAAAAATACATTGTACTGATCTTTACATACTTGTTAATATAATTGTCAAGAGTCATTTCAGGACAAAAAGATAAACAATTGCACAAGTGAAACAATTATACAGAATTACATATGGACAATTTCAAAATACTGCAGAGTACATAAGAACTAATTTAGTTCAAGTTAATTAACTACGACTTTTATTGGTCCAAGTTAAAGAAATACGACTTAATTTGCATATCAGTAAGAAAAGTGAATAAAGATGAGTTCACTTTGGCTCTGACCCATTTATACATAAATAGATACCAAAGATACTTCTGATTTTAATAAATGCCTCTCGTTGGGTTTGTATGACCCCCCTTCCCCCCTCAGAAAGAAAAAGTACGACACTTCAATGTATTTTATCAATAGTAAACTAAACAGTATTTAGAATTTAGTTGCATAACAACAATAACAAACTATAACAAACAAAAATCACAAAAGCAATATTCATAAACTTATAAAAAAAACAAAAGCTGCTTTTGTAGTATAATCTCTTTGAGTAATGAATGGGGAATTTAGGTCTAAATATAATACGAATAATATACGGAAGTGAAACATAACCCACAAATGTGTGTTCATCAAGATTTTACGAACACTTAGACTTTTAAAACATTTTTCGTTTTTTCCTTTTTCTTTTTTGGTTTAAACCAGTTGGTTTAAAAAAAAAAAAAAAAAAAAACAGCTGGTTATACCAAGGTTTTTAAGTTGGATCTAGCCAACTCTGGTACAGATTCACTTTAGAGAGGCTTTAGTGTATGTACCCTGTAAAAGACACTAACTAGTGCTAGGAACCCAACAAAAACATGAATGCTATCTGACCGAGTCAGCGCGGGAATGCGGCAGGGCAACCCGACGGCAATGGATGCTTCTGCAGGGAGTAGGTGCGTCAACGAATGTACATAAATGAGGAAAGCGCAAAAGTGTATATGGCATAAAATTACATACCTTACGTGTTAAACTATGTATCTGTACGTAACAAACATCGTTGAAATCAATATACCGATATGTTTTCATTGGTTGCACGTATGTGTTCCGAAGTACGATAACACATTACTACGGTAACATAAATTTCACAGTTATGTAGATCCTTTTAATTCCCGGACATGTCTATAGTTGCGCGTCATGAGTTTGCATATTGACTTCAGATATTACACATGTCCGGGCGTGTATTGAAAATTTTATCCCAAATTTGGGAGTATGTTTAGCAGAAGGGGCAGGGTTTGAAAAAACCCGGGTATTTTTGAAAAAACCCGGGTATCTTTGAAAAAACCCAACCCACCTGGGCCCACGTGGGTTTTTTCGGATATTTTCGGGTTTTATTGGATTTTTTCGGGATTAATTGGTTTTTTTCGAAATATTTCAATCTCTTTGGGGTAAAAATGTTAAATATGATTTACATTTCATGAGTGTCATTGTCACAACTTGCAACTACTTTCTATTCACTGCTGTTTTGAAAAAAATGCCGCCATTTTGAAATTTTATATTGGATCGCCGAAATAATCTATATAGCAAATTTTGAATGTCTTATGCTTCTACACTCAAAATATCAACTTAAAAAGTCCGAAAACTGCACCTTGTAGCATGGATACCCGCTATTTTGAAAAATGGACGCCATTTTGAAACTTTATGCCGCCAAAATATATACAGCTAATTTAGTCTCTCGTGCTTCTACTGATGTACGTCTGATGAGGATCTTGGCTAGAAGATCGAAACGTCACGTGTAAATGTGTTTTTATATTAAATAAGTGCAGTCTTGTTCAGCAGTGTGTTTATTTTTAAGAGATGGTCCAAATATGATCATTGCCTGTAAACAGTTTTCAATGTTGCCAGTCTGATTTTAAAGTTTAAAGCAATAATAATATCGTCATATTTTATGTCCCCTGTGTGGGACTCCGGGACAACATGGGTAGGGAAGCAGAGTTGTCTTCAACATTGGGAGGCGGTCAGATTTGAGGCTTATTCTGGGAGGTATCAATTTCATCTCACTTTCCTTTGTGACAGTTGGACACAAATCATCACATTTCTTCCTAAAAGACACATTTCCAATCGGATTATTGAGGGGGACAGTTCCAAGATTGTAGGCGATAGTTCCCCATCATTCCCCCGGGATTTTCGCCAGTGGATATCAGCTATTTTTTTTTTTTTAAAAGCGCGCTATTTAGTAATTTTATGTTGGTATGCTGCCAAAATCTAAACAGAACATTTAGAGTGTCTCTGGTTTGTATCCTGAAAATTTAAAAAACCGAAAGTTGAACACTGTGTGGTAAAGGCAGACAAACAAACAAATGTAAATCGAGTCATCCTAGGAGCCTCAGTGACGTTCGCCAAATATGAATACCAAATAGCTATATTAATTTAAAACAAAGACATAATTCATCAAAATGTCTTAAATATTTTTCAACGTAAAATAAACGGTCCTATTGTTGAAGTTCACTTTCGATGCTTTGTGCATTCAATTACGGGAATTACCCGAGCACTTCTTGCAAAACCGTTATTTTCCGAAAATTAATTTAAAACAATTAACAAAGATAGGCTGATAATTCATATTTTATAAAGTAAATGTTTCAAAATGTCTAAAATGAAATGAAATATCCTCCAGCGTAAAATAAATAGATTTATTGTTGAAATATTCACTTTCGATGCTTTGTGGGTTCAATTGCGGGATTTTCCCGAACACTTCTTTCACGACGGGTTTTTCCTGAAAATCCAGCTTGCTTTACTGTACATCGAAACTTCCATTAATACTGAAGTTTGAATGCAGCACTTGAAATAGTAAGCGTTACGTAGTCTTCGGAGCTCCGAGCGTTAAGCTTCTTAATTTTGACAAGAATTTTTACGTTATTGCTTGTGTTGATTCTACAGAATGCTTATTTGAAAGCTAGCAACAAATGACTGAACTGTTGTGGGAAAACCAAATTTTACTGATTACTTTTGTTACCATCAAAGGTAATAAATAATACTAACAGTTTTACTAATGTATTTACATATTTACTGTTAGTACCGGCACTTATGTATGACCTTAAACCCGTCAACGTATGAGGGATAACGTCCCTCGGCGGCGCCGAGTCAGGTAACACACTATTTACGGAAAGTATTTTCTAAAATATACAATCGCTTACTTTACTTTAAATACGCTATACGCATAATCTGCACATTAATTTGTTCTACAATTATCTCAAGCTAAGGTGAGGTTATTTATTTATTTATTCATTCAGTGCATTTAGAGCTTTATAAAGGTCTTATGTTGAATATTGTTATCTATCTTAACATCTTAACATGAAAGCATAAAATTCGCCCAAAGAAAGCTTAAAATCTGATAAAAATAACTTTCAATGTGATCACCTTAGTTGTACCAATAATACACTAACAAAAAAGTCAAAAAGCCAGGTGGGTTGTAAGATGGGGTTTTTCAGGTGGGTCCAAACCCGGTGGGTTTTTTCGGGCTGGGACCACTTGGGCAAACCCTGAGAAGGGGTCCAGAAGCACGTAAAAATCACAAAATTTTCAGGAGAAATGGATGATACAAGCACTTAGACGTAACATAACATAACCAAGTCTAACCTAACCTAACGAAAGCTAACCTGAACTAGCTAAGTATTACTAGGGAGTATGTTTAGTACAAGGGGTCCAGAAGCACATAAAAAACACAAAATTTACAGGAGAGATGAATGATGCAAGTACTTAGACGTAACATAACGTAACCAAATCTAACCTAACCTAACATAAACTAACCTAAGCTAACCTAAACTAACATAATGTTAGTAGAAATAAGCGAAATTCTATCCTTTTTTGGAAAATTATGCGGGACCCCTACACTAATATAACATAAACTAAATTAACCTTACCTAACGCATACTAACCTAACCTACCCTAAACTAACCGAATGTGAACAGAAATTACCAAAATTGTAACATTTTTTTGAGAAAAGAGCTGAACCCCTTCTGCTAAACATAGGCCATTAACCTAATCTAATGTGAACAGAAATTACCAAAATTGTAACATCTTTTAGAAAAAGCAGCTGGAATATTTCTGCTAAACATGGGACACCAAATTTGTTCTGTAAAACTTACAAATTGTGGATCCGTACAGTAAAACTGTACCTGAACTACTAAAGGTACTAAGAGATTTAATGACAAAGGTCGTATATATAAAGTTAATTTATACAAGGATCCCTGTAGAAATATCAGAAACACGACATGCATTGTTTAATCTATATAAACAAGGGCATATTTCAATAAGTATTAATGATATACTTACTCCAGAAAAATCATTGGATGACGATATTTCTTTTTCTTCTGCATAATCGGTAACTTTCTCCAAATCTGCAGCTCCACTATCATATTTAGCTGCTTTCTTTTGTGCCTTTTCTTGTTGCACATCATCCCCATTCACTTCGTCATCCGCCATTTTTGTACTTTTAAGTTCGTAGTACTACCGCGAAAAATACTTCTTCGTTGTTTATTAAAGTAGAAAACAATATTAGTTAATAATCATACTTTCATTACTGTATGTCAGTATTGTTTATTATAAATAATACAAGCAAGTCATGAACGGAAAATTTATTAATGCTCAAAATATCAAAACTCCTCACGATCTCTGAAGTGGCGACTTGCGTCTGTCAACTGTTCATGGAAGTGACAAAACGCTTACGAAATTGATTGTCAACTATTTTTAGGTACAAGAAACACAATCTTCAACACACTTGTTTCTCTCACTGTAGACTGTTTGTGAATGGTTACTTCATTTACTCGTTTATCTATTTTTGCATGCGTAAACCTTATCATTAACGCAAAATTGAGAATTGTAAGAGATTGAACGATAGAAAGGGCAGTTTTGCATTTAAAAAACTTTTAATCTTTGTAGTAAGGAAACTAAATTAGTAAAAAGCGTGATTGTGAGGTTGGTTTCTAAGGTTGAAGTTTGACCAAAAGACTCCACAAACACGTTTAGCTAGTGGAAAATAAACAAAGACCAATGGCGTTAATTCGAACATGTTCAGAGCTAACGCGCGAAAGTTTTATAAGTATATTTTACTGTGCTGAAGTTAATTTGTTTTGGTGAGTTCCATTAATGTGATATTAATTGTATTACTGGTGGCTTATGTTTAATTAAGAATTGAGATAATCTCTTGTAGCTTTCAAAACTGCATGTTGTGTAAACCACCTGCGAAAAATCGCTTCGGCTAGAAAGCATACTAGCAAATTAGTGCAAATTTGATTGAAACGATTACTGAAGTCATGATTTATTTATAACTCAATAAATATAGAAATATATCAAGATTGAGAACATCTCCGCATACGTTTATTTGCTAATCTTTCGATAAACTTTTTAGGCTGCTGCCTGTTTTTTTTCCCCCACTGCCTTTTCATATAATGAAATATTTCAATTTAACGACTCACATCTATAACCTTTAGGCTAATGGAGGCGATGATTAAGGCAAGTGAATGATAGAAGAATTGATGGATTGAAGAACTGGGAAGAAACGGGAGTACCCAAGACAGAGCGTGCGCAGGGGGTGGGTCCGGACTCTCCCGAAATTCCAACTTGTAAATGTAGTCTACTTTTAGGGGCAATTTTAGAAATGTTCATATAATTTAGTCTCAAATTGTATTTGGACCCCCTCCGAAACGCTTTAGATTCCTCCCGAAATAAATTCCTGCGTATGTTCCTAACCCGAGAAAACCCACAGACACGATGTTCTGGATTTTCATTGTAATTATGTGAACTTTACACGAGCTGATTTATTTTCTGTCGTGCCAGAGAGTATATGGGCATAAACATAAACTGCCACATAAGGAGCAAATGTAAGACAAGTAGCACAGAGCATCGAAGACAGTGCATAGGTAAATGGAAAATGCAACATAAAATAGATATTTCAAAAGTGAAATCGATTAAGGAATCCAGTAATAGCCCCCTTCCCCCCGTGTTCAGAAGAACATAAAGTGGTTTAAATGTTACCTTACTATTTACTTATACTTAATGATTACTTACAATTACTGCTGTTTCATTTTCGTACTCCAGTTGTAGTTACATTTGGCAAATATTTCGTAATTTTCTTATTTCTTTATTCACGAACTAGGTTATGCATTCATATTGTGTTACTGCGCAAAAGTTGAACCATTCAAGTGTTCAGTGTTGTAAACTGTCATATTCGGGCATATAGCGTAAAAACTATAGTGCGTAAAACACGATCCAACTTAAAAACACGAATCAGCATGTGCAGATTTGTCACTAAAAGACATGAATGCTACCTATGTTAGGGAAGGAGCGCAGCATGGGGCTGGCTTGGTAGCGAAAGAATGGAAAAGGTTATAGAACACAGGACCCCCATATAGGTTATTAGCCAGATTGGTTCCTATCAGTACCAAAGTTTAGTATTTAATTCACATAGCATTGCCGAGCGTGAGTGAGCGAGTGAAGGGTGTTAGAGCCTTGCAGGGCACGTTGTTTTCTGTCTTCATTTAAGCCAAATGGAAAGGGGGAGCTGTGTTCTAGAACGTTGCCTCAGAATGCATTCATTAGAAGCAGGCACGTCAGCGAAGTTGGGTGTGACCATAAATGAGTATATGTGTAGCATACCTTTGCGGTAGTTCTACAGGGTGTCCAATATACAATGCAACCCGGAGTTTGGGATAGTAGACCTTTTGAACCTGAAGCGATACACAAATAATGGTTATACCAAAATGAAGCCTTGTTCATGCATATATTTTTAAACTAGGAAGCAACAATTGAAGTACACTAGAAACCACACAGTGTTGCCAGACGTAACCGAGTTTTTTTTTTTTTTTTTTGCAAAACATGTAAATAGACTCATATGTATGGATGTTATGTCGTTAATATTCAGTTTGTTTAGTTGGAGTAGCTTGGAAACTACAAAAAGAATTTTTCATTTCCACTGATTAATCCGATGAAGCCTCTGTAAGGGGGAACTAGGGAAATCGTAGTTTTCATAAATTAACGCTCTGCATTGGTAACTTTGCTGATGTTTCAGTGCATCAAAAGGTGTGTTAAGGATCTGTCTACATTACACAATTCGTGAAAACAATGAAAAACATACTTTGAAATTATCATGATAAAGCCTTTACTTATATGCACGCGGCAACACTGCTATTATCAGAAATGAGTTACTAGCACTACAGCGGGGGCTGGGAGTGTCCCCTGTTTTGATTCAAACACTGGTTCACATGTTTCATCAGGTTGGCAGCAACTTTACGAAGATTAGAAGTGTTAATGTTCTCAATGGCACTGCGAATGTTCGTTTCCAGGTCTTGAATAGTTCGAGAATTGTTCTTGTATACATCTTGCTTTAAATAGCCCCATAGAAATGAATAGCAGTGTTGCCGGGTGATGCAAGTGAAAATTTTATCATCATAATTTCAAAGTTTGTTTTTCATTTTTTTCAGGAATTGTATAATATAGACAGAAACTTAATACACCTTTTGATGCACTGAAACATCAGCACTGTTGCCAATTCAGAATGTTAATTTATGAAAACTATTATTTTCCTAGTTCTTCCTCACAGAGGCCTCATCTGATTAGTTATCGGTGGAAATGAAAAATTCTTTTTTCTGCTTCATAATTTCCAAGCTACTCCAACTATACAAACTGAAAATTAATGACAAGAACATCCATACGTATCAGTTATGAGTCAATTAACATGTTTTGAAAAAAAAAAAAAAAAAAAAAACTGGTTACATCTGGCAGCACTGTGTGGTTTGTAGTGCACTTCAATCGTTGCTTCCTAGTTTAAAAATATATAAATGAACAAGGCTTCATTTTGGTATAACCATTATTTGTGTATCGTACCATTATTTATGTTCTGCACAAAGTGCACTCTTACCTCCACCGCCATGTTGCATTTTCTAGCAATGTAACCATGCTGTTGTTAAAAATCACCGTTTAAATAGGGAGCATGACCACTACAGTCCTTACATTAACGACAGGACCGTGCAAACATTTTGAAGGAAATAAATAATTCTTGTGTTCATTAAAAAAATGACAGATCACAAAATATAGCTTTTGTAGCAGAGGTCGTTGGAGAAGGCAGGAAATATTTCATCGATCTTCAAGAAAAAAGGTATACCGGTACCTAAAATTGACCTTTCATAATAGAAACACCATTTGGAATTGAGTGATAGACTTTAATCGTAAGAGTATTTTAACACTCCAACAAAACCGACAATTATCAGATGTTCTTTAAATATAATTTTCCAAAAAGTGGGCATCATTTCTGGTAAACGATGAGTCTTGGGGAAAAATTTAAACACTGTTCAATAGGAGAATTACTTCTCTTTCAAATTGGTTCAATTCATTTTCTTTCTAAAGTAGCAGTAGGGGAAGATGGATCGACTATGTGACTATGGACTTAGAAAAAAAGGGGTTAATACAAAAAATGTTTGGGACCAAACAAGATGGAAGCGACTCATCAAAAGTGTCGACGCTCATTAATGATAGAGTAAAAGAAGAAAGAAGATAATTGCACTTTGCGTTTTGTATTTATCTTACTACTCTTGCAGATCGGTATTGAAGTACAAATGTAGCACAATACAAGTCTTTTCATACATGACATAACATTCTTATACAAATAAAACATGCCAATTTTCTCTAAAAGTGGTCTTTCAATTATTATTTGATTTCGATCATGTTAAAATTCTTAAGACACCCTTCTCGACGATTTATTATTATTGGGGCCGCGGTTGTTCAGTGATAGAGCGTTCACCTCTGGTGCGTGGGGTCCCTGGTTCGTTCCCAGCTCGCGCCAAGTGAACTTTGTGGTGGACGAATACCGTGTGCGTGGGTTTTCTCGGGGTTCTCCCGCTTTCTTCATTGCATCATTTCATTCATTTCTCATTATCACCGTCTCCTTTAGCCTAACCGGCATACCGTTGGACATAAATCTTGAGATTTCATTTCATTTTTGCTTTATTATTATTTTTTTTAAATAACGCATTGATAATATAATAATTTTGAAAAATAGACATTTTAGCTTTATATTTAAATAAGCTATTAATTGTTTTCAAGACCTTTTCCAGTAGCAGCCTAGAGTTCAGCGTTTTTTATTAGTACTGTATCTTATTATACTATTGATTAATATAATATATTAATATTATACAGGGTGGCTTATTTACCATGGTACACCCTTGTAATTTCTAAACTGTAAATAACAAGCGCTGAAATTTCATAGAACGCAAATATCTACTTGCATTGGACATTGTTTGACATATTCTGCAATATTACCAGATTAACAGTGTTACCAGCCCAACATAAAATTATATTTTTTTTTTCAAATAGAAGTATGTTTTTCAAAATATTTCAAATCTACGTGTAAAACAAAAGCTTAAAATATCGCACTTATTGTTCAGTGTTACAACCTAAGGACGGTACAGTATCACGAACATCGCAAAACAACCAAAGTTTAGAGGCTTCTCCAGCAGTAATAACGCAAGGAAGGCAAGTTACAAAGAAATTGAAAGTAAAACTTTTGTTAGAAGGGCTTTACTTCGGAAACCTGCTTAGTTAAGTATCTCATCCAATCACGTATGTGATTTTCAATAGATGTAAAGATAATCGTGCTATTTATAGCAATTTGATATCTCAAATTGTTCCGGAGATACGATAAATACTGGTAAAGATTGCAACACTGCCTAAAATTATGTAATTCCGATAACTTGTAATTAGAACTACCAGAAGCTATTGTTTTAATGTTACATAAGCAGAGGAAAGCAACAATTCTATTTTAGAAGACCCATAGCAATCTACTAGTGAGATGTCCGGGAATATCACAGGAATGGATGAAAACGTTATCATTCGAACTCCCATCTCTTCTGCCTTCCTTACATAGAACACATGGGATAATAGACTGGTATGGCTGCGGACTTGTCTATGTTGATCCATACTTTTGTGGCCTCGTCACCCTGCAGGTGATGAAATGTGTACGTCATACAGAGGATCTATGACGTTCCCTTGGAAGTAAAATATCCTGCCATTACCAGAAATCCCTTGGAAAACAATTCCTTGCGCTGTAGCACAGTCAGAACAGGTCTTGTGGTTTGTAAAAAATAGGAACATAGAAAGAAGAAGGTATTACTCAAAAAGTGAGTTATGTTTTGAAATATTGCTGACGTTTATGCATTATAGTCTTTAGGAAACATGGAGGTGAGAGTAAAAGATTTAGAATCTTGTGCTTAGATTGTTAAGTGTATTATGTTCTTCATATTGTTAGAATTGTGGACAATTTAGGGGTAGTATTTATTGCTTCTTATTATAGTACGCAAATTTGTTTATAAATGTGGATAAAAATTCGTTTTCAGGAATTAACGTAGCTAGATATGGATGATCCTGGGATTTCGTTGTTCAAAGGGTCAGGAGATTTGAATCTGGATCCAAATAATCATCATGACGAAGAACAGGAAGCGTTGGAAGATGAGAGAAGAAGAAACGAAGAGGTTTGTTAACTAACTTATAGTATGGTTTATGCATCTGCGTCTAAGGAGAAAACGAACTTGATTTGATTTTGAGTTTAGCGACGCTTTCAGCAGCGAGGCTATGCAAGACGTGGACCTACAGCTTAACATGTGATCCGAACCAAACGATCTCCCGCCGGGAATCGAACCTGGTCCTCCCACGCTAAAGGCGCGTACGCTAACCGCTTAGACACAAGGAAGCTAACTAAATGAACTGATAGAATGTGGATTTCATTAATGAAGTACTAACCTTGGACTTCACTTAAGTACCTGTATTATTTATTTATTTTTGGATCAAAAGATCCAATATATTTCAATCAAATTTTTTCGTGTACGCCTTATATTTGGAGAATACATGCAATGTAGCCAAACCCAAACTATCATTTAACTCAGTATGATGTGTTTATTCCGTAGAAAATACAAAACTCGATGAAGGGCCGTTCGAAAATTTTGTGGCCCCTGGTCCAAAAACTACTTATTGATCAAGATCGCAATCTGTTGATGCATTTTTTGGATCATTCCTAGGAGTATTTTCATTGATTCGCTGAATTTTCAGTTCTGTAATGGAATGATTGGAAGGCGAACACGGGAGTTCAAAGATTTTACATCAAGGAGTAATATCTCTTGTTATTTTATTTCGATAATTTAAGCTCTGGTGAACTTAAATTATGGGCAAAGAATTAAAATAAAAAGTTCTTCACCCATGAATTGTTCAACCAAAGACATGAAAAAACAGGAAACAATTGTGACACGGAATTCCACCAAACCTTCAAGTGATTTATTGGAGTAAAAATTTCAGTTGTTTTTTGCTGTTAACGAAGTTTAATAGTGGTTTTATTGTAAGGACTGAAAATTTAGTATTATGTGAGTCTACGAATCAATGTAAGTATTCTTTAATTATTACGTACTGATGATGAGGACAAGCAGTCATCGAAACGTGTACTAATAAATTAATAATACAGGTGCTTAAGTGTAGTTAAAAGTTAGCATTTCAGTAAGGAATTAATGTTTTATTAAGCACTAGAAATCTTTAATTTTCAGTTAAGAAAGCACTTCAAATTTACTGGAACGTACATATAAGTATAATTTCTTAATAATAACGGAAGTAACTCCACGAATGCGTGACTGTATATTTAGTCGAATGTAGTAATGTTAGGGGAAAAGATTTTCAGTTCTTAATGTAAGATCAATGATCCCTACATCTTTTAATCTATTCAATAGCTGTTCAAATTGCAATTTACTTTTATATTATGTATTCTGGCATTCATCGCTCTTATAAAAGAAGAATCACTATTAATTACTAATCTTCAGTGGATAGTCATATTAAATTACTTTAAATTATAGTTTTCAGTTGATGTTTTTCCAGAGAACTGTTCGTTCTTACTAAAAAGGTATTGATTACACTATTATGTATGGTTACGTAGGTGTACCAAATGACTGTGTAAATCCTAGCTTTTAATTGTCACGCTTCATTTATTCGATCTTTCCTGATCATTACCAAGTAATAATTACGGTATTACATGTTTGATGGGAATGAATTATAATCCTGTGTTTAAAAAAATGAATACCCATATTCTTTGTAGAGCTCTTTACTCGTCCGCATACAAAATATATAACCCTTCTAAAATCAGCAACCAGTTGTTACATGACTGGTATTTGCATTCCCTTAATTACATTATAAGTGCGTGTTATGTAAGCTATGAGAAAAATTTGTTGATGACCTTTAATCTATTTGCCTGTAAAATTCCCTGTGTGGAGAGATGTTATTTTGCTAGTACAATCATATCCTAAGACTTTTCAACATGATTAGCGGATATCTTTTTACATAGTCACATTCGCAACATTTAATTCTGACATAACAACGTATTACCGTTTGTCTATTACGTATAATTGGCGCCGAACAATTTCACTTTTTCACAATGGTAAAAACATCTATTTCATTTGTAGCAGTCTTGAATAATGTATTAGTGCTGTTAAAATTATGAATATTAGATTCGTCGAATTTTATTATTCGTTTTGATTCAATCCTAATATTCGTTTTCTACATTTCAATAATTAATTTTGTTCGAATAATGAAGGTTCGAAGAATCCAATATTCGAATTTTAAAACCACTCCAATGTACCTGTTAACCTGATCCTTCAAAGTAGATCTTTGTATTATTTTTTAATTTTTTTTTTTTTTTTAAATACAGTTAAGGGATAAGTAAGAAGTTCGATTTGTAGAACATGGGGTAGATCAAATATATTCAAATATGATAGACAGAAAACTCTTACATAGAAATTCATAATGTTAAATTTCACGAACAGATTAAAGATATATTCGCCTTTTGTTCTGTGTGACTGATTTAAGTTTCGTTGCTGATTTCATAATCGAAACTCAGTTATTCTACTTTCAACTTTTAGGGTTTATTACAATTATATATAGTTATAATAAGAAATCAGTTTAGCAGCGAAACTTAACCATATTGAAGAAGGGTGAGTATGCCTTGAAATATAATTTGTGAAATATAATTTGAAAGGGTGGTTAAATATAATTTGTAAGGATGTTGTAAATAAGTTTATATATATATATATTAATATTTGTAATTTCCATTTCTGTATTTTAATATTCATCCAGTAATGTCTGGTAGCAATTAGATAAAGTATGGTTGTATTGCTGAAACTTTAAGTAATAGAAAATATTTCAAAATTTCTCTATGCATTAGGAGGGGTGTTATAAAAGTTCTAAGCCTATAAACGGAGAAGCAGAAAGTTTATGGATGGTGTTACTTTCAACGAAGTCCCCTGACAAGCATGACGTCATTATTACTGTTAAAATGAGTACCTTCCAACTTATTTTTAAGCCTTGGAAAGAGGTGAAAGTCAGCAAGTACCAAATTAGGCGAATAAGGTGAGGGAGACTAATGCTTAGTCGTAATCATGAATTTCTGCCATTGCAATGACTTACTTGTGGCTAGGGGCATTGTCTTGATGGAAAAGCACACCTGCTGTAGTTTCCACGACACTTCTGCCGGATTAAGCTCCCTCGTGGCTAAGCGGTAAGCATACGCGCCTTTGATGTGGGAGACCCGTGTTCGATTACCGGCGGGAGCTCATGTGGTTCGTATTCCACGTCTCATATGGCCTCGCTGCTGAAAGAGGAGCTAAATTACAAACAAACAAGCTTCTGCCGGATTAACCCGTATCTGTCGTAGAAGACTTGCGTAGTACTCCCAGTCACTTCGCCTCTGTGGAAGATAATCCACCATGACTATCCCTTTCGAATTCCAGAAAACTGTAGCCATAGCTTTTCCAGCTGAGGATATTGACTTGGCCTTCTCCGGATAGCGAATGAGGGTTGGTATTGGTGGAACCAGGTTTCATGTACTGTTATGAATCCAGTGCGAGAGGCATCTGGATTTGTCCGGAAGAAGTGAAGATTGTCCCTTGAAATGTTACGTCTGGTGAGCTTCTGATTAGGTTTCAAAAGTTTTGGTACCCATCTCGCGGAAACCTTGTTCATTCCAAGATGCTGGATGATAATTCGGTCAACGCTGACAGTAGATAAGTCCACTGTCTCAGCAATCTGTCTGATGGTCATTCGCCGATCATTCATGATGATTTAATGCACTTTGTAAATGTTCTGAGGTAGTGCTTCCACGGGCCTTCTTGATCTAATGTCATTTTCAATGCAGGTTCTCCTCCTCTTAAATTCGGCTCCCCATTTCTTCATTGTGGCATATGAAAGGACATTATCACCTGAAGTTGCAACCATGTCGATGTGGATCTCCTGCGGAATCTTCTTTTTGGAGATATTCAATAACAGCTCTTGCCTTCAATTTCTCCATTTCATCACACTTACTCACTATTCTGTTTTTCTGGACCTGTAACAGCAGAATAAAAGTCGATATTAATACTAAATTTGGTATGACATCATGGGGAGATTCAATAAATACAGCCAAAAGTATTACATATCTAGTTCTAATATTTGTTGGTTAGGCTTAGAATTTATGTAACAGCTCTCGTATGTATAGATTTCAGAAAATAAATGTCGTTATTTTTCTTGTAATTGAACAATTTTCTCTATTTTGCTTCAGCTTCAAGATATCCTCACAAATGCGTTTGACGATATAAGTGATTTTGATGATGATGATGATGATAATAGTGAAGAAGAAGATGGCCATGACGCAGATGGTCATGATAGTGCGAATAATAGTCAAAACATTGTTAATGAAACTTCACAATCTACTCAGAATTTTGTGAGCATGTATAGTGTAGGTAAGTCATTTCTATTTGTTTTTGATTTGTTCTGATTTGGCGAATATATTAGGTATATTTCCTAAGAGGTGAACGGAATAAATGTTGAATTGAGTAATGGGAGAAAAAAAGATACTCCTACGATCCGCATGTAAAACGGTTTGGTTACGAGGTGTGCTATAATGGATTAAGTTCCTCGGCGCCCCTAGGCATAAATTTAGCGAACGCCTGTCTCAAAGGAAAGTATTATTTTCAGTACTTCCACAGGATATCTAAGAACGTGAGCATGTTAAAATAAATAAACGAAGAAAATGTAGAATAAATATCAATAATGAAAAATATACTACGATCACTTTCTACTCAATTCAGATGTTATATCTAAATTGATGTATTTATCACATATAGTTGAGTAGAAATAAGACTACAGCCTTTTGAGAGCCGAAAACGAACGTTCAATTGAGCAGTTTGTTGCAGCGGTCCGCAAAAGTATTTTAACGGCATTATCCGTATTTGGAAACACAATGCAAATTTTCTTTCCGTAGAAATGTTAACGTTTCTATTTTCGAATCAGTGATTCCTCTACAATTCGAAACCATACTAATTACACCCATTCATTGGTAAGGTTGATTTCAAATCAGTTTCATAGATAGCCTCAAAGTTAAGTGTGCGTTCAGCACTAACACCAGAAGAACTATGTAGAAACTAATTGAAAATCAGAAGTTATCGAACATAAATACATAGTTTCTTTTTCGTCTAATTAATTCAGCATGTAATTTATCAAGAATATGAAAAAGCACTTTTACTTTCAATTTTCTCTTTTTGTTAGAATAGTCTTATTGTATTTTAATTTATCTGCTTGAATGTACGAAGTTTTGAGATGTTAAATAACTTACATACTTAAAATCAATTTAACACTTACATTTTCTCAAAGTATTCACCATTACACTGTACACACTTTTGCATCCTCGAAAACCACTTATGGAAGCAGTGTTGCCAGTCTTTTTCTTCAAGTGTTCATTCTCGTAAGCCACTACAGCTTCTTCAGGGCTGCAAAATCTCTTCCCATGCATGCGATCTTTGATCCTGGGGAACAGAAAAAATCACATGGGGCCAGGTCAGGGCTATACGGCAGATGAGTCATATGTTTGACCTCCGTAGATTCTAAAAACTGAATTGTGATGTTGGCCGTGTGTGCGGACGCGTTGTCATGATGAAGCAGGATCCCACGCAATCCAGTTCTTGGACGGCGTTCCCGAAACTTCTGGAACACTTTTGTTAGGCAAACAGTGGTGTACCACTGAGCAGTAACAGTCCTTTGTTCTTCAAGTGGAGCAGTTGTAACATGGCCAAATTTGGAGAAGAAAGCTGCAACCATCATCTTCCCCACACTTCGCGGTCGCTTCACTTTCGTAGGTGGATTTTCGGCTGGAAAGATCCAAACTGTAGACTGGCGTTTATTTTCAGGATCAAATTGATAGATCCAAGTCTCATCACCAGTAACAATGTCAGAGACGCGTCGAGAATTGACTCCATCAAATCTTGCAAGCATTTCTTCACACCATCCCGCGCGCATGCGCTTCTGCTGTTCAGTCAAAGTGTGAGGCACCCAACGAGATGAAACCTTCCTGAGCCGAAGGTGATCATGAAGAATTTTTGTTACTGCTGGCGATCCAATGTTCACTGTAGATTCAGTCCTTGAAAGTTGTTCGAGGATTTTCTCGAATCATTTGTTCCACAGCGGCAATGTTTTCATCTGACACACCTGTTGCCGGACGTCCAGCTCTCTCTCTCTCTTTCCACCTTTAAGCCATGTCCGGCCTCTTCTGAATTCACCAAACCACCGAAAAATTGTAGCACGGGAAGGAGCAAGGTCCCCAAATGCCCCCTGCAAATAGTCAATGCTTTGTGTCTCGTTCAAACTACTTTTGAAACTGTAAAGGATCATTGCCCGAAAATGTTCCCTTTCGAGCTCCATTCTAGACAGCCGAATACTGCTCACATCAACAAACAAATGAAGGCGATACGGCCACGCCGATAAACGAGGCGAGTTGAAACTTGCTTCCCTTCTTCGCTCTGGATACCACTACCGGACGCAATCGTTGGAATTCAAATACTGTGCCACAACAATGCGTATCTCAAAACTTTCGTAGTGACCCTCGTAATTTTGAGACGCGTAAACCATATTATCTTCTCTATGGACTTTTATTAATATTTTGCGTGTTTTACTTAATGTATTCTATTTGTCTCCTTTAGCGTAAGGGATATAATCCTTAGACGTTATAGTAAAAAAAAAAGTTTCTTCATTCCGTCAGCAATCTGCAATAACTTCATCAGAAATTATAGAAGGCAGGTAGCTTGTAGGGCTTTTTCCTGGATTTCGTTCAATGTGTCCGTAAGAAATGGATGGAACTCGGCAATAAGCTCTAGAGATCTCATATATTGTTCATTGCACCGAGAAGGTAATTTTTCTTCGTCCCTATGTGAGGAGAGCCCTAGATTTGGCAACTAACTGAAAACACTTCGTAGTACCAACAAATTACTGTTCTATTAAGAGTAGTTTACCGTTAAACTCGGCGTTTATGTGGTCTTCAAAATTTCGTAAAATGGTAGAATATTTGAAATATTTGTTAGTCTGAAATATCAGCAGTTGCACTCTTTGTTTTGTCTTCTAACTTTGTTTTGTCTTTAAACTTCTTCAGCCAACGCCGTACATTGCTAATGTCCATTACCGCATCCCCATACACATTCTTCAAGCGCATATGGATTTCCTTAGGTGGACAACCTTCTTCCGCCAAAAAATCGATGACGACTCTTTTAGCTTCAGATCCATGGTTCTAATAACTCAATCTGAAAACGAAAAGACTACATTAGTGGAGGAAGGCTACCTCTATAACGTCATGCATACGTGCATAGATAACTCAGTAGCTGTAATAGAAAAAATATAATAAGGGAGGCATCACTTTTTGATCTTTCCTCGTATATATATATATATATATATATATATATATATATATATATATATATATACAGGGTGATTCAATGAGAACGTACCAGGCCTATATCGCAGCTAATACTGCACGTAGAGCCTTCAAACAAAAAATTGCATTACCAAATCGTATGTGTAGAATGCAATAAAAATAGTAGCGAGACCAGTGGCGTCTCGTGAATACCTCCAACGGGGGGCAACTACAGAATTTGAAATGGAAAGTGGTATAACTGTTGGAATCGTTCGAAAGGACATTAAATGTCATGCAACTTTTAGAGGACAAACTATGTCATATCCTTTCCGATTTAGCCGCTAGAGTCGTTGTTGCAAACTTGTATCTGACTACCCGTAGCAGGCCTTTATCTCAGCTAATAATGCACATTGAGCCATCAAACTAATAATTGAACTACTAAATCGTTTTAACAAAAGAGACACTGACCAAAGCTTAAAACTTTATTTTAAATTATAATTCGTGTCTGAAGAAGGATATGCTAGATATCCGAAACAGTTACAAATTATAATTTAAAATAAAGTAAAGTTTTAAGCTTTGGTCAGTGTCTCTTTTGTTAAAACAATTAATCCAAAGCCATGAATAGTCTTACTACCAAATCGTATGTGTAGAATACTGTAAAAATAGTAGCGACACCAGTGCCGTATCGTGAATATCTCCAACGGGGGTCATCTGCAAAATTTGACATGGAAACAGGGGTTGGTTGTGCCTCCATTGAAACAAGCGCACAATGGGAGACACGTCGAGAGGAAACACGTTGTCATATTTCTTCCTCGTTGGCAGCAACACGGTCGCATTGCTAGGTGAAAGTCAGATGGTGCGAGGGTGTCTCCAGTCGCACCAGGCGAATGCCGGGAGGGTACTTGCAAACCATGCCCTGGCAAACAACCGCCGACGCCTTTGCAGGATTAACTCGGGGCCTAAGCCAAGGGTAGCCCAGACCCACAATGACGTGGACGCGCGATGTATCTTGTGTGCTTACGTACAATATGAAATATCTCCCAAATCCGGGAGAATGTGTTGTGGGCCTGTTTGTCGTTGTTTCGAACAGCATACTCATTTATCGTTGCCAGTGATTGTGTGGTGGTACTTTTGTAGATCCAGTAGCTAATACGTACATGACCTTGCTCAAAACATAGTCTATGCGGTCTCGAACAGGCGATTGCTGCTGTCAGACAGAGGACAGAAGGAGCGATGCTGTAGCCAAAACATGTAACACAAGCGTGTAGAGTGCGAGAGCGATTAACCTCTGCAGTGAGTTAAAGTGGTCCGTGTACTGGACAAGGTGTTGTGCATTGAGTTCTACTACCCCTGTGCATTACAAGCTCGTGACGGGACGAATACGAAACTTCCACAAGCAGTGAAACCTCTTTGATTGTGTTGATGTTTGAGTGATTATAGTTGGAAGTGTCGGTAGGAAATAACATTCATGTGGTATACGAATTTGGAGGCATTCAAAATGCTCATGATTTTAGGAGAATGCCGGGAAAATTATAGGGCTGCAGCTCGATTATACGCTGAACGCTATCCACAGCGACAAGCTATTTCCCACAATCTGCTGCGGAGATTAGCAGCACGATTGCGGCAGACAGGCAACATGCGTGGACGCTATGATGTCCGGAGATGAGTCGTACAAAATGAAGACGTTGCCATTGATGTACTTAAATTATTGCATTAAATCGTCATGTATCTTCGCGGCAGATCGCACGAGATCGTGATATCAGTCAAGGTATTGTCCTGCGTATTCTGTGGAAATCACATTTTCACCCGTACCACCTCTCTGCATCAAGAACTAAGTGATGCGGACTGTAATTTACGGCTTCTGTTCTGCAACTGGGTGGTCAATCGCGTGAGAGAACATCCGAATTTCATTCACTTCATTTTATGGACTGATGAAGCGACATTCTGCAGTGATGGCAACGTGAATCTCCACAATGCACATTACTGGGCAGCGGGGAACCCTCACTGAATGAGAGAAGTCAATCGGCAACACCGATGGCGCATTAATGTATGGGGTGGCATTGTAGGGACTCAGGTCATTGGGCCATGGTTTTTTGCTGGTCATTTAACAGGTGCAATGTTTCGTGATTTCTTGCGACACCATCTACAGCCGTTATTGGAAAACTTACCGCTTCATATACGTAAGACGCTGTGGTTTCAGTTAGATGGCTGTCCAGCCCATAATGCTGCCATGTGTAGGGAAGAGCTAAATGTTCTATTTCCGCAACGCTGGATCGGAAGAGGTTCCAATCCACAGTTTCCTCCGCGGTCGCCCGACCTTACTTGTATGGACTATCTTTTCTGAGGTCGACTATCTTGTGTATGTCAACCGACCAACTACAATTCGCAACATGCAAGACGCATTACAACCGCATTCCGGACCATCAACGTGGCCGAGTTGGAAGCTGTTGCTCACAATTACGTACAGCGAATAAATCGCTGTATTGCTATTCGGGGACATCACTTTGAACATTTGTGAAAGCCAGGGGCCATCGACTGCACTCCGCAGAAGGTAAGCTGAATATTTAGCTCTTTGCCCATCTTTCTCCAATGGCTTGATTGCAACGCCTCAGCTTTCTGTCCCCGTGTTTTGTTCCATAATTTTGTCCCCATGTCATAATTTTGGATGAATATTTGATGAATATGAATATGAATGAATAACTTTATTTTCCATTAGTTCTATGTAAACTTTTTTCCAATTCATCAATCATTGAAAAACTACTTCATAATAATATTAAACAAACTGTTAAGAAAAGCTGACAATGAAAACGCTGTGTCAGCGCAAGGATGTAAGTTTTCTTCTGCTTGGTTCGAACGGACCGAGAGTCTTGGTTTATACGTTGACCCGCCGTTTGGTGATCTACATACGAAAACACTAAGAAACTCGTATAAAATTTTGCAATGGTAATTTCCATCTTTATTTTTTCTTTTATTTCTACCTATTAGATAATTGAAATGTTCCTTTTTTACAGCTTCACGAAACCTCTTATATTATTTTTTCCTCGTGTTTTCCTATATTTTTTCCATTAGCATTGGAAAGCCTGCAGACAGTAACGCCAGTTAAAAGGGATAAGAAAACAAATGCTTTCGTATTGCAAAGTGCATGTACAGAATTGATATATATCCAACCACGTCTTCAGACTTGCCAAATATGTGTTTTTTATGGACTGTTTTCTTCCGTATATAAACATGTAGGACTATAATTATTTTATTCCGTTTTAAAATATTGTTTTACAAAATATGAGAATACACTGTTCCAAGTATCTCAGGAAAGGACTTAAATTTGATGTTGCCAGTTCTGTATAATTTAAGTTAGGGCGACTATCCTATATTAACATATAGAAATACTTGTCTACTTTTTAGTTATGTTTCATGAACCTTGTGACAATCCTTAGAACAATCTTGGATATTCCATTTTTCGCCAGCCAGATACAACCAACGCTGAGAACATTTTTCCGTTCTTCAAACAGTGCTGATTTGTACTCGTAACAACTTAAGAGGGAGAAGGAGTGCGCCACAGCGGCCGGAATATTGGTGTTCAATTTAACATGGGATCTCAACCATTTTTTAGGCAAATCACGGTTTCATTTCGTTCTTTCGCAAAAATGTCTCAGTAGCGCACTAAATATGATGCATCTCATTTTAAAGGTGCAATTTGAACGCTGTGCGTGATATTTTCTTCTTATAAATACAGATAATTATAATCCAAATTCCCATAAGAAAATGATCAAAATCAGACGGAAAAGTCTTCTGTTTTTTTACAGTAAGGAAAAGAGCTAAAAACTCCGGACTTTTTTGAGAATGGAGTACAATCTTTGTATTTGTGCGCTACTGTACTATTTTTTCGCTGTTTCCAAAGACATCCATTTCACAATCGATGAGAAATTATATCCTTCATAATTGAATCTACAGAAATTAGAAATCAGATTTTTTCGTGTTCACGTACTTGGCCGTATAACTGCTAGATGGCACTATAGTCATTCCTCATCCCCCTTTCCTTCTCAGCGGGAGCCAGTCCTTTTGAAAATCTACTTTGAACTTCTTAACAGGGGCGGGAGGAAGGAAATCATTGTGAAGAACGGGAACTTCAAACACGAGGAATGGCAAAATTTATGACCTCTTTGGTTGATGGTTTCTGTTTCAGCACTACAGTGTGTTTGTAGATGGTTTCTGTGAGAAGAAGTAATTTGTGTTTGTAGCGATAAAGTCAACCTTTCGACAAAAATTTGTGAAGGAGAAGCCGAACCAAAGTCTTCGTTTATCTATTCCAAGAAAGAAATGAAAACTTCCTGCAGGCTAAGAATATACATGCAAGAGAAAAAATAAGATACATTATTATAATCTTTAGGATAGATTAATTCCCGAAATATTCTTTGTTTACCTGTCAAAAAATCAAGAATAATATGGTATAAAGCTTTTTCATCAGCTTCCATCGTACAACATACTAGACACACACATTTATATACATACATACATGTACATATATATATATAGTGGCGGATCCAGGATATGATCAAGGGAGGAGGTAAACCATAGTTTGCCTCTTTATCCAGAGTAAACAGGATTGAAGCCCATTTTATCCAGTGTATACCTGAGCGTCAAGGGGGGGGGGGGCTATAGCCTCTATAGCCACCCTTGGATCCGCGCCTGTATATGTATACTATTTACAGTGCCGGAGTTACGTGTAAGCGAAACGAGCTATAGCTTAGGGCCCCGCTCTCTTGGGGGCCCCAAAATCTAAAGAAAAATTGGATTTCTAAAATATAAGAAAATTTAAAAAAATAAAGTAAAATTTATATATACGTAGCAACAGTGCTTCCTGCTGTGTAGCCTACGTTCGTGTAATTAATAGGGCTCCTTCTACCAGTCTGCTTCCTAAATTATCTCTAGTTTCTTCATTGCTGTATGTAGGGTGCGTATGTTCATCTGGACACATAAAGGACCCCATTACCTTCAACAGTTTGGGGCCCCACTAAACCTAAATCCGACTCTGACTATTTATGCATGTTTGCTCCCTCTTTTTTCGAAGCAGTGCTTCTTTGATATTGCTTCCAATTTCGGCAGGTTTTACCAAGGGGGGAAGAGTCCTTACTCATTCCAGGCATTCAAACTAGGGACTGGACTACTTGCTTCCAACATTCTGTCCCCCATGTTTCCCGGTCTGAATCAATTGTCTAAAGCCCATAAAACATTCAAATTCATATGTAGATGTTGCTCATCAGTGTCGACACCTAAATATTTCTCAATCAACGGTAGGGGTGTTTGGTATCCTCAATCTGTCTCCCTCTTATTAGCGGAGCGGTAGTAATATTCGGTAGTAATTCTTTTTAAAAAATGTTTTTTAATGTATGTAGTAACGCATAGGAAACTAAATTTTAATATACCCTAGTAGTATAGAAACGTACCATACGGACATTACCAAAATAAACATCCTATGCCAAGGACGCAAACATTAACAATAATAAAAAAAGATAATAATAAACATTTTAAAGATATTCTTTCATTAATCAAGTCGCACTTAAAAGTTTTAAAAAAAATGTTTATGCGTGACTGAAAAAAAGGGATGCGCTCTCATATAGGCTTACAGTTACTTTATAAATTCTTAAAATGACGCACTCCATTCTTTTTATTTAGTCTTGCATAAACAAAATTATTTTTAACTTTTTAGTGGGAATTTATTAACAAAAGAATGTCTTTAAAAGGTGTTTTATCATTTTTTTAATTCGTTGGACACCTTTTCCAAATCCTAAAGTGATATGCAACCAGGGATACCAGGGCTGGTTAAAGGCTAGTATTTATTTTAGGATAAGGAAGTTGAAAATAAAAACCTATTAAAATTTGCTTTTAAAATAAATAGATATATTGCAAAGTATGAAAGTAAGAATGGAATATTGTATTGTCACCGGACTTACATCGCTCTGCAACAGTTCTTAGTTCTATGACGTCAGGAAATAAGTTCAATTTATACGAACACTTATTTAATGTTTGAAACAAACACCTGTTACATCCTTGTACACTCATGTCCAAAATGATTGTCGCATTTCTATAACTGTCTTCTTGTAAAAATATCATGTAATAATGATTTTGCAGGAGACTTTTAATACTGATACTATGTGTACAATCGGGAAATATATGTGGTAAATTTCATAGGAAAATACAGTAATTATAAATACGAAGATTAGAATGAGTAAAATAAAATGTTGCTAAATGGACACGAAAGTTTTGTTTTCGTTTTATTGTTCTTATTTACTGCTCTTTTGACATGAAATTTGCCACATACATGTCTTTGCCGATTGTACGCATACTAACATTATAAGAAATACCGGGTGAATTCGTTATCAAATTATATTCCTGCAATAACATATTTATAGACATGCGACAATAATTTTGGACATGAGTGACACATCTTTTAATTCTATTGTTAATGAAGTGGTCTATTTCCCCCAATAAAAACCAACATCAAGCAGGGCATGTGCTCCCTCCTGTCCTTCTAAGCCGGCCCCCAAGGCTGAATGTAACATTGCGGCTTTTTCCTGTTATAATAGGAAAAACTCAGGATGGTCATCCACTGGTATCGAACCCAGGACCATTCGAATGTGAAGGCGAGAGAGAGGGTAAATCTGGTGGTCATATTTTGAAAAGAAAATAAGGAAATGGATTCCACTAAAAAAATGATTCACATTGTCAATACATTTCAAATCTTTGTCTGGGTTTTCTGCCTTTCAATTCCAAGTTGTTGTTTTTTTTTAAAACCACGAAGGCTCTAAATAAATTAGAATATCGACTCTCCCGTGTGTGTGTGTGTGTGTGTTTTTAATATTGGCATGGTTCTTCATTTTATATCAGATTCTTCCCGCACTATTCTGTTATTTACCATAGGTAGAATCCTTTGAGAAAGAGACAGGCGACAAATGCTTTAGTTCTCTATGGTATGTTTGTGACCGTTGTAGATATTTGAGTGGCTCTCTGACAGGGAGCTGACGGCTGATATCATGTTGGTCCCTCTTATTTATTTGTTTCTTCAGTTCTGTTTCTCTTTTAGCCAAAAGAAAAGAATTTCACTCTTCTGTCCCATTTACAGCCGTAACCATCCCCCTCCTACGCTGTCCAACTTTGACCACATGCAGGGAAAAACGAAGGAAAAGGACGGGTGCATTTGCTTTGACGGCATTTCAGCGACAACCCCATCTGTTGCCAAAATAAGGAAACACTTTGCACTGCGATATCTTGGATTTGTCAAGGTCACTTGACTCCCACCGGCTCTTAACGTTATTCGCGCTCTTGTATGCTAAACCTTCTATATTACAACAGCGCATGGCAGAAGAATAGTGCAGTTTGCATTAGCTACTCGTTTTATATTACCTGTACAAAAACCGCTACTAGGATGGATTAAAGTATTTCAATGTTAATTTCTGACGTTGGAGGCTCGGGTTCGATTCCCGACGGGAGCTCATGTTCGGATCACACGTTAAGCCGTAGCTTCACATCTCATATAGCCTTCCTGTTGAAAGGAACGCTAAACTCAAATCTAGCCACGTGGGAACTTTTATTTATAAAATACAAACCAATACCAAGATACTAAGTAGTTTTGCTTTATAGATGCGTATGTTATAGTCTATATTAGTTATTTCATAAAATTACGTTTATTTTCTCGGATCCAATGGTGGTCAACATACATCAGTATTTATGCACTTTTCATACCGTTTAGTTCTAATAATTTGTTTTCAACAGTATTCTTCACTGAAAATACAATACATACAGTATATTTACTCGTAACTCATTTAACTGAGTAATAGATATTACGAAATAGCCTTGAATATTTAATAGAATAACGCATAATTTATATTCATATCGTTTTGCAATATTTTCGGTTTCTGTTACAAAGTGACATCAAAGACAGTGCTCCTGATATATTGCAGTCACTAATTTCGAAAGTTGTCAGAGAGAAAGAAATAATCTCGGACTGAAAGTTTCTGGATCCTCAAAGAAGTCGGATCGGAATTAGTTTACACAAAACTAGATTTATAGCATTCACAGTTGATATTATCCTTTGTGGTTCTAATTGTAAAATTACAAATGATAGCTAATGCGGCTTGTATCAACCATGTTTTCTTTCTGGTGAATAATATTTCCATTTTAGGATGCAGAAATAATTCAAGTAACTTAACTGCAACTTCACCATTCCTTGTGTTTGAACGTTATTTATCGAAGTTCTCGGAAGGCACAGTAAAATGCCTTTTCGATTACAAACGTTTATAGAGAAAACGGAAAGATACCCAGAGCGTGAAAAAAAATCCTTAAACAAAAGGCAGCGGAAAACGTTACATTTTGTTTGGCTACTGTATACGTATGGTAAATCGTTTTATGGAATGGAAATCAAAATAATCCAATTAAAACTAAAATCTTCATGCATTCATGAAACATAAGATTCTAACAATATTACTTCAAGGGATATACATGTGGAAGAAATTTGAAGCAATAAAAAATGGTAATGAGAGCTAGGTGCTGACAACATAATACTCAAGTCGAAGCTCTTATCTGCCAGACTCCGGCTGTAACGCCAGGATGTACCGTGGCTCACATTAATATTCGGACACTTCTATTTTGTTAAAACAGGGTGTCTATCGGTCACGAATGTCACGAAAAAGTCACGAAATTAGAAAACGGTCATGAGTCACGAAATTTAGCTTTTGGTTACGATTTTTTAAACTACAAATGTAAGTACAGATTGGAAAATTTTGTTCTATAAAACGTCAAAATTTTCCACCAAAAATGTCTATGGTCGGGTTTAGACGCTACCAAATCGCAAGCAAAGTATGTTTCTATCGCATGAATGAAAATTTGGCCTAATTCACAGCCAAATTCGCTCTTCAAAATGTTAGAAAATTTTATGATTTGGTAAAGAAAAGGTGACGAAATTTCATTTTGGAATTTTAGTAAATACCCTGTAAAAGTAGGAAGGTTTATGAAATAAATGAAAGTCGTGTGAGTAAAAAAATGAGGTATTTAGATATTCATATTAGCTGAACCTGCACTCTCTACACAGCGCATCATTCGCATATGAGCATAAATATCCTTCTCATTCCTTACAACATCTGTACATGTCCCTTTACAGACACAAGTGAAAGACGTATTGATTAGAAAAAAGCCAAGGGGTATCATAAAGGGGAGACTTTTTTCGATTATTTTTTCTCAATATCTCGCACCGTTTGCAAGGTTTGAGCCTGCTTCCGGTTGGAGTTTCTAATTCATGTCTGACCAGTGTTTTCTTTCTTCTTGCATGCAGTATGTAATAAGCAAATACATTACATACACAATTAATTATAATGTCAGTTATATATGGTGTTCATTGAGCAAAACACTCCCCCCCCCCTCAAAAAAAAAGTTCATCTTAGACTGGAGAAATGGTTATTCTTCCTTTTCCATTATTATTTGGCCATGAAAAAACGCCTAAGACATATACAACCCCTATATATAACAATGTGGTGTTGGAATGTATAATGCTTAGGATGTGATGCTTTAATCTTTTTTTTTTTTAATTTCAACACTCCAATGTACCTGTAAAAATGTAATAAAGAAATAGTGTCCATGTTTTTTAAATATTCAACTAAAACTGGACAATCTACATGAAATTTGCAATCGATCAGTGAAAATGTCATCTTTCTAGAGCCTGTAGTTTCCGAGATCTCATTGTCGAAAGGATTGCCCATAAACATATAAACGTAGTTTAATAGAGCTCCAAAGATGGCAGCACAATTCATTTGCATTTATTTCGGAGAAGGCTTATTAAAGACAAAGGTCTTTGAACAATAATTTAAAAGGATAAACTTTGTGAAAAATATTTCTTTAAGTAATTTATTTAAAGTACACTCTTTTAAAAATATTTGTCTTTGTTATAAACGTGAAATCAGAAATAACCGAAAATCAAAGGTTTGAAAACTAAGGTTATAGGTTAGAGCTCGGTCGCTCTTAATTAGTACTGTAGCATTTTAATAGATAGATATTTACAGAAAGAAATGCAGTACAAACACGGTGTCGTGAACGAAAAAAGCAGAAAGAACTTACAGATACTGATGACACTGTGTATTTGGAACGTCACTTCAATATTCGGACGCTCACAAACGCTTCACTAGTACTTAGTGGGAAACCCACGACGTTTCATTACTTCCTGTAAACGATTGGACAATGTTTGCAACAAGTTTGTTGGTAGAATAGGTCGATATGCCATTCCACGCTGCGTGGAGAGCCCTTTAAAAATCGTCTCGTGACGTTACTTGTACCCGTTTGACTTTACGCTGTAGCTCACCCCAAATATGCCCTATAGGGTTAAGGTCGGGACTCTGCGGTGGTGTTTCAAGCACTTTCGGACAATTGTAGATCAACCATTCGCACACCACATGCAATTTATGCTTCGGGTCATTGTCTTGCTAAAATTTAAACATCCTCGTAATTCCTAATTTTTTCAGCACTTCGGTGGAGATTTTGCCGGAGAATATTCAAATAAATCTCCTTTGTCATAATCCCTTCAATAAACACCAGTTCTCACACTCCTGATGCAAAAATACCCCCTCCCCCCATACCATCGCACTTCCTCCTTCATGCTTTACGGTTGGTTGAAGGTTTGCAGGATCTAAGTCGGTATTTGGCTTCTGCCACATAATTACCTTGTCATCGGACTCATGTAGATTGAATTTTGATTCGTCCGTGAATAACACGTCATTCTACCATGTTGTGGACTTCTCAATATGAACTTTAGCGAACTTAACTCTTTTACGTTTGTTAATTTTACTAATAAAAGGCTTTTTCCTAGCTATTCTCTCGTTAAACCCTTCACTTCACAACACTCGCCGCACAGTTTCTGGATGCACCGTCTTTCCTGTGTCTTCATACAGCTTTACTATTCATTTCGGCGCACTTATTCTGGAATTTGCCTTCATTTTGCGAATCAGTTTGCGTTTCTGTCCATCGTTCAGTTTCACACGTCGACCTTTTTGAGGCACTGACTCGATTCGATCCTCTCTATTAAATATTTGTACAACGTTATAAACGATGCTTTTGCAAATATTGAGTAAAATAGATCTGCAATTTTCTTGTACGATAGACCTTTCGCATGGCGAAAAATTACTAACTGCCGTTGCTCAAACGTTATATTTGGTCCCATTCTCCCCATCTTCCTTTTATGCTTTCTCTCGGTCACACTAACCACTCGTAAACTAAGAAGCTACATACGTCCTGTCTCGGGACAACTTAAATTGCAACTGGAACTCTTCCGTTGTCTATTGTTAAACAAACGTCAAAACAACTGTCCGAATATTAAAGTGGCGTTTAAAATACGGTATATTGCAATTACGTGCTCATAAAGTGTATTTAATTTGCATAACTTAATTAACTGATAGCGTATTTTCTCGACTAAACTATTGCCTTTTTGCTGGTTTTCCGTTGGTTTCCCATTTTTTTTTTCATGTACAACAAGCAAATTATGTGTAATATCTATGATGTCCGAATATTAATGTGAGTCACTGTATGTAAAAAACTACATATTATAGATGGCCTTCCAATTTTCTGAGAACTAATAAGATATGCTGCTTACATTTAAAATTTTTGTATCCTTAACTCTAATTTTTGAAAGGCGTTAAGGTTAAATTTGTGCTTTAATTACTGAAGGTATTATCATGCCTTAGTTTTCAATTTTTTAGTATTCGCTGATCAGATCCCATATCTGTTCAGTATCACCGTGCAAAATTTTCTACTCTAAGCATTTACATATGTACTGAAATTATAATAATTACAGGTTCAATGTAATATTATTGTAGTTTTATAAATTGTAATTACTAACTCTGCTTTTTAGACAATCAATGTCTTTTCAAGAGAGGATGCTAGATAGAAGTTAAAGAATGTACCGTTGAATAACAGTTGTATCTCTAATATTAAATTACCTGATAACTTACTGCTTTTATGCTTTGTACGTTCACAGATGAAAGCCGTGAAAATGACGAACAAAAGGTGAATGACGCAGCCGATAATTCGGGTGAGGATAAGATGATGAGGAACTTTGAACCACTCCGACGACAAAGTTATGCAAATGATACTTGCAGTCCTTTAGCCGGTGGGGATGCCTCATATCACACACAGGAAACTGCACTGAATTCACATTTTAGTTCTGCTAATCCACTTGTTCCAGTCAATTACAATGGTGAAGCTGCTGATAATTCCAAATTATCACGTAAGCATTATACACCTTATTGGAGATATTCATCATACATTGTTCAGCCATCTACTGAATTTTCGCAAAGTACAAAAACAGAAACCTTAAATGACCTACAAAATGAAGAACAGAAATATATAAATTTGGGTATGTATGATTAGTTGAAATTTCGAAGTTTTCTAAGATTACAGGTGTCGAAGCTTAGGCCTTGTGTTCAGAAACATGTTTGAGACGTCAGTTGGTATTACGGATCATGAGTGCCGTTCCTCTTTGAAAACTTCGGGTAAATGCATGAACAAAGGGCTTGTAAGTGCCTAAGTATGAATGCAATAATGATAATAATAAAATTTTGACAAGTTCCTATTTATGTGAGCAAAAACACACGCACACGTATGGACTGTTGAACTGAAATGAAGTGAAATCTTTCGTTTAACGCTATATGTTCATGTATTGAAGGGTAAAGGAGATGGGCATTTAATGAAATTGAATGATTATGGAAAAATATATGCGATAAAAATGTGAGAGGAAGCTGGAGACCTTCGAGAGTTTCCACAGACAATATATTGTCTATTTCGAACTCACATTGGTTGGGATCAAACCTGCGACCCTTGTACGAGAAGTGAGCTCTCCACTATTGAGTTACTACGCTCCGTCAAAAAGTGTTAAACGAGTAGACGTATTCTCGTATCTACCTTCTGGCAGTTCTGTTATATCGTTCTATTTGATGCTGTCTATGTACGTGAACGAGGAATCTTTTCTTCTATCTGCCTTCTATCTGCAGCAAGCTATAAATGGTAACTAGAGTTGCTGTTATTATGTTAATTACTTGTTCAAAGAAGAAAAAATGTCATTTCCAAATGTTCAATATTGTGAAACGTTCCTAAAAAGTAGTTTTCAGGTGATCTTCAAAATGTTCCTGAATTGAGAACAGAAGTAGAGGTGCTCCAAAATCTACGTAATTTTTCAGGAATGACTTTGCTTTTACAGTTTGTGTTTGAAAGCAATATGAGACATTCTTCTCTCTGAGTCTGTCTCAAGCGCGTGAAAGCATTTTTGAGAAATATCATGAATACTAACGTACTTAGTGTATTAGCCATGCTGTTCATAGAGAAAAATCGTTGCGGAAAATTTCTGATTTTAACAGTTAAGGAACAGAAGTACCGTATACGCTCGCTTTTTTTTTTTTTTTTTTTTTGGTACTAAAATCGCGGTGTCAAAATGCAGGTGCGGACATTACGCGGGTCATTCAAAAAACGCGCAATTTTCAGTCACATTTTTTCTTTCTTTTTAAAAAAGAAACATTTAGCTGAAAATTATATTTTACACGATATAAAATAATCCACAATTATTTTGTATAAATTATTCTAAATTTTTAAATAGAGTTTCTGGTGCCAGAAATACGAAAATTGGTACCGTATTAGAAATACCACAAGACGTAACTTAGATTTTCAAGCTGTGATTTTTAGGGTGCGGACATTATGCGAGCGCGAACATTACGCGAGCGTATACAGTATTTGTTCGAGCAAAGGACGAAGAATAGAATTACTACATAAGTAAGTTTTATTTTTCCTTACCATGAACAATAAAAATTTAATTTGTACCAGTAGACTTCCCTCTTATGAAATTCCAAGATCGCCACTGATCAATACCATGCAATTTGCGTGTCGTGATCTTTAGTTACATTGTAAATTAGTATATGCAAGCATGTTTTAATGTATATGTTATAAACATTGTTCTGAGAAAGTATTGGTAATGCACTCAGATGCAATAGTATACAAAATATTTTAGCTACAAATATTCATGTTGATTAATACTGCTGAAATCGATAAATGAACTATATATATATTCTGTTGTGTCATAATATGCAGATGGTAGATGCATTAATTTGGAATGGATAACAGATAATTTGGCCGTTAAATCTATTCCAATTTGTTTGTAGAACTTTAAAAATTTCATTATAATTTAGTAGTGAAAAAATAAACTGTACTATAATAGTTCATTATAAATTTATTGAATTTTTTAGTAAATTTGAGAGAATAGAAGCTTCTTATCCAAGGCTCTTTGGATAAATTCTGATGTTAAGAGTTGCAGTGTTGTTGTGATATTTTACCAATATTCAATGAATTTCAGGAGTATTGATTGGAACAAGATATTATTGTAACTCACGAAACTAAATAGGCCATTTAACGTACTAAATCTAATGATTATTTAAGAAGAACATGGGTTGATAAGTTCTTGCTGTTTGCTGTCGAGACTAAAGCTCTTTCAGTATATTTTATTTTGAATATACAATTTTGGATTAGGAATTCAAATCAACAAATATCGAATAGTAATAAAGAAAAACATATACAGTATATATAAATTAATATCGAATAAGCATTTAACAAATGACATTTACGTATATTTGTACAACTAATAGTACAGGCATCTATAGTTACCAATACTTTAAGATGCCATAATTTGTTCCCTTGAAACTTTTGCTAAAGTCTCTTAATTTTTGAGCGAAGTGCATCTAAAATTGGTTTTACCTACTTCAGCATATACTCTGAAAGCATACATTCTAGATGCATGTTTAGTATTTTTTATTTATTTTATTTTTATTTATTTTTCAGATATTAGAAGTCACCTCCTAAAGTTCTGTTCTTTCGTATCTTTTACTATATATGTACGTGTAACATTAATTCAGTGTTAGTATGCGAATTATTCCTTGAAAATTAAAGTTAGTATTGAAAGAACTGAAATTTTGTCATTCAGAAAACATGAACTAAATTTTGTTTTTCATTTTTCGTTTAATTAGACTATGAAATTAAAGATATTTCTTAATTTCGCACATTTTTTCTCAATACGATAACGGATTGATAGAAGGGAGTAAAGGTATGACATTTATAGGGTGTTTTTTAATGCAGTGAAGTAATTTTTGAAAATTCTAGTCTGAATGGAACTGCATGGGAAAAACACAGAAAAAATCTTTCGCTGGAATCGATTTTTCTTTCTTTCTTATAAGCGAGTTTCTGTAGTTTATTTATTCTACGATTTTTTTTATTATTAAATGTGAAGAATAATATAAATAAAAATTATTGTTGCCATTCTTGAACAAAAACTGTTTCTGCCAAAGCAACAAGAAATGAACAAAGATTGCAATGTAAAAAGTTAGTAAGAAATGAGAAGAAATATTTAGGGTTGCATATAGGTTTGTGAAATCTTTCAGATAATCGATAAGAAACTACCTAGGTAGAAAAAAAAAATAAATCCTGTTTTCTTCTAATACTGTGTTAATAAGAGCCAGATTGTGATGGCCAGACGACTGGAAATGAGCATCTCGGAAACAGCGCGACTTGTTGGGTGCTCGCGAGCTACCGTGGTTAATATCTTTCTAAAGTAGGAAAAGGGTGGTAAAACCAACGCTAAACCACAAAAAGTTGGGCGGCCACATATTAAAAATCTCGGACGTCATTGACTCAAGGTTGGTGGTGTGAAGGCTAGAGTGCAAAGTGTAGCACAATTAACATCAGACTTTATAAGTACACAAAGCACGAGTGTGAGTATACAGTTCATCGTACAGTTATATGTGGCCCTCCGCAGCCGACATCCCATACGTGTACCAATGGTCCGCACGGCATTGTCGATAACGACTATAATGATTACGTGTTCATCGTCATTAGGCTTAGCAATGGCACAACGTTGCATGTTCGATGAATCACAATACTGTCTTCATGACATCGATGGCCGGGTCAGAATCTGTCTTCGAGGAAAAACAGCTGTTCGGAACGTGCACAGGAGGACGATGACAGGTAGCTCTTATGATTTTGGAACCTTCACATTGTCATCCATGAGGCAGTTGTGCGTGTAGAGAGCATTGTGACGTCTCCTAGCTATCGGCAGGTCATTTGCTCATCATTATGCACTCATTCATGCGGGCCGTATGTCCAGTTGGTAATGGCATCTTTCAGCAGGACAATTCTCCTTGTTACAAGGCTAACGTTATACTCCAGTGGTTCGAGGTCCACAGTAGTGAATTTTAGTTGCTGCAATAGCATCTAAACTCACCTGACCTTAATCAGGGTGTCTGCTGATACTGGAAATACTTGAATTATACTGGAAGTTAATTTTGATACTGGAAATATACTGGAATTTTGATCCACATACTGGAAAAAATATGAAATATCAGGGCTCGTAACGAGTCACTTTCTAAACTAAAAGTTACTTTTTTTCAAGCTAGTCACTAAAAGTTACTTTTTTTTTTCAATCTTGTCACTAAAAGTTACTTTTTTGGAAAGTAATGTGACTTTTTCATGTGATTTATGTTTTGCATTGGCAGTTTTCCAAGAAAAATATAAAAATAAATGGAAAAAGGCAGAAACTTGTTACTCATTACTCTTCTGAAAGCTTTAGTACGTGCTGCCACATGTGAATCAGTCAGCTTTATTCTCACCGTCAGCTTTTATTCTTTCTAAAGCACAGCACAGTGGATGGTTGGTGGATGCTTAAGTTCTCAAGGTGGGGTTGAAATCCCTTCTGTGTCTATTCTTTCTTCTATTATAGTAGTCTTTTAGCTTTCTCTCGTAATAGTTAACGCTCCGCTCAACGTTGTGTGTGTGTGGTTCATCATGTTCGTCTTGTGTTATGCTTCTTGTATGGTCTTTTTAAGAGTAGGTGATGAATTTGAATATTTCACGGTTTTGAGAACTCTCAATGCTAAGTTGAATATAATGTCTGGGATGAAGAAATTCGGAAATAGGCCAGAATTGATTCCACTTACTCAGAAGCTTCTTACATCTGCTAAGTCTGCTTACCGTAACTACAAAGCATACTTAGAAAACCTAAGAAAGGAGGAAGCTCAAAAAGAAGTAAAGAAGAAAAGATGAAACAAAACAACAGAGAGGTGATGGAGAAATTCACAAAGGAAAAAAGGGGCATGATGAGATTTTGGTCACTTTTTGTGTGCTTTTGGTCACTTTATGGTCACTTTCTCGTGTTCTTTTGGTCACTTTTCAACTATTTACAAGAGACCAGACCGCTATGAGCTCTGAAATATACAAATATTGTCATTCTTTATGATCTACCCTGGATTTTTGAATTCCAAAAGTCCTGGGTAATAATAATCTTGCATTATAACTAGAATAGAATAATATACAATTATTTATACAAGTTGTAATATAAATTAATAATACATTTATATAATACAAATAATGCTCTTGGCTTACTGTATCAGACTTCCGAGCAGGGTGTCGACTGGACATGAAAGTCATGAGGTGGGGTTGTCGGTCAAGAGATCATGAAAGTAGTGAAATTGAGTTTCAGGTCATGAAAAAAGTGATTTCATAGAACAATATTTATGTGATACAGTACAGTTACTGAATAATAAATTGTAATTTTCCCCAATGATCCGGCGTTAACACCCTGCTCTCTCTTTCTTGGGGTTGCAGATAGTCACTGACCTCCTTGTTTCTACTAATACTGTTTTCAGTTTCCGTTTTTTTCTTCAATACCTCACGTATAATAACAATGGATGCATTATATTATATACAATGCTTCCAGTACAGTATACAGGGCTGCAAATAGTCAGTAAAGTCAGTAAAAGTATGCCCAATAATGGGGAACTGAGGGCTAGTTTTAATGTTTGGTATAGATCTGACACATTGCTTGTGTAAAGAATTCAGCGCTTTCATGAGCAGCTACATACACCTAACAGTAACACTCTTCTTTAATTTATTTTATTTTAAATTGTTTTTTGTTGCAGCTCGCATTAACTATTGATTTTTGAAGAAATATTTTGTGAAGTCTACGAAGTGTTTGTTGAAAGGTTTTTTGTCGTACACAATGCAATACAAATTTTTGTGTACGTACTTCTTTGTTTTTATATTGTATATTAAGAAGGAGGCAAGGGAATTGGCCTAAGAAGCTATGATTTTCTCTGGGCTTCGATGATTGCACAGCATTACCTACTTGTCGCATTTCTTTGTCATTTAAAGATCGAATTTCAATTTTCACAGCTGCTCAGTGGGGAGAAGGTGGCCAATTTTAAAAGCAGTTAATTATTTGATTTGTTATTGTAGCCTAGTCTACTTCATATTTTAAATGAAGATTGATGTCAGTACTGTCAGATATTTAGTTAGCATTTCCATATTTTTAGTCAGTAAATTTTACCCTACAGCAAGTTTGCAGCCCTGAATATATTATGTATATAATATACTGCATCCATTGTTATTTATTTACTTACTTACATTAGTGTTGCACGTATCTGTTCAGAGACAATGAGTAAAATAAGAGGGAAGACTTTCAAAGATGAGTGATTGGATAGAACAATAAATTCAAATTGGAATTGGCTTCAGAGGTTAGAAAACGATAAGTGTAATGGGTATTGCTCTTTGTGGATGACAAGTTTTTATATTAACAACATGGGATGTCTTCAGTTCGATCTCATGCCGAAAGCAAAATGCATATTAAAAGAGTAAATTCTTCAAGTTTGACCAAAAAAACTGTTTCACATGGTACCTGCTAAGGAAGCAACTACAGACTCTGTTCCTGTGAATGCACTCCATCAACTACAACTCTGTTTCGGTGAAAACTGAACTTCGTGAAGTGCGAACTTCAGTTGTTAATAACGAACTTACTTGTGTTATTGATAACAAAATCACAACATTCAATATTTGTGTTATGCCTAGAAATACTCAACAATTTTATCATCAAGGATGAAGTTATTACTGCAGAAATATTGTGGGCTATTAAATAAGTTATAACCTTTCTTCTGCTAGAAGTTTGGCATTTGTAGTGATCTTTTTAAAGTGATGTTTCTCTGCGAAATTGCGAAGCAGTTCAAGATGCACGTTAAAGAGTGTCCTTCACGGTGCATATAAAACGGCAAATAACAACTCCAAATGGTACATTCACAGATTTTTGCGCTCTCTGTATTACTTCTTCAAGAACTACCCAAGTAGACGTGCAGATTACAAACGCATAACAGGGTCACATCTCTTTCCTATAAAGTTTTGCTCTATCAAATAGGTCGAAAGCCCAAAGTTATTGAAAGAGCTGTGCAGGAAATGCTGTCACATATTAAGGAGTATGTTGATGTTTTTGAGAGAGAGAGGGAAAAAAAAAAAAAAAATACTGCATCAGAAAACATTGTAATTGTAAAACCTTTTGTAAGAAATGACCTGCTTCCACACAGTTGGAAATCATGCGTTCTGTTTCTCTTGAACTAGAACGTATCTCTCCAGATATCAGAGTAATGATCCTCTTGCCTTTTACGTTCACTGATCTGAGTTCACTATGCTTCGACACCTGTTGGCAAGCATTGTAAAGAATCAGGTTTTGGAATCGGCAAATACTAGTGAGAAGCTTCTCTGAATTGATTTGAAGAAGACAGAAAACCTGAAGACCTTCCGTCCTGTTGACATTGGATTTGCAGCCTAAGCAGCTTTAAAAGGCAAGGTAATAAAAGATGGGAAAGTTCTTCAGTTCTATGGAGACTACAGAAAATTCCTTGTTGATATATGCATGAAGATTTTTGTCGAAAGCTTTCTTGCTTTCAAGTTTGTTAGAGCTGCCAGCTGCTTCACTCCTGCAATTATGACCAATTCGTCTATTAAGACCTGCAGGGTAATTGGTGCATTAGAAGTTCTTGTTGAGGTAAATCAATTATCTAGTATGGAAGCTCGCACTGTAAAACGAGACTACTTAGATCTCTCACCAAAGGAAGAAGTAACGAAGTATCTCAACAACTTTGATCCCAAAACTGATCGATTGGACCATTCTAAGAACCGCCTATTTTCAACACAATGTTTCCAGAGAACTGATCCACTTCACACAAAAAAGTACTGGTTTTGTTTCACGCCAACGCTGCTATTGAAAGAGGTTTTTCCATAAACAAAGAATGCCTAGTAGAGAATCTTGCTATATCATGAATATAGCTTGATTGCACAGCGTATGGTGTGATGCAGTTTCTACAGTTGGTGGGGTATTAGCTATTAATGTTTCGAAGATGATGATCCATGCGTCCAAAAATGCATCAACATTGAATAATGATGCTGTAGAAAAGTACAAGAAAAAGTAGATAAAATCCAAAAGAAAGTTAGCAGCAGAAGAAATAAAACAATTAGAATTGAAGAAACCTATTATGCAGAGTGCTAAGGAAGAAACAGAAGAACTGGAGAATGAGGTGTGGTAAAAAAACTGAAAAAGATAGTCTTAAATGCGTCTACCTTTTGAGTGTAAGATATAATCATTGTGAATTAATAATTCACAAATTTGTTATAAAATGTATACTGTAAACTATATAGCATAGTACATAAAATTTTGTGTTATATATTTTATAAAGCATATAAAACACTGTATACAGGCTAATGTATTAAAGTTTTTTCTGTGTTGCATATAAGGTGGTTGATTTCATATATGTATATGTCTGCCTTATGACTTATTACTTACAATGAACCTGGTACAGAATCTACTGAAGAACTATTTACTTGCACAGTGTGTGTTAGTGATACTCTTTCTTTGGCTGTGTTTATTGGATGTAAGTGTTAACGAAGTGATCTACGTAGCCGAAAATGCATTGTCACTTAGAAGCTGTGATATTAGATAGCACTATTCAAGTATATTTTGTGTGTATTATATCATTGTGAATTAAAAATAAACAGTTATATATATATATATATATATAAAGCTATAAATTTATAAAACTATTTTCATCATTTATGTAAAACTGGTAATTTGTCAACCATACTTTTTTTTTTGTAATTGTTTTAATAGTCGTAGAAACATGACTGAGACCGTAAATGTTTCCAAAGCAAGAGTTGTATACATTTTGTAATTAGACATTTAAAGCAATGGGTGGAGTGAGGGACTGCGAGGGGAGTTGGGAGTCCCTTTAAAAATGTTAAAAAATAATATGGATTTTTTTTAAAGAAGGCTACCTAAAGCTAATTAAAAATAAAATATTCTTTTCTTGGGAAAATAATTACAAACCTGAAATTATCAAGAGTGTGATTATTCCTAAAGGACTTTAAAAAAATCATTGTATTAGGTACTGGAATTTTGCTGATAGTTATACTGAATATTCTGGAAATATACTGGAATTTTGAAAATGCAACTCAGTAGACACCCTGTTAATCCAGTTGAATATCTTTGGGTTGTCGTTGAAGACGATTCGAGCCCAGTGCCCCCTTCGCGGATTTCCAGGAATTAAGTGAGCTGTATGTGCAGGTATGGTGCTCCATGCCTTCAGTCAGTTACCAAGGCTTCATTATTTCCACTCCAAACCGCATTGCTACTGTCTTGCGAGCCGAGCCCAAGGAATGTGCACCTAACTGTAGTTTTTTAACCAAGGTGATAGATCACTATCACGCAATGTACTTTGTTATTCGTTAACGCTTTATCGAACTTATGTTTCCCCTTTTGAAAAATGTCTTAGTCTTAAGTCGCCAGCCACGTTGATTTGATTGAATTGGTTGGCATTTATGCTCCTTGTAAGCAGAGAGGCTATAGGGGGGCCGCGGTGGCTCAGTGGTAGAGCGTTCACCTCTGGTGCTAGGGGTCTCGGGTTCAAACCCTGCTCCCGCCAAGTGAACTTTGTGGTGGACAAACACCGTGTGCGTGGGTTTTCTCGGGGTTCTCCCGTTTCCTCCCACTTTCTTCATTCCACCATTTCATTCATTACTCATTATCACCGTCTCCTTTAGCCTAACCGGCATAACCGTGGGACGTAAAACTCAAAATTTCATTTCATTTTCAGAGAGGCTATATAGGTCGAGACCGACAATTTAGAATTGTCTGTGAACCAGTATAATAAATTCGACTCTCTCTCACCTGGAAACGAATCCAGGATCTTGTAGAGTAATGTACGATAGCTATGTGTATGGGTAACCCGCCTCTGAAACGGAGGATTAATAACACTGCACTGTAGTGCATTACTTGAGTCTTAATGGTTCCCACTGTTGGTAAGGAGTTTTATCTATTTTTATCATGCAGTTCTTGTGATGCCCTCTATACATCTTAGTATTGGATTGTAACACAAGTAAAACAAATCTTTACTTTTTTCAAGTTACTTTATATTTGCATTAAATATATGTTATGGCAGATTTCCTTTTTTCTTTCTTTTTTTTTATTTATATTCATTGTAGTTTAGTTCTATTTATTTCTGCAAAACCTTTTCTTTTTAAGTGCCTGCATTATTTATGAAAGCAAAGCAAATATTTATGTGATTTTATTTCGCCCTGGTTTTCCTAGAATATAACAGTTTAGAATACTTCAAAATGTTGTCTGATATTCGCGGACAAGAAGTGGGTCGTCTCCATACTGAATTACAGAAAACAAAAGAGAATGCTGAGAAAGAAATATCTTCATTAAAACACCAGCTAGCGGTTATCAAAGCAGAGAAAACAGGAGCTCTTATTAGCCGTGATGAAGCACAAAATTTACTTGGTAAGTTTTCTTTTAGTACCTTACTATCAGCTTTCCCTCACATGTTTATTGTAGGAAATAGTTAACATCGATAGTTAAGAGTAAAGTATAAAGATACAGAAGGGTTTTACACGTGAGTTGTTTCGTTTGCAGCATTTATATTATTGATCGTCGTAAGTAACTGACGAGAACTAGCAGAATAATACAGTAGAACTCTTCAAACAAAGGTGATGTGAATCAATGCAATCTTATAATTGAAAATTTGTGTAAAACGGCCGACCGCTGTCATCTCGAACTAAAAATTATAGTTCTTAAATATTTTGCCAATTAATGTACACTTACACTGTACACCCTATTATACACCGTAATGAATTTTACATAAACTCAGTGACTGTTGATTAACGTGATTAACACACAGAAATCCTGCACCGATGCTTCTGACTATATATATAAATCAGGTGTTTATATGAAAAGTCCTGCTTTTAAATCAGAGATAGTTGGAGGAAAAGAAGATCAGAAAATATCATAGAATATATTGATTGAAGATCTGTGTGCCCCACAAGGCCACCTATCATACGGCACTGGGGTCGTCCGAAAATTGAAGTGGTAGGTATGCAGTTCAATGCATTTAAAAACAAACAACTCTTGCTGAAAAAAGTTTTTCGTGAAGGGCACGTAGTTTACAAAATGGCCGTCATTCAATTGCAAGATCTTGAACAATCAGATAAAACTTCTAGTGGTTATAAATTACAGACGGTTAGAGAGAAACAAAAAATGAGATAGGAAAATATCAAGGGGTGCATCAAATGGAGCGCTCTGTTTGGAAAGCAGGACCCTCTATGATGGGACTCTGGGAGATCATTCGAAAACCTGAAATGGAAAATTTTGTGATATGATACATCATAGACAAGATCGTGGAAAAGGAAACATTTTGTAGGAAAATGTTCATTTGTGTAAGACACCGTTTATGAAATGGCCACTCTTAACTGAAAGTTCTATCTGACTGCAAAAGTTCAGTTTAATGATGGCTGTTTCGCAAACGGTGCTCCACATGAAAACTTTTTCGTACAAGGCCTTACAATTTAAAATTTTCGGGTAACATGCCCTGAAACTCATACTAGGGAGCTCTGTTAGTAAGCAGAGCGCTTCGTATAATATTTTCTCTCACCTTTTGTTTCATCTTTTCATACCCAGCCATTTGTGATTTTTGAGTCGGACTTTTTATCTGAAACATTCGATATCTATCAATTATATCTAACGATAATTATACTGATAGAGTGATTCCAAGAGCGTTATCATCATGAAGTATGTACACCTTTTCATAGAACACAATATCCAATTCAAACTACTTGTAAATTTTAGTAGTAAATAGGTAGGGAATAGAGGATTTTACAATAGTTTTTTTGTGTCTGAATTGTTAATAATGCTAAAGAGATATTTTCGGTTATAGAGTGCTGACTTTATGTATTTATTTGTTCATCAATTTTCATTTTTTACTAATTCTTTCCTATATTATTCCAATTTTTGCTTTCTTGCACTCCTGCTGACCAAACCGCAGCAGTGGTTATATCTCTCTCCATTTAACTCCGTATATTTTCAGGCTTGTAACGCAATTACGTGACGACATTCCAACATGGCACTCATGTGGACATTTCTCAGCTTTTCGTCTTCCTACTTACCCTCCCTATTTGATGAAGCGTTTTAGCGAAAGAGCTTGTAGTATACTTTTTTTAGGTGTTGTGATTATGTTTTTACTCTTTTCTGTTTATTTATTTTTTATTCCTTTGTTCTAACCCCGACCCCCCACTTCAAATGTTAAAAAATATTTATTCCTTGTGCCGTAGTAGACAGTGTTACAAAATACACTGACTTAACAATACTCATGGAATACCCACCTAATATCTGGTCGGGCCCCCTTTGGTCCTTCGGAGCGAAAATACGCCGTGGAACTGATTCATGAAGTTCCTGGTACAGTTCCGAAGGCAGTTGACAATACGCAGTCTGCAGAGCGGCAGCTTATTGCGGCCTGTTCGTAGGTCGAGGATTAATACCAGAAACCAGAGTTCAACGCCATCGCAGATATGCTCAGTGCGGTTCATATCATGGCTCCGGGCTGGTTAGTTCAGTCGTTGATTCTCGTCTGTAATGCTAATACGCACAGATACTCACTTTTGCTCCTCTACATTCTAACAATTCACGGACAACATTGGAGCAATATGGCGGCGCATTGTCCTGTTTGAAAGACCACAGTGTCGTCAGGTTGTTGAAAGGCCACAAATGGATGGAGATGGTCTCCGAGCATCTGACTATACCACAGATCAGTCAACAACCAGGGATCCAACCCATGCCAGGAAAACATGACTGATACTCCACCGCCCTGGAATATGCCCTCTTGGAATGCGGAATGTATCGCTTTATGTGGTCTGCGTCCCACGGTGCCTCTCATTGACATGGTACAGTTGATACCGTAACTCATTGGACTGCATGACGTTATGATATTGTTGCAGTGTGCATCCATGGTGGTGGTAAATGCACACCGGAGTCTTCCATGACACGGGGTTAGCAGTGTCGGCTTCCGACCCAAAGGCATGCATGCTCCGACGAATTATTTACTGGGAGACACTTCTAGCGGGACAAGTGTTGAATTGGGCCGTGTTTTGTTGCACTGTTAATCTCTTGTCTCTGTTGACCATTCGTCCCAAATGTCACCGGTCTCGTTCAATGAGGGCAACGAGACTCCCGGCATGCTGTCTATTGTGGCGTGTAATGTTCCTTATTCCACTCATTCTTGGCACACTCTGGACATTGTTGAACGTGGGAGGCCGAATTCCTGTACCATATCCGAAATCGATATACCATGCGTTGGTACCCACCACCATGTCCCTTTCGAATGCTGTCAACTCACAACGACGTTGCATTTCACACAAATCACTCACACAGCCACTTCCCACAACGTTTCACACACAAGTGCAGACCTCGAGGAGCTTGAAGGGGCGTGGAACACGTGGTGTCTGCTCGTGAATCAATAACCTAATATTCCATTGAATGTATCTCAGATAATCAGATTAAGTACGTATTCAGCGAGAAGATTAGCAGAATTATATATGTAAGTCTGTGAGGAACCTTCTGTAACCTGACGTTCGCTGTTCATGTAACTAGTTACTGTGGATTCAGTAACAGCAGAAGTTACCGACTACCATTCTGCTGACGAAAATCAAAAAGTTTTCCCTTCTTTATATTTAGACAATTTTGAAATCCCTTATCTGCTTACATGTCGCTAATCACTGATATCACCTTAACACACTTTGATTTCTTTGCTCGATATTCCTATGTGTGATACAAAATTTTCTCTGACCAATTGGTGTTAATGATATTATGAATATAAGTAAATAAATTAATATTCATTATTAATGTGAAGCGTTTGAAGAGCAATCTTATTAATAAACTTAAAGGTACTCCTTTTTGCTCTTCAAACGCCAGTTCGTTCAAACAACAACATTGAACATCGAATTTTTGCTGACAATTGTCAGCATTTTCAAGACAAGGTAAGAAACTGTATTTAGGTAAGGATAGGAAAATTTAACGTTCATTATCATTTTTCGAATGATCTGTAAGAGTGTAGAGGAGCAAAAGTAAGTATTTTCAAATTTATTAATATTTAATTAGTTTATGAACATTTTAATACCTATTAAATTAAATTTTGTGTTTGTTTAAGCGAATTGAGGATGAAAAATGTAATAATATCAACCTATGTATAGAAATTGTTCATTAATATTATTTTTTGGGATTTTGAACTCAAGTAACTTACGACTTTTCGAAACTTAGAACTTGATTCTGCTTCATGAAGAGAACTGATGAATGAGGCCGAAATATTGGAGAAGTAATTTCTGTAATAGATGATTTACAAGGGTCGTTCAAGGTTGACCGGGATTTTCGCACGTAAATAATCGATGAGTAGCCGGATCACAATGAAACTTGAGGGTGACGTAATGTATTCCTTCTTGAGTAACCAGCGCCCGGCATGACGTATTTGGCACATGCGCAGCAGTTGCAGCGAACATGGCGGCAAGCAGTGTGTCTGTGACTGTAGAGCAGCGGTGTGTAATCAAATTTCTTGTGAAGGAGAAAGTTAAATCAGCTGAGATTTTCAGGAGATTGCAAGCACAGTATGGTGAACAAACGATGTCATGGACAAGAGTGTACGAATGATATGAACAGTTTCGCGAAGGACGGGAGCTAGTGACAAATGAAGCACATGGACACATTCGGTCGACTGCAGTCACACCAGTGAATATCGCACGTGTTGAGCAAATGATTATTGAGAACCGGCGAGTAACAGTGCGGGATATTGCTGCTGAGGTGAATATCAATGTTGGGAGTGTTGAGCAATCATTCACGACCACTTACGCTTCCGCAGAATCTGTGCGAAGTGGGTTCCCCGCCAGCTGACATTTGATCAGAAGTTGCCACTCATGACGGTCTGTGAACAGCTTCTGAATCGGTTTCGAGCCGAAGGAGATGAATTGTTGCAATCCATCATCACGTGTGATGAAACATAGTTGCATAATTCAATCCCAGAGACCAAAACAAGCAGCATGGAGTGGCGGCATAAAGATTCCGCGTCGCCCAAGAAAAGCAAAACGCAGCCATCTGCTGGAAAGATCATGGCAAATGTCTTCTGGGACATCAAGGGTGTTATCCATGTGGATTTTCTGGACAAAGAGAGCACAATTAATGCCCAGTATTACTCCACATTGTTAAGTGGTGCTGTACGAAAGTCCATTCGCAAGAAAAGATCTGGAATGTTATCTAGAAGTGTCATTCTTCTCCATGACAATGCCCGCCATCACACGGCCAATGTCACAACAACTTTGGCCGAAATGAGCTGGGAAATTCTGCCCCATCCCCCATACAGTCCAGATTTAGCCCCCAGTGATTATCATTTGTTTGCACCCTTTAAAGACCATCTGGAAGGGAAGAAATTCACGGCAGATGAAACACTGCGGAACGATGTCCTCCAGTGGCTACGACAACAACCAAGTTCTTTCTACGCCAAAGGAATCAGGGAGCTGCCACAATGATGGCAACGGTGCCTCGACGCGCACGGAGAATACTTTGAAAAGCTGACATAGTTTGGTGCTTCTTGTGCTATCTGCTTCCTCTGAAGAAATAAAAGTCCCGGTCAGCCTTGAACGACCCGTGTAGATAAGGTTGATATTTTTAAATAACTTGTTATTAAACCAAGTCAGTGGTCATTGGAAGTGAAAGTAAAAATCTGTAATAAATAATAATTGATTTCTAAACAATTAATTTTTGTTACATTTTCCTGGTTTAGACTAAAATTTCAAAATGAGGTAGATGTCTATTTTTACTATTATTTGTATGTTTTACATTTTAACATGAACGTAGCAGGTTAGTTCACACTAAAAGGATGAAATAAGATTTAGCATGTCTTTACTGTGTTTCAGAGAATATAAAGGAAAGGCTTTGTGAGCAGGAAAAAGAATTTAGAAAACTAAAGGAATCTCATTCAAAGCTCGAAGAGACCAAAACAAATGTAAGTTTTTTTTTTTTTTTTAAACTAAAAGTCTATACTGTTAAAACAAAGTTTGTTTGTGTAATATAGATTTTTTTCCCGTCTAATTACAACATATATTTATAAAATTTTAAAGTACTGAGTTTGGAAAATGAAATATTCCTCTCAAAACATCTCCTTGTTGAACGACAAGAAAAATTTACCAGAAAATCCTGAATCGGTTCAGAATCGTTTCTTCATATTTCAAAATTAATCAAGTGGTGGGTACGAGATTCATTGGAAACTTTCGATTTATTAGTGAATTCAACACTATGCAAGATATGATATGATTCATTTTCGTGTTATATTAAAAAATAATTAAATAAATAAATAAAGCTTCGTATAGTGAAGAATAAACGGTCCTTTGTTAATTAAGAAACTAGTGTGTTCAAAAGAAGCAACAAATATTTAAATTTGCTAAGGAATTATGTAAACGCATGTTCGTAAGAAATATATGTCAGAGAATTTGCTGTTTTTATTGTAACAGAATCAATTAATGTTGGATTGAATCAAATACCATGAAGACTCTCTTGACTGATATTTTCAGTGTTTGTTTCTTGTACCAGGGAAATTCTGGAATGATATTCTGTGTAGACACATTAACCTTTCTACCCAGAGCTAACTTGGTTACAATAACGTCTCTTTTTTGGATTTTTTTTTTTTTTTTTTTTAAGTGAAAATACTTTAGGAGAAAAGTAGATCAAGTCCTATATGTTGTTTATTGTAATAACTCGAACACCATAGAAAGCTTAACATACAAATCATTTACTTATGAACGCTATACGTTAAATACTACATAAACGAAGTTTCAAACTCACCTCTGTATCTCTTGTAATCTTCAGCGTATAATGTCATTATTGCAGTTTAAGCTTTTTAAGAAGAATAGATGCTGGTGAAGTTTATGTTACAGAAGTAACCGACATTATACATTCATATGAATTAGATTGCAAGAGGTACAACGGTAATTTTCAAAATTTGTTCGTAATAATTATAATTTAGGTTAGATCAAGAAATACGTTATGGAATAACTAAAGTACTTTATTATGGATGATGTTTGGATAATTATGGAATATTGTTGATATATTAACGAATTATATACACAGACTTATATTAACGAATTATATACACAGACTTGAGAAATGCACTGTAATACATGTACCTTTGGAAGAAAACTAAAACAATACTTTCATATTTCCTTGTCCGGGAGTTTCATGTGTCTGCCTGGTAGAATAAAATAAGCTCTCAGTAATCTGGATTAGATTTTGGAAAAAACCCGGCCTTAATCCATTCAATTAAGACGTTAGTATTTAGTATTCTAGCTAATCTTAAATTATTTATTTGAATTTACAAAATATAAAATTTAAATATTCACTTATTACAATAATTTCGGAATTTTAATTTTAATATACTGTACAGTATCTTTTTTTTTTTTTTTTTTTTTTTTTTTTTTTTTTTTTTTTTTTAAGAAAAGGAACAGTAGTGTGTTAGGGTAGATTATGATAGTTAAGAGTAGGTTACTTGAAAATATATAAAGTTTGCATTTCATTAAAAATGAAGGTTGCTCATTTCAGCCTTGTACAGTCCGCAGCAAAAACCTGCAACATGAGCAGGTAAGTTTATTGTGAAACGACGAAGTCTTTTGCTCCAAAATAAGTGTGCAGGGGAGGACGCCGAGATTTCTCCAGGCGTGATTCGTGCCACTTAGGCGTTATGTTGATTCTCTGCACTGTTAGGCGTAGTTTCACAATAAACTTACATGCTCATGTTGCAGGTTTTTTGCTGCGGACTGTACACTGCTGTAACGATCTTGCATTTGTAATTAACTAAAGACAGCACCTGAAAACAAGACATTTTGACGAAAAAGTGCATTTATTATGTTTCCTGAAAAATGTCTATTGGTGTAATCAAGTTATCTTCCCCCTCCCTCTTCTTGGTAGATGGTGGTCCATTCTAGCCATTCGTAAAGCAAAAGCTAATTACTTTGTGATCTTTCCCTTGATATTATTTCGTTGTTTGATACTGCCTTCAATGAAGTCAGTGAAGGTCGTAAACGCGAACTATTATTATTTATGCGTATATCCATGAGAAAGTGGAGTTGTAGTAAAGATACTAAGAGTTATCCGTACAATTCACCTTTAGAACAAGATATTTTAAATAGGAGAGTGAGAAAGAAAAGTATCTTAATAGAGTGTAAGTACAGGTACAGAATCTTCGTAAGAGTTGCCAAAATATTTGCCCTGTCAAGGATTGTTGTATCTTTGTTTTGAAAGAAGTGCTTGTTTCCATCATAGTTGTACTTCTATATGTGTGTATTATTGTTCTGTTACATTTTTCTTCTGATCTCTATGTATATGTGTGTTATAATTCTCTTATATTACTTCTTCTGTTCCAAACAGCTTGAACAGGAGCTTAGTATAGCGAAATCAGTGGAGACAGATCTTAAACAACAAGTTGTAATGCTGCAAAAGGGCACAACTGTAAAAAATATGCAACGAGAGCATGAGGCCGAAATTCGATCTATTCAAGAGAAGCACCAAAAAGAGAAACTTGCATTACAAGAGAAGCTTATTGCTACGGAGTTGAATCTCAAACGCAAGGTATAAATTGCTTTATCGGTATACTAGTGAGTTAATAGAAATTTTCTATTTAAATGAATGATATATTTCTTGTATAGGTAATTTTTGTACAGAACCTCTCGGGATGCAGATAAATAAATAATGGTTCTGCATTTTTCACAACGTAGGGGACCCTAAATTCATTGTACTTTCCAGTTCTGGGCTTGTATGAAACATCAACGTACAGTTTTAGTTAAGATTCGAACCGTATGTTCTTTCAACAGGAATCAAGTCCAAATCTTTTGCATGAAAGTCGAGCACGCTAACCACTTAGTAGCTCTTGCTTTCAAAAAAAGAGGTCATCTTTTGAGGAAGTTTGCCGTGACTATGTACTGACCAAATTATATTCAGTGTAGATTTCACTTTTCAGAAGATCGAAATTTTATAGACACAACCCATATGAAAATATTTCTCAAGCACATTCACTGTACAGGCTCTAAAACACCTTCATAATGCATGTTTTTGATTTTCGTGGTCTGTTTTCTATGTGTTGCATGTAATGTACCTGTTTATTGAAAAAAAAAGCAAGCAAATCACCACCTCGAAATGCTCATGTGTGTACCTGTATTAAAGTGGACGTACAGTTGCTGTACAAATTACTGATTACAGTGTATGTACAGCGCATATACATGCTATGTTTTTCACTGTTAAATGTGAACAACATACATGTAGTGTACAAGTTGCTAAAACAAGTATGGTACAGTCCATATCAGAGAACACTAAACATGTACGTAATCTGTTTAATGTACAGTTTATGTTACAAGAAAGAAAACATATGCTGTAAGATAAATATATCCGAATACTGTAGATGCATAGTACATGTTGCATGTACAATGAATGTATTGGTGATGGCAACAGTACATGTCTGTAGCTGAAACACATGCAGTTTACATGTAGCATGTGTGCTATATGTTTCAGGAATGAAACATAGCAAAACATATGTTGTAAGATAAATGTATGCGAGTACTGTACATGCACGGTACATGTGTCATGCACAGTGATGGCTACAGTCATCGGCGTAAAGCTATCTTCAACATTGAAAGGGGTAATTTGCGGTTTATATTCTGGGGGGAGATAAGACTTATGCTCAGAAATTATCACACTTCTCACCAGTGTTGAATCCAGTGTTGTAATACATAGCATGTACAGGTGCCTTTTTTTTTCACCTGGGAAACAACGAAGTTGAGGACTTAATTTATATTCACATAGGACTTTAATATTTCCCCTGTTTATTTCTTTATTTTTTATCCTCTTGGGACTTATGTCACAGATAGCTCTACAAGAGTTTTTTACAAGTCTTAATAATATAAAGGAGAAACACAAATTTTATAGATCTTAATACTGTTACTTGTAACATATATCAAATTACGACAAATTACAAGTAACATTATTAAGATCTACAAAATTTGTGTTTCTCCTTTATATTATTAAGATTTGTAAGAAATTCTTGTAGAGTTATTTGTGACATAAGTCCCAAGAGGATTATATATATATATATATATATATATATATATATATATATATATATATATATATATATATATATATATATATATATATATATATATATATATATATACTGGTATCCAAACAGATAGCATAATTACGAAAAATGGGAAAACGTGGGAACGCACAATGGGAACAGCGGCACACAGCCGTCATAGAACAATGCGATCAGAACTGACCTTGCCACACAGAAGAAAGCATACTGAAGGTCATACAAGGGCTGCTGGAGGGAGGGAAGAGAAATGCCCGAAGAAGAGATGATAACAGCACACCACACCACACCACAGTCGATTGCTGAGTCGTGTCCAAAGCAGACGTGTTGGCAATAGTGTTAGGTGGTGTTTTTTGCTCAGGCCCGTCTTTCAGATCCGGTATCTGAAAAATTAAACCCGAACGGGTTATCATCATTGCCATTTTTTTCTTTTCTTTATTCATTATCCATTATATTTCAGGAAAAGGGAAAAGGAAAACAACCACATCGCACAACACACACACACAAAAAGAAAACAAGAAACAAAAAACAATAATTTCCCTAAGTGCTATATTCATTGCATGTCTCTTAACTGCCTACCTTAGTTCCTAATTGTTTCCTATTCCTATCTTAATAATAAAAAAAAATAGTGTTAGTGCTTCGTGAAGGCTTCAACATGCCACGAGGACCCACATTAGACCCTGTCTTGCGAGGCAGGATAATCGGACGGCAGGAAGCTGGGCAAACAAACGGAGGTGTCCAGAACACTGAATGTACCACAAAGTGTGATCTCACGACTGTGGCACAGGTTCCAAACCACCGACAACATTGCACGTGCACCAATTCCGGGTCACCCAAGAGTCACAACCCCTCGACAGGACCGGTATCTATCGGTAAGAGCACGTCGGAATCGGTCGATGTCAGCACAGCAAGTGTCATCAGAGCTTGCAGCTGCGACAGGAGTACGTGTTTCAAGACCAACCATGTATCGGCGACTGCATGAGGTTGGTCTTTACACAAGACACCCCGTCGTGTGTGTCCCTCTCTCTCATGTGCAGCGCAGAGCCTGCTGAGGTAGAGCCAAGAACACATGCGCTGTACTATGGAACCATGGGGTCACGTTCTGTTCTCGAATGAGTCGCGATTCAGCTTGCAGTCTCGATTCTCGACAGACACTAATATGGAGAGAACAGGAGACGCGCGCTACAACCCGCTGAACATCATTAAAAGGGACCAATTTGGTGGTGGGGGTGTGACGATTTGGACTGGCATCATGCTGAATTGCTGTACTGACCTACACGTCTTTCAGGGTGGGACTTTGACTGCCCAGAGGTGCCGTGATGAGGTGCTGAACCCGTATGTGAGACTGTTTCGGGGTGCAGTTGGACCATCATTCATATTCATGGATGACAACGCACGTTGTCATCGGGCAGGTGTGGTGGATGAGTTTTTTTTTTTTTTTTTTTTTGGAGGAGGAAGACATTCGATGCATGCCGTGGCCTGCACGGTCCCCAGACATGAATCCCATAGAACATGTCTGGGATGCATTGGGAAGGCAGGTTGCAGCCCGACAGCCCCCACTACAATTCCGGACCTGTGTACTGCCCTTCGGGCGGAGTGCCCAAGGATACCGATAGACCTCATCAAACAAGTGATCGGAAGTATGAAACGACATTGTGCAGCTTGTGTAGCCGCGCGGGGTGACTACATGCCTTATTGATGCTCTTAATCCACCACAAATTCGTTTGTCTTCTCACCACACACATTGGGTCATTTTCAACTATGGTGAGTTTTGTGAAATAAAGGTGTTGGGACTGTGTGTTGTGTGTTTTCTTCTTCCCTTGCACACTTTTTTCATGCAGATGTCCACGTTTTGGATGCCTAGGATCAGTCAGGTATATTTGGTCCATGTGGATTAGGATTATGCTATCTTCTTGGACATCAGTATATATATACCGTCAAATGGGGTGAATAGAAACACATTTTTGACTATATGAGTATATAAGTCTGGTGATGTTAAAGATTTCGCGTATCAGATTATTCCAGCAAAAAGGTCTTAATATGCTAATGAAGTTCAGTAAACGTCACATTAATTTATCAACTCCACTTTTCTTCACCTTGATTTTTCTTAATGTTTCTATTCACCTCTATCCATGGGGTGAATAGAAACAATGACTTTATTTTCATTGTTGTTTCTTTTATACTATTGGAAAGGTAAAAAGAAACAGCGTATTTGTTGAAACGAACTATTTATTTGTTATCTGCAAGATATAAGTCAATGAGACTAGTATTACCTAAGTTACAAACGTATAAAACAATACAATGCACAATATAGGTACAAACGACCATACAGTTTTGATGATATTTGAATAAGATTTAAACCACTGAAATCACTAGGGAAACTTATTATGAGTTGAGTTGATTTTGAGGTTAACGTCCCGTTCAGCAGCGAGGCTATATGAGACGTGGACCTACTGATTAACGTGGAATCAGAACCACATGAGCTTCCACCGGGAATCGAACCCGGGTCTCCCACACCAGAGGTGCGTACGCTAACCGCTTAGCCACGAAGGAGCCCGAAACTTATCATATACTTAAAGCGTGTTGACGAACTCCTAATAAAACCCAACAGTTTCATAACAATATCCTCATGTAGTAAGAACGATTCTTCAGAAGTTTCCGAAAATTTCATTGTTTATGCCTCTCTTATAAAACACTCCCTCATATCCATCATGTTCACATTTTTGCACTTGGGTAGTGAATAGTCTCATCGAGTTTTAGCTTCTCATAAACCTTTACCACAGCAAAATCACCAGCTTTAGAAAACCATCATCTAGTTCTTGATCGTCTGGAATGTTGTCTTCTGGAGTGTTGTCTTTCTCCTCTTCCAACAATACAATGGTAGGTTGAGTTTCGTTGTGATTTGATGAAAATGCATCAGTTTCAGAAAACAAACCAAAACTCTTACCAGAAACATCTATTCGTACTCTCTTCTTCCCTTGTTTAATTTTTACATCTTCTCTCATGGTCTTGAGAAGATCCATAAGGGAACGGTTTACAGTCTGAGATGCCTTTTGCTGTTCTGTTTCTTCTCGTTTATTGTCTCTTTTTGGCAGCATCCTCAGTATTTGGTCTCGACAAAGGGGAAAAATTCCACACTTTTCAAATCCAGCCCTGATATTTTCCTCCTTCAGTTTATCACACATTTTTTTTCTTCAGAACACTTGGAAATTTGTTCTTATTGTTAGAGATTGTTGATTCATTCCTGTCCATTTTTCCGCTTCTCACGAATTTTCCACTCCTCAAGAAGTGTTTCTATTCACCCCACTAATTAAAAATCATAGCAATAACCCAGTAAAGTTAAATTTTGATTAAAAATAATTTGCAAAAGGAAAACTTTTACTATGAACGTCAGTAAATGAAACAACAAACTACAAAATAGGCATATGTTCAGATGCAACAAATATGAAAATGTCATACTTACCAAGAAAATTTGAGGGGCGCTAAAATACCGTGTAAGATTTCAGTAACACATTAATGCTACTGCCGTCTACCTCAGTGTTTCCAGCTCAGTAAAACATTTTGTCTCTGCCCTGAACACTTTATCCGTTTTAGACTATGTTAAGAAATTTCAGTTTTCTTGATTAATTTATCGTCCAGATAAATCCAAAACTAATCTGAGAGTTTTGTTTCTATTCACCCCCATGTTTCTATTCACCCCATTTGACGGTATATATATATATCGGGTACAAGTCATAATAAACCAGAAAAATATATATATTTGTATACTTTTCGAGTCCTTGTCTCGAGACACAAATTGCACTATGTGGCAACGTCGCAAATAAAGAACCATAGATTAGATCTATTAATCCATCAAATAGTTCCATCGATTTTTTCCAGATGGCAGCTAAATAACTATAAATTAATACTAGCATCACTTATTGGTGTAGCAATCGATTTAACTGCTTAATGTATTTGTAGAGTGATGCTAATTATTGCAAGTTAATCTGCGACGTTGCTACATTGTGAAATTTTGATTTCCTATAGCGGCTGAAGGAGGCCCCGGAGGGCAAGCCAGCACATAACATTCTAAATAACTATAAATTGATACTAGCATCACTTATTGGTGTAGCAATCGATTTAACTGCTTAATGTATTTGTAGAGTGATGCTAATTATTGCAAGTTAATCTGCGACGTTGCTACATTGTGAAATTTTGATTTCCTATAGCGGCTGAAGGAGGCCCCGAAGGGCAAGCCAGCACATAACATTTTCGCTTTATTTTGGCCTGTAGAATAGTGCTCTGTGGGCGCCATTTTTAAAACACCCGATATATATATATAAAATATAGGGTGTTTCAAAACAACACCGACAGCGTTTGTGAGGTGATTCCTGACACCAAGATAAGACAAAAAGTATAGACCAACCTGGGTGCACAAATGCGGAGTTATAGGCTGCCGAAAACATGAAAAAATGAACTTTAAAGGTCCACAGCTCCAAAACTATGGGACCTACCGTAGTCGGGTCAAGAATTCATTTAGGAAGTAATATGTGCACTATTCAAAAATACTTGTTTCAGAATCCTTAGGCATTCACGCAACAATTTTTGTAGAGGGAGTTTGGCTAAGGGCATATAATTTGAAGTACTCACCAATTACCTCTGTAAAAACTGTTGCAGAACTACCGCAGGATTCTGAAACTTGGATATTTGGATAGGGCACTACTAGTTCTTAAGTAAAGTCTTGACCCAACTAGGGTAGGTCCCATAGTATTGGAGCTATGGACCTTTAAAGTTCATTTTTTCATGTTTTCGGCAGCCTATAACTTCGAAAGGAAGCATTTGCGCATCCAGGTTGGTCTATACTTTTTTGTCTTATCTTGGTGTCAGGAATCACCTGCCACACGTTGTCGGTATTGTTTTGAAACACCCTGTATAATATTAAATGTTATATATACTGTTGTTTTAAAAATTGCAACATTTGTAAAACTTGCAGCCGAGAAGCTCACATGTAAGTGGAATCAGTGGTGATTTTTACCATTGATTCGTTACTGGACTATACAAATAATTACAATTTCAGAACTGTTCAGCACCTCTAACCTTGATAAATCAGTATGGCGTGAAGCCTCCTCATGCTGCAATCAGTCTCTCCATACATAATTGTATCGAATCAAATAGGCTTTGCATGTTCTCTTAAAGAATTGCCTGCCACGCTGCTTGTATTCAACTCAACAAGATACCGACATTGTCTGCTGGAGAGACTGACGAGCAGGATGTATGGGACCAACCATATCCCATATAAGGTAGATGTGTCAGGTGACCATGTATGGCAGAGAAGCAGTGTGCCCGTCGTTCCTCAAAGATGTACACATGCTGGAATATACAAATGGTTATTAAAATAATAGGAACACTGGAGTTGGAAACATTGTCAGATATCCGGGTTTGCAACAGTCAGGCGGTGACCAGAGTGCCGAGCGGTTACGTGGTGATATGTTAGGGCAAACTCGTACTACCTGAGTAATAGTAAAATGACAGTGTGTAGTGTACTGAGCAGACGATGATAGTGTAAAATGAGCGACCTCTGATTTCCAACGAGGGCAAGTTCTTGTTGCTTGGTTATGTGGTGCGAACGTGATGGAAGTGGCAAGTGTGGTAGGTGTCTCGCTAGAAACAGTGTTCAAGGTGATGATGTCGAGCAAAACTCACGGTGAACCCATATTGACGAAGAGGTGATAAGTCCCGACGAGCAATAAAGTGGATTGTTACTCAGAATCGTATTGTGGCTGCGGTTCAAGTGATTGAGAGAACTCAAGCAGCATCTCCCATAGCATGTGTTGACAATTTAGTCCGGCACAAGTTATATGACAAGGACATACGGGATCGGGTTGCACGACGACAACGCCGATAAGGCATCATCACGCTTTAGCACGACGCAAATTGTGCCGCGAACATGTTACATGGTCGCTGATGACTGGAAACGTATGAGCTATAGGATGAGACATCGTTCACCGGCCAGGTTTCAAATCATGGACCATGTTTTCGTGTGGCGGATACCAAAAAAAAGTATATGATCCACAATGTCTCCGCCCAACCATGAAACATGACGGATGCTATGGACAGAAGTATCCTGGTTTCCAGTGGATCTCGTACTGACGCTTACTAGTTGTGGCACTCCCCTTGATTATATTGCCATTTAAGGGTACCGTGTGCATCATACGGTTCAGATGTTGCTTCCGGTCAATGACGCCATATTCCAGAATGATAATACGCTCATTCACATAGCTGGAACTGTTGCTGTGTGGTTTGGTGAACATAAGTTGAACATATGTGGTCCGTTTTGGTGACACGAATCCAGCCCACATTTCCGCCTCTATCCTTTCTCATGAAACCGAGTAATGCACTACACGCAGAATGATGTAATATTCCCTTGTTACCATTCAAAACCTCTATGACTCCATTCCATGTCGCATCAGAACTCCTTTGAGGGCAAAAGGAAGTGCAACATCATATTAATCTGGTAAGTTGCACATATTTAAGGTGTTTCTATTATTTTGATAACCATGTGTACGTGGTCGGACATTGTCCTGGTGCAATATGGCGTTCAGAGTTGTTTAAAGAAATAATATGAAGCGGAAATTTTCCAGCAAGGTGTTCCTAAATTCGAACGTTTTCTACTTAGTAGGACACCAGCAACGATGTGAACACGCCCGTTGTAATCTGAAGCGTTTGTTCAAGTTCAGTTAAAACTGATGGAAGTGCGTACGTACTGCGAGTTGACACAAACAAGTCTAGACTCGTTACGTGCTTTGGCATCGAACTAACACTGGGCGCCTGCCATTCCATAGTGTGGTCACATTTCACGATCTACTAGTCTATCGTATCTATGTACAGTTTTCTTCTGTCTGTTGCTTTCACACATACATCACTGTTGTGGTGATATGCTCTGTTTGTGCATTAATTTCGCGGAAGAAGTAGAAGCCTTCCCGTAGCTCGAACAAAAACCTTGTTCGAACATAATCTTGAGTTTAGATTGAAGCTTTCTACGTCGAATAGGCATAGTGACGCTTACCTACGTACATTTTTGGTTGCTTATTTACAATTCGCTACCTAGTGCTGTTGGATCCACTGAGCATCCCAATAAATTGTAATCGTTCATACATCATACGTACATAGTCATACAAATCATGTGAGTTACGACGTATTCCCATTACTCTCTCTTAGTTGAAATTTTCACAAAAACAGCAAAGTATGCGACTTTTACCATTCATGTTGAAACGCTTTTGTAACTTTCTAACTAATAGATGACGAACACTGAAAGTACGCACGATACAAATATCAATAAGTGTACATTGTTTGAAATACTCGGAAATACTGCCTGACTGACAGTGTTGTCAGTCAAACATAAAGTTGTATTTATTCAAATAGCAGTAGTTCAAATAGTGAATATTATAAATTTCAAATCTACACACTTAACGAAATGTACAATACCACAATTATTACTTAGTATTACAAACTAAGGACGGTACAGTATCACAAACAAATGTTGGAGACCTGTACACTAGTAATAACACAAATAAGATGTATGGGGCAATGCAAATTCAAAATATACTATGGTCACGATATAAGGTATTTCGAGTAAATAGGGAAAAACTTACAACTGATTGAAAAGTCGATTTTTCCAAAATATTATTATTATTATTATTATTATTATTATTATTATTATTATTATTATGTATTCTGCCTTTCGGCAGGACCTGGGGATTAATGAGGATTTTTTTTTCAATTTTAGATTTGGGCCTGGAAATGTTTCTTCCATTTTTGTCGATATTCAGCTTCCTCTTTTAACTTCCAATATTTTCTCCTATGTTTCAAATCATCGATCAGCTGTGTTCTTCTTCTTCCTATTCCTCGCTTCCCTTCCATCTTTCCTTCTATGGCAGTGTGAAGAAGACAATGTCTTCTCAAGATGTGTCCAATCCAATTGGCCTTTCTACGAAAGATGGTGGCTAGAAGTGTCCTCATTTCTCCTATCTGTTTTAAAACATCTTCGTTTGTTGCTCTCTCTGTCCATTGAATCTTCTCCATCTTCCTCCAATACCACATTTCGAAGCTCTCTAAATATTTCTTCTCTAACTTCCGTAATGTCCAAGTCTCTGAACCATACAGTCCAATGCCCCATATATAGCACTTGACCAACTTCTTAAGTCCAATATTAAGCCTGCTAGTTAAGAGTAATCTTTTCTTGTTGAATGCTTCTTTAGCTATGGCAATTCTTGACCTGATCTCTTTGATGCAGTAAGCGTCTCTCGTCAAAATACTTCCCAGATACTTAAAATTATCGACCTCTTCAAGTTCTCTTTGTTCTACTCTGATCCGTAAGGGCGTGTTTCCACGGGATATTCTCATTACTCGACTTTTCGATGTTAACTTCCATTCCATACAGTTTTTCAGTGTCAACTATTTTGTCAATCATCTCCTGTAGTCCTCCTTCGGTTCTAGCTATTATAACCGTATCATCTGCATATCTGATTTTGTTAATGATCTGTCCTCCAATCTTGAAGTCTCCAGTTCCCATTAATGCTTCCTTCATTAAACATTCACTGTAAATGTTGAATAATTGGGTCGACAAACTACATCCTTGTCTGACTCCTCGTCCAATCTCCACATTATTGGTTTCTCTTTCATTCAAGTGCATCTTTACTCGTTGTCCTATGTACAGGTTCTGAATGAGTCTTCGATCTCTCCAATTGACTCGATCGAAAGCTTTTCGCCAGTCGATGAAGCACAAACACAGCTCTTTCTTTACATCAAGAATTCTTTCTGATATAATTCTCATGACTCCAATAGCATCTCTGGTGCCTTTTCCTTTCCAGAATCTAAATTGATCTTCTTCTAACCTCTCATCTATCTTGCTCTCCAGCCGCCTGTTCAGTATGCGTGCAATGATCTTTCCAGTGTGGGAAATCAGGCTAATGGTTCTGTGATCGCTGCACTTCTTTGCTTGCTTTTTCTTGGGCAATGCAATCATTGTAACATCAAGAAAATCCTTTGGTCATCTCCACTCAGTCTTGTTAATAAGTGAAGTCAGTACCTTCATTGCATTGTCTCCTAATTCCTTGAGCATATCTACTGGTATGTCGTTGTGTCTAGTTGCCTTTCTCCTTCGCACGTCTTTGATTGCTTGTGCTACTTCGCTTTTCAATATACTAGGTCCTTTTTCATCATCATCCACCTCTTCCTCTGCTTTGATCGCAATATGTTTGGGGCGGTTCTTCTGATCATACAGATCTTTTATGTATTTCTCCCAAATTCTCAAGATTGTTTGATGGTCAGTGGTTACATTACCTTGTTGATCTTCAATGCCGAACGTTCATATACTTTTGTTAGCTCTCCCTCCTAATTCTTGTGCTTTCTGGTACATCAGATCATACCTGCCGTTGAAGTTCCATTATTTCTTCACATATCTGCTCCATGTACATCTTTGGCTTTGTCCGTTTCTCTTCTCAATTCATTATTGAGCCTTCTGTATTCATTGATGTCCGTGTGTTGTTTTTTTTTTTTTCTGCGTTCCTTCATCTTCTTAAGCATTGCTTCAGTTATCCATGATTTTCTCGGTGCTCTTTCCATCCTACCAATGTTGTTATGGAGAGTGTGAAGTAGAATCTGTTTTAACTTTTCCCCAACTATTCTCTATATTGTCAACCATATCTCCCATTGCATAGAATATTTCTTCAATCTTTTTTGACATCATCGTCGATATTTCTTAGTCGCTCCAAGTTCCATTTTCGATTTCTCCTCTCATTTTTCTTGATTGACTTTAACCAGGTTTATACTTCCGCCACCAGTATATTGTGATCCGAATCAATGTCTGCTCCTGGCAATGTCTTTACGTCTCGTACACTATTCCTGAAACGTTGCTTCATAAGAATGTAATCGATTTGGTAGCGTTTCTTATCTCCTTGACTTTTCCACGTGTACAGCTTGGTTTTCCTTTTCTTAAACCACGTGTTCATCGCCACCAGATCATGTTGCCTACAGATATCGATAAGCATTTGACCTCGTTCGTTTCTTCTACCTAGTCCAAATGGTTCCACCACCTTATTTGCAGCTCCTTCTCCTACTACGCTGTTGAAGTCTCCCATTACTATGTATCCAAAAGGTTGTATTTCGAAAAACTGCTTAATGTAGATGGTTTTCAATAGAAATAAAGATCATAATGCCGTTTATACCAATTTGATATGTTGTTCCAGAAATACGGAATACATTGATAAAAATCATTATATTGCTTAAAGTAACGTATTTGTGTGAAATGTTTAAACTTGTTGTTTTCCTTTGCTTCCATAACACTACAACAATAGTTTTTGGCAGTTGTAGTTACAGGTTCTCGCAATTACATAATTTTAAGCAGTGTTACAGACTTTACAGTGTTTGTTATATCTCCGGAACGGTTTTACATATATAATAGTTAAAACAACACTATGATCTTTATGTTTATTAAAAATCATCTACGTAATTCGATGTGATAGTTATCTAAGCAGTGTTTCGAAATGAAATCTTTTGAAAAAAGTTAATTTTCAATCCTTCGGAACTTTCTTCCTATTTCTTCGAAGTACGTCATAACATGATCATAGTATTCGACATTAAAGCAATTTCGATGCGTATTGCTCTGTGCGTCTTAGTTGTATTATTGTTCTAGAGGCCTCGAAAATTGCTTGTGATGCTGTAGCGGTCTTAGTTTGGTCTTCATATTCGAGGAAGCCTGATGGGCTAACCACACAATCAACAAGCCGTCTTGTTGGCCTGAATACTTCGTGATCTGTAGTGACATGGAGGTATTCATTAAAGTTAATGTATTGACGAAAGAGACCATGCATTTCCGCAGTAATAATAATAATAAATTTGTTACTCTTTCGATTAAGGAACTTTGTAGAAATTCAGATGAATACCTCCCATCCAAGTGCACACTGATGTAGAAATTGAGAGAGGATACCACTCATCCAAGAGTACACACTGATCATACATAACACTCAATCTGAGGAATACTGTGTGAAGAAAACTGTCACTTTTCTATAATTCTAAAAGATTACAAGAAAATAGTTCTGAACTATCAAACAAATTAAAATAAATTTAAACTCTTTAGAATGAAGTACCATCATAAATAGAATATTAGATACGTATGAATTTATGAGTGTATTTCGTAGAAAAAGATCACGCAAAAGCTCATATTACATTCACCTTGAAGATCTTTCTGTTATGCGGATAACTGATGATGTAGCTGATGATAGTAGAAAATATTAAAAAGTTCGTAATATTGTATTTCAAAAATTCTGAATCTCATTAGTTAAGGGAATTACATGAAATTACTATAAAATGTATCGAGAGAACAGTTTACTATCGTGTTTTGGAAGCCATCCTTATTGAAGTCTTGAAATAAAATTTTTGAATAGAAAGATTAGTTTTTCTTCTTTCTTGCAGGAAGAAGAGTGTAGCAGTTTGGAGAAGCGATTGAAAGAAGTCTCCAGGAACCATGATACTGTTCTTGTTGAAAAGACTGAAACAATAAATCGACTTGCTCAAACTCTTACTGAAAGTCAGAAGCAGTGCCATGAGCTTATGGCATGTGAATTAAGCAAAGAAAATGTTTCTTTGAAACTCCAGTTAGATGCTCTTCAAAACGAGAAGAAGTCGCTGGAAGAATCGTATCAATCATTACAGGTACGTGTATACTAACCATTTCTACGGCTTAAGAAACTTTAACACATATCTTCCCATTGCCCCAAAAATGGGGCTGTCTACTTTCTTGTTTTTTCTTTTACCTACTCTGTTACTTAAAAATAATTATTTTATGAGTAGATGGCTTTGGTATCTAGCAACATTAGACCTGCAATTTTAGCTTGTCATTTCTTTATTAGCTGCTTATGAAAAGAAGTGAATTTGGCGGAAATTTAACAAAATGTCGAGTCGGAAAAGGTGAGTTTTTTTTTTTTTTTTTATCTTTTAGAGTTTTAATTTTGATCAATTTCATTTACTTATTATATTAGGTCCTTTCACATTCAAAAACAATATATAACTTGCACGAATATTATAGCTTTGTATTGTTAATTGACATAAAACTCAGACGACCCAATAATGGGTACTGTAGGCATGGTGGAAGTATAATCTGCAGAAGTTGTTGGTTTACATAACTTTACCTGACTTGCAGTCTGGATGTAAATAGAAAACGATATTTACAATATTTGCTTCTTGTACCTTTACTCACGTTCAGGATAACTTGAGATGCACATACAAAAATGAAATAATGGGCAATATATCGTATCAGCCAAGGCAAAAGTTGCATATTGCAACGCAACACAAAAACTGCGGAAAGTAATTATATCTATGTCAATTACCAGAATCTAGAAGGAAAACTACTATTGAATGCCTTCCAGTTTGTTTAATAGTGTTTTATTTCATTACATACCTTTATTATTTAAACTTCTAATTGATTTGGTTCGACTTCTTGTAAACAGTATTCATTCCGAGGGTGTCATTCACTATTTCGATACTTAGATATGATATTGCAATGTATTTTATATATGTTCTGTGTGCCTCATTCCGTAGCATTTGCGTCACCGCAATACAAACTTTACGTTTTAGTTTCCGGTAATCAACATATCAGCTATAATTACTTCTTGCCTTATTTGGTGGTGTTTCAATCCGCAACTTTTGTGTTGACTATACGAAATTTTGCCCATTATTTTATTTGAGTGTGTGTGTGTGTGTCTAAATTTATTTTAAATGTGGGTAATGCCGATACAAGAATAAAATATTCTAAATATTGTTATCTATTTACATCCAGATTACAAGTATCAGGTAAAGCTATGCAAACCAACAACTGCACCTCCCACCATGACTACAGCTCCTATTTCCCCATTATTGAGACGTTTGAGTTTTATATCAGTTAACAATACTCAGCTATAATATTCGTACAAGAAATATATTGATTTTGAATATGAAAGGAACTGATATAATGAGAAAACGAAATTAATCAAAGTTAAAATACTAAAAGGTACAAAAACAGCTCACCTATAAGTATGCTTTTTTTCTCTCTCTCAGTTATATGTTCTTAATATTTATTTACTCCAGTTTATAAAATATAAATCAAACTCCTAAATAAAACAAAAAGTTAAAATTTACTCTGTTTCTTTCCTTGTAAGTATATGATAAAAGTGCAGCTAGCCTTTACTGGTGCTTTTCATTTCACCCGCCCTCCGGTGCCCATTGCCTCATTTTTGGGGCGATCTACTGCGCACAGGTAAACGGGCAGAAAAATAAATTGTTACTTTCTTGATGTTACTTGGACTCTAAATAGATCTAGTAAAGCAAACAACTCCAAAAAATTAAGAAAAAAGTAATTTGGGAAGATATGGAAGGCCATCACAGAAGGAATTGGATTGGTCTAGCTGGGATTGCCTAATTTTCGTCTAATTATCTTCCCATTTTCTTGGTCTGAGTGAAGCAGTCTCTTCCCAGTCTCCCTAACTTCCGTCTAATTATCTTCCCATTTTATTGGTCTGTCTGGAAAGCAGTCTCCCTAAAGTTTATTCAAGGAACGTTCAGTACCTCATGTAAACAAATACACGTGGTGATTATTTCATCTTATTAGTTAAAGAGCCTTGGAACGGCAGAAGAAAATAGTCCATTGTTAAGTAAGCTGTTTTTCAATGTTTTTGTTGCTTATAAGGCTCATTATCAGAAATGAAATTTCCTTACAGTTAAATAACAGGAACAACATTGTATCTAAGAACTAAATTGAATTAATGCAATAAAAGAGAATACGCATGCGTAGAAGGTGGCTTTGACCCATCTTACTCGCGAATCACAGTTTACTATATGGCCGCGTGCGGGAAGTATGTAAAACACGGACAGGATACAAGCACGTGGTTCTCGAAAGAAGCGCTGACCGATAGCCAATCATCCGATGACTGGCAGAGAAATACCATTCTGCAATGTTTACTTCTGGATCAGAAGGTTTGTTGAATGGACTTTAATTTCCGTCTTATTATCTTCCCATTTTCGTAGTCTGTCTGAAGCAGTATCTTTCGGCTGGATGCTCCCCTTCTTAGTAAATCACACGGATAATGGTGCAATATTATTAAGAAATCTTACATGTTAATAATGATGACGTATGACCATTTACATTAGGATGACGCAGATTCACCTTTAGTGGCTAGTGGGGTTCTTGAAATGCAAAAGCAATGTGCGAATTGAATATTTTTCCCAGCAGTGGATGAATTTCACTCATATGCTCACTGAGCCATCACACACACATACGCATTTTCTCTCTCTCTCCCTATATATATACGCATTATTATTATTCTCTTCGTGTTATAATTATATAGATTCTTCTAGGTGAAACTAGATCATCACTAGTTTGAGTAAATGTTGTGACACTGACGCAGCATACAAGGATGCCTTTCCAGAAATTGCAGACCCAAATATATTTGGTGACCTTTCCATAATCTTCTAACCTCTTTAACTTGTTCCTGCCTAAAGAATGTCTTGCTTGCGTGAATTTGAAAATATTTCAAGAAACAAAAATGTATGATTCTAACGACAATAAAAGGTTGAAAAGTAATTTTTTTTAGTTAGTTCACACAAAATAAAAGTTCTTCCTTTTTTTCGACCTACATGATCATTCGAAAAAAATCTAAAAGGGAAAAAGTTATCATCGGCAGGGATTAAAATTCTCTTTTCCACAGAGGATAAAGTTTTTTTTCTCTCTCTCTCAAGGAAGAGCTCCCCATTATCCCTGAAGTCAGTTCGTACATTGTGCATATCTCTACTTTCTTTAAGTATTTCTAATGATGGAGACACTGGAAGCTCTGCCTAATTTAAATAAATGTTCACAATAGGAAGGCTATCTGTTAGCAATATTACCAAACTAATCTCAGGTACAGGCTCACATTTGAAATCGATTTCTGAAAACTTAAGAGAGTAACGAAATAAGTAATAAGTTCTCTTACCAAAACTTACGAAGACATTAAAAATAATGTATCTAAGATTTTAGTAGTAAAAAGAGATCGTGTAGAAAAACAAAGAATATTTGGAAACACTTTTAAAATTTACCAACAGGGCAATAGTTGAGTTGGTCGAAAATTTAACAGACACACAGTTGGTTTAATCTCCTGTTTCTTATTTCAAAATGTTGATCGTATTCACTTGATGAAAATAGTCAGAAATCTTTGTCAGTTTATTCATGACACAGATGGAAATAATTTGCAAGTAGATATAGAATCCTTAAAATTCTCCGGGAAAAAAATAAAAAAAGTGTGAATAACAGTACCGGTATATTCTGAGTTCAACTCTAGGTTATGATGCATTAAAAAGGACGTGTGAAAATATTAAATCTACCGTTGAAAAGACTTTCACCACAATGAAACAATAATACCAATAATTAATCGACATTGTTAGGATCGTCAAGTCTAGGAGGCTGAGGTGGGCAGGTCATGTAGCTGGAATGGAAGAAAGTAGAAACTCTTTCAAAGTCTTGACTGGAAGACCAATCGGAAAACGACCATTAGGAAGAACTAGGCGCAGATGGGAGGACAATATTAAGATGGATCTCGCAGAGATAGGAATACAAAGTAGAAACTGGATCCAATTGGCTAAGGATAAAAGTCTGTGGAGAGCTTTTGTGAACGCGGCATTGAACCTCCGGGTTCCATAGGCCATAGAGTTAGTTAGTTAGTTAGTTAGTTATTAATCGACTCGGAGACTCATCATTGGACGATTGCATGAGAGTTTCTGTTGAAAGAAATGTTCCAAGTGAAGAACTTTAAATTCAGAAGTTCTTAGCGGTATGCATCTAAAAGACAATAGAGGTTCCGTATGGTGTAAATAAAGAGTGCCTTTGGAAAGATTATTACATTATAAGTAAAATAATAAGTATTTTTATATCATTTAATTATCTGGTATATAAGTCGTTTGATATTAAATTTAATACAACTAAGCATTTGTAATAAAATGTAGATAACCATATCAGTTCTATATGAAATAAGTTGCAAATAGTTTTGTGATTGATAACTGTTGTTCAGATTCCTGTAAGGTAGCGGCACTTTGAAGAGCTTTAGATATTAGGTCTAGTTCAAACTAAAATTTCTTTAATGCCTGCTAGTGAGTTTAAAAAAGATGCATTTTTTAAGTTATGGAATATAGGTTTGGCTTAGGTGTATTTAGATTATAATAAGATTTTTATTTACTACTTAGAAACTATACGTTTGCATGTTCTTCGCTTTTTTTTTTTTTAAATAGAAATAAGGAGAAATAAAACACAAAAATGTAACTTTTTAATATCCTTAGAATAACACTCTCCTTTGAACTTCATTCTTTTAAAACAGTAACACCAGTGGCATACTAAGGATTTTGTTTCTGAAAAGGCTAAACCCAAACTAACAATAAACCCGACTTTACAATTACGTATCGAATGAAAAAAAAAAAAAAAAAAATGGTTGGCTTATCTTGAGGGTGGTGGGGAATCTCCAGCCCTATAGGCATTTGTTAATACGCCCATGAGTAATTCTGATCATTTCTACCCCGTTCCCCCTCCCACGAAAGATTATTCTGAAAGAAACCTTGATCGAGGTTGTACGAAGATATTTTAGATCCCACGAGATGAATATGTACATGGTACCTTAAAAGCAGTAACCGGAACTGAATATTGTAGAGATACTACGAAAATTGGAAGATCATTTTCCATTGGAAGTATGTTTTCTAGAGTAATTTTCTTCTTGGGTTTGCTATGTCTTGATTTTGGAGAGTTTTAATATATATACATATATATATATATATACGAAGGGGTGCTGATAAGGAATGAGTCTTACAAAAAAAAAAAAAAAAAAAAAAAAAAAGCTAGGAAACTGAAACTTCCACACATTCCTCTAGTAGGTCAATGCATTTGCAACATCTGTCCTGCAACTTTTTAAGTCCTGGTAAATAGAAGTCTTTTGTCTGTTGCTGTAACCACTCATCTGTACCATTAGTTGCCGCTTGAACACACTGAAAACGGTGAACCTTTGAGATGTTTTTTGAGATTCGGGAACAGATGATAATCGGATGGAGCTAGGTCAGGCGAGTAATGGATATGAGGCGACACTTGAAATCCTAGGGTGACCAATGTGTCCGGTGTTTCAAGTGCCATGTGTGAGAAGGCATTGTCGTGCAAAAGCAGAACACCTTTGAAAACCTTACCACGACGTTTATCCTTGATATTTTCGCGCCACTTCCTCAAGAAACCACAGTAATATGCTGCATTAATGGTTGCATTCACTGGAAGATAGTCCACCAGCAGAACTCCGTCCTTATCCCAAAAGATTGTTGCCATTTGTTTCTGTGCAGACTTCTGCACACGACACTTCTTTGGCCGGGGGGAAAGAACTGTGCCTCCATTCCTTAGACTGTTCTTTAGTCTCGGGATCATAACAACCCAGACAGAAAATGCAGGTGGTTTACAGGCGCCTGTGAAACATGCATAAACAGGCATATTTTTACAGGCGCCTGTACATGCGCCTGAAAATGGAACACTTTTAAACGCATGAGACAGGTATCGATTTTTTTCATGATCATTGCGTGTTCATTTCACGGAAACATGTAATTTTGGTGTTGATAGGGTTGTAACCTTGTAACGTGAAAAATGCGTGTAAACGACATGTAGAGTGGAAAAACATGTACGTAACCGGCATATTCCATGTAGTTGACATATACGTTACCTCATGAGGATCTGATGACAGCTGCTTTTCATTTGATAAAAATGTAATTGACATGTTAAATACAGTTGTTAATGAATTAGTGGGCGTGTTAACGAATATACATGTAAAGTACATCGCATTAAGTACTATACATGTGTCAGCACCTTGCATATATGCATGTCAAAGTGGAGACTTGGTGCCTGAGTATTACATGTTTCCTACTCCTGTAACATTAATGATTCACTGCAATTAACCTTGTTCATTGCATGCATCTGTTCAACCCATTTATTGACAATCATGATCATTGCATTTTCCGTTTACCTGCACATTGCATATAGGTGGGTTCACACTTTGCATGTACACGGAGATAATACAGGCAATGTATTCAGTTGTAATCCCATGTATTATACATGTGTCAGGACCTTGCATAGCGAATGTCGAATTGGAGACTTGTGCCTGAATATTGCATGTCTCCTATGCCTGTAACGTGAATGTTTAGCTCCAATCCACCTTGTTCACCACACGTATCTGTTTAATCCATTTATTGGCAATCATGATCATTGCATGTTCCCGTTTACCTGCACATTGCCTGTAAACTGCACGTAGGGGAGTTACAACTTCACATATACACGAAAATGATAAATGTAAAATAACATATTCTGCATCATGCGTTTTCCATGCTATACGCTAATACATGATATTTACATGTAATGCGAATGTCACACATGTATATTGCATGTATATTACATGTTCATAAACAGGCACCTTCCCTGTACTTTTCATTCTTACTCTATTGCGAATGTTGTCAACAATCCATTCAAAGTACTTTACATCCATATATTCCCTCCATTTACTTGCATGTGAGTGACTATGTGTACATTGCATGTTCTCATTTTAATGTGCAGGCTCTGTACAACGCGTGTTTCCGTGCAAAATTTCCAACAGAAGTTGGATACTTTTTCGACATGCATATCACCTGAAGACAATGTGCCTGTAATATTTTCTTTACATGTGTTTTCGCCGAAACAGGCGCCTGTATAATGCCTGTCAAAATCTGACAGGGTTTTACAGACAGTTCCATGTACAAAACATTGCACGTTTTCTTTAAAAAAAAAAAAAAAAAAAAAATCATAATAGAATAGTTCCACGTCTCAACCAGTTACGAGTTTCTTAAAAAAAAAAAAAAAAAAAAAAAAAAAAACCTCACTTCTTGCAAATGTTCCAAAACTATCCGCCAAGTTCTCACTCTTTCTTGCTTTTCTTCCTTCGTCAGAAGTTTGGGGATCCACTTTGCTGCAACTTTCCTCATATCCAAATCATTATGAATAATGGTACCAACTCTTTCACGTGATATGCCCAAACATATAACAATCCTTTTGGCTGATATTCGATGATCTTCCCTTATCATATCCTGGATGACTTGCACATTTTCGGGAAGAGACAGAAACAGGCCTGCCACTGGGTTTCGCAGTTTCAACATCAAAATTACCAGTTCTGAAGTTTACCACCCAGCGTTTGACAGTTGCATATGACGGCCCACGGTCCCCCAAAATTGTAGATTTGCGTTGCTAATTTCAGCTTCCTAGCTCAATTTTTTCTTGGTAAGGTTTAATCTTTATCAGCACCCTCGTGTATATATATATATATATATATATATATATATATCGTATATTTTCTAACCAAAAGTACATTAAACTTTGATATCATTAAGATTCTACAGTGGACATAATTATTATGGTTCATTGCTTATTCACATTATATATGTATTTTTACACTGTACTTTGTCATACAACTTTAGTTGACGTGTGAAGTTTCTTCTAGGAACATGTTTGGGATTATGCAGCAAAAATATGTACGGACACACACATACGTATGAAAGTATAACAGTATTTTAGTAAAACAACAAATGCATTGAGCTCTGACGAGAGGTGTTGTTTTACGTGTATTATAGTGTAAATAAATAAAATGTATGGTTCGTTATTTTTACAGAAGCAATATAATTCAGTGCAAGAGGATTTGGCTCAATATGAATCAGCCGTTAAATTGGGAGCTCTTAACTTCGATGGCGAATCCGAGAATGATTCTGTTGTGCAGCTGGGACTAAGTAAATCCAAAAGTGTATCGAGAATGCCTTCGAATGATCTTCATTACAAATTGCGAGATGAGTTAACTAGAAGTTTAGTTGCTCAAAGACTGAAACGGGAGGAAATTGAAAGACTAAGGCAAACGCTGGATGCAAGAGAAAAACAAATACTTTATATTAAAGAACAAGAAAAGAAGTACGTATTGGAAGTGGAAAAATTCAAGGTAAAGCATTGTTTGTGTTGTTAAAATTATACATTTTCTTTTAGATAATTGGAAGTTACAATAGCTTATATTCTTCTCACAAGCACGTGTATCTGTTGAAACTGGCCCTCATCAACGAAAATAATTTGTTATAGACAGGAATTTATGATGCCCGAAAATCCCTCTAATAGTTCTTGTAGTATTATTGTAGCTGAAAATGTTAGTTTCTTTTCACATAAGATAAAAGACTACCCTACATCACGTATTAAAGTGGTACCTACTTTGTTTGTATTTTGCTTTTGATTAGAAGTTTATGAAATCATAAGGCCGTATTAAATGCAATATTGAATCTTGGTAATAGTATTTCAAGTTTTAAAATAACTCATGTAAGCTGTTATAATAATTCTACTATCGAGTGGCGTTATCTCCTTTGCTTCAAAATACTCCAACCGCAAGATATTCGGATTCTACGTAAAACTACAACTTCCATTTCTTAGTCTCGACATTAAACTCTCATAAAAATAAGGAAATTCGAAAGTTTCCAATATGTTTCCTAAAGCATCAGAATTTAATTAGAATGGAGTAGTATATAAATATGACTGATTTTTCAGGTAATAGAACAAAATGAAATCAAAAAGGTATACTTCAGTTTAACCCGTTCATTGTACAAGTTAATTTTTTGACTATGCTGTACCCATGTAAGGAGACAAGTAGGACCAACCAAACTTACAAAAATATATATTCGAGTCCTAGAGAACATTTACCAAATTTGCTTCTTGGCAATTTCCAAATTTAAGGGTGGGCCATGTATCCCCTTCCAAAATTTTAGAGGACTGTTTTAAATGCTTTCTTTCATACAATGATTTGCGACTTGATATATTGATGAAATATCTTGTTGTTTACTTTAGTGACATTGCTTCCCTTTAAAATAATTCACTTTTTATATGGGAGATCTGAGTTCGATTCCTAATGTAAGTTCATGTGGTTTGAGTCTTACATTAAGCTGCAGGTTCACGTCCTATGTAGCCTTAATGCTGAAAGGGACGCAAAACTCCAATTCAGTCAGCCAACTCACATATATCCATTGGTGTGCAGAATCAGAGGAACATAACATACATCGTTGCGAATTCCGTACGTGCTGCATGCCAAATAATACAAAATGAAAATATGTTGACACACTAGTGAAACATAAACAGTGCAATGAGCCGAAGGAGAAAGCAAACTTTTCTCACAAAGTGGGAGTGTGCGAAGCAACATATATGTTGCAGATCTTAAAAGCTAGACTTGATAAAAGATACGATGATTCAAACTACTGTGCGGGTTCTACAGCAACGATCCACAGTAGTATGGCCGACAGTTGAGGAAACTTAAGTGCCCCTGGATCCATGGCCCAGGGGTACGTAGAATTTTGGCTGGGTACGTTAGCCCACTGCCTCAAATTTCTGGAAGGGTGCATGAACCACTTCTTACATTTTAGAAGTTGCCAATTGTAAAAATTTGGTATGATAGTATAGAATCATGGTATGTACCTTTGTAAGTCTGGGAGTATATCTCATTCTCTTTTATGGGTACATTAACTCACCCCTCTAAAATTTTGGGAGGTGTATATTGGCCTACCCTTAAATTTGGGAATTGTCGAAACGCCAAATTTGGTAAATGTTGTCTAGGACTTGAATATATATTTTTTGTAAATTTGGTTGGTCCATATTGTCCCCTTTTATGAGTGAAATAAATGTCAAAAATATAAATTCGTAAGGGTTTTGACCAAATGCGGCCTCTTTAATGAAGGTTTATCACGTTATATGGTGATATAGTTGACAGGGCCCTATTGTCTTTCATAGAACATTGATATATTAACACAGTCTTCTAAAATTTTGGAAGGGGGTACATGGCCCACCCTTAAATTAGGAAATTGCCAAGAAATAAATTTGGTAAATGTTCTCTAGGACTCGAATATATATTTCTGTAAGTTTTGTTTGTCCTATTTGTTTCCTTACATGGGTACAGAATTGTCAAAAATATATTGTTAAAAGTAACACTTTTTATTTGATGGGAAAATTGGATTAGCGTGAGGCGAGAATTTTGAACGTTGTGCTTAGTATTCACTAAGATTGTAACGTATCACCATATGGATGAATACAGGGCCCCATTGTCTTTCATTCGACATAAGTAACTCGAAATACACTTCGTAAATTTCAGGGGTAGTATATTTGGCCCTCCATTAAATTTTGAAATTGTCAAAAAATAAAGATTCGCAAGTGTTCTCTAGGACTTGGGTATGTACTTTTTATAAATTTGGACGGTTTAACTTATGTTCTTACATGAGTAAAAAGTTGCCAGAATACAAATTTGAGAATGTTCCCCTAATGTATCATCGTAACACTTTGAAACTTAGGGAGAACTCCCAGTCTAAGATAATTGGTGCAATCGGATTGGTTGATCTATACCTGTGATTCACAATGTCACACTTTGAATCTTAAGGATTGTAGTCTATGATGATTCGCGAAAATTTTTCTTTGGTATAATTTGATTGGTTGATTACTGACCTTGATTAACTTTAAATTTTGAAATAGACATCAATATTAGGGTATGAAACCTGGTAAGCAATTAGCACTGCCATCATCAGTGACGTCTGGTAGACAATACGTGAAAATGAACGGCACGAATTAATGAAATAACTCAATATTAAGATGAAACTGTTACTAAAATACACACTAATCAAGCGTTTCACTATGAAGTTAGCAAGATGACAGTATACAGCATGATTAATGAAATATAGTTCAAATTATGATTAACAGTTGAACTTTAATTTTTATTTAACTGTAATATTGTCCAAAAAGAATATATCAATTGTTAGATCACATCGAGCTGAACAAAATGGTTTACTTGAGGAAAAATTCTCGTGTGTAGTTTCTGAGAGAATTGTGGAAAAACAAATCCTGATAACAAATGACAGATGTCTCAATCTTTGAATCACGGTAATCCTAATAATAAAAGGGTTATGCTAATAGAAGTCGTTATTTGCACTATTGGTTGCCCGTATTACGAAGTCTTTAAATAATTGTATAAATATGGTATTCGATTGGGGGGGGGGCGTGGTGACTCAGTAGTAGAGCTTTCACCTCGTGCGTGGGGTCCTTGGTTCGATCCTAACTCGCCCTAGTGGGCTTTGTGGTGGACAAACCGTTGGTTTTCTCGGGGTTCTCCAGTTTTCTCCCATTATTCATTCCACCATTTCATGCATTTTGTATAACCGTCTCCTTTAGCTCACTCGGCATAATCGTGGGACGTAAAACTGAAAGATTTTATTTTCACTTCGAGGGTGGAGTGGTTGGTGGGCAAACTATAATAAAAATAAGTTAAATATAAACAATTAGAGCCTTTAGTTAAACATGATTTTAACCTATAGTGTGCACCAGGACTGAAGGCTCGGACGGAACAACTAGTTTTTGTGCTGCTGGTAGAGATTATTTATGTGCTGTATATGAAAACTATACACTGTTAAGTAGCTGTATGTGTCAGTTGTTTGTCTTTAATAGTGACGCACATGTAATCGTAAGCAAACCTGATAGATTTATTCATACATGCACATTACGTTTCGCTACCGTATATACTTAAATCGAAGACGCAACCCCATGTCTAAACTTAAAAAAATGTGCCAATTTCTTGTATTAATTTCTAAGACGCATCCTGGATATTGAATGAAGTAGCTCAGAATTTGACAGTGCAAATTAAAAACCTACAGGTTTACTTGTTTAAATTTAACATTTCAATGTCAGGATTAAACAGAGAACAAAGATACTGTCTTACAAGTGTGACGTCAGTCAGTGACGTCACAGGCATGACCACACAGGCATGCTGTATGCGTTCTGGGAACACACTTTAGTCAATCCCATTGCCGGAACGGTTTTGTGTGCGATTCCAAGACGCAGCCCCCCCCCCCCCCATTTTATACATGAAAATTTGGCAGAAAAAGTGTTGAGTTGAGTTCATTTTGAGTTTAACGTCCCTTTTCAGCAGCGAGGCTATATGAGACGCGGACCTACTGATTAACGTGGAATCCGAACCACATAAGCTCCCGCCGGGAATCGAACCCGGGTCTCCCGCGCCAAAGGCGCCAGAAAAAGTGTGTCTTAGATTCGAATATATACGTTTTTTTTTAACTTCTTTCCCGTTTTTATTTATTTATTTTTAACATTGATATTGTATCGTAGTTTAATACTAATGAAGCTTATCTTCATGCATAGGTGGAGTCAGAGAAATTATTGAAGCAGCTAAAGAAAGAAAGTAGTAAGAATAATGTGAATCAGCTTACCAAACTTCAGGGTCAGAATGCAAGTTTGGAAGAACAGCTGGCTGTGCAAAAGAAAGAGAATGAAAGATTAACGGAAGAGATTAAAGGTATCAGAAAGGAGAATGACGAATTGCGAAAGCAAGTAAATGAGTTAATGGAGAAGCGTGAGAAGGTTCAAGAGGAAACTTCAGAAGCGTTTAGTGAACAATTTATGGCCTTCCATAATGAAGTTGTGGCTAAAATTAGAGCAGAGAAGAACGAAGAATTGGAAAAGAAAATAAAAGATCTCAGGTGAGATTAAGGATAAATTAGAACAAAAATTAAAATAAAAGAATTTAATGCCTATTTTAATTACCTTGTAAAAATACAAACAAATTTTTCTGACATTTTTGATCATTAAAGAATACATAAATGTGTTCTTATAAAATGTAAGCACTCCACAATTTTACCCCTCAACTCTTGAGAGGATTTAATTATTATTTTTTAAATAATTATCACTACATGAGTGATGTTTAATTTCGTGATGTTTTAATTTCTCAATGTACAAAGCTTAATCTTCATCCCATATACTTCAGAGTAGATTCTTCGAAACACTGAATTGCGTGACTTCTTGACTATACTATGTTTTTGACTTAAATATGTCCACATTTGAATTCTTCCTCCTAACCATAAAACTTGTGTATTTATAGATACTTTCTAATCGCTAAAGAAGGTCTAGACGCGTTTTATCAAGTCTAAAAATGTAAGTAAATTATTGCGATTTCCCACAGGTCGACGTTTCGTCTAAAATATACAATTGACGTGTAGAAAACAGTCTTCAAGCAAAAAATATATATACATATAATATATATATATATATATATATATATATATATATATATATATATATATATATATATATATATATATATATATATATATACAGGGTTTTCATAAAGTCTGGATGGATTTAATTTGCTTATAATTTTCATAAAAATGCTCATAATGAAATCAAATAAAGTGCAAACGGTAGCGGAAGGATTAAATTTTTAGTTGGCAACACTGTTAGATAAGTGGTAACTCTGAACACGTTGAGAGAGGGAGAGGGAGGGCAAGGGTCAGTTTCTTACCAAATTCCATTCATTGTTGTTTCAATGTTGACTGTTAAAAGTTAAGTTGTAAGCTTTATTGGTGTGTGTGTCTTTTAAAGAAATAAATAAATGAAAAACTCCTCTGAGAAGACTATTTTTTTTTTACCGTATCAAAGATGGCGTCGGTGAAAGAGAAAGCGCAATGTGTTCTGTGGTACGCAGAGCTAAAATCACCAATTCTGGTGTGTCGAAAGTTCACCAAAGAGTTCAAAAAGCCGGCACCGACTGAGAGTGCAATCCGAAAGTGGCATGCTAAGTTCTTGGAGACAGGAAGCGTCCTGGACCGTCCTCGAAGTGGGAGGCCGCCAACATCGCCTGCAACAGTGATCAGGGTAAGGTAAAGCATCATCAACAGCCCACATAATGTGTGGACGTAAATGGCGCCCAGTTGGAGGTGTGGCGGTGAATGAACTGAGCTGGTGCAGATTACAGGTAAAAATTTAATCCTTCCGCTACCGTTTGCACTTTATTTGATTTCAATATGAGCATTTTTATGAAAATTATAAGCGAATTAAATCCGTCCAGACTTTATGAAAACCCTGTATATATATATATATATATATATATATACAGGGTTTATATATGTATGGTAAGCTGTATGGTATGATTCTATGTCACAAGCCAACCAAATATGCGTCAATTAAGTCTCATGGTCAGAGGTCACAGTCAGATCAAGGTCACAGGTCACCTTGAGAACCCATTTGACGTGATGAGGTACAAACATCGCGTTGTTTTCAGTGTATTCAAGTGGGTTCTCAAGATGACCTGTGACCTTGATCTGACCGTGACCTTTGACCTTGACACTTGATTAACGCATATTTGGTCGGCTTGCGATATAGAATCATACCATACAGCTTTCTCTTTGTTATCACTTCGATTTACGTTTTTTCAGGCTCTTTCAGAATTTAACATTGGAATCCCATAAGGAAAAAATCGAAATTTGACCTTTGACCCTATATCTCTTCAATCTTCAGTACAAATGACATGCTTCTATGGCGAAACAAAACTTCTGTCCTTCGTCTAAAGTTACACCAAATTCCACGGCTTTACCTCATACCACTTTTGCACAGTGAACAAATAAGATTGACACACGAATTAATCAATACTCTGTATATATATATATATATATATATATATATATATATATATATATATTAGGGTGGTCCTTATTTATATGGGGAAAAATAAATTTAGGAATTTCCTTGCACAAGCCCCCTAAAATGGTTTCATATGGGACTAAATTAAGCCATGAGAAAATTAGATCAATTGCATAACTTTAAATGGTGCCTCAAGCGACCTAAAGCTTTGAATCCGATTACAATACATAGTATATGGGGAAAATCTGGAAGAAACATTTGTAATTTAGAAACGGCTTAAGGAAATGGGAAGATATCTTGGATAATGGAACTAGAAAAAGAGACCAATCTAATCTTGTATAGCATTATCGGGGCGGCCATCTTGAAGTCCGTCATCTTGAATTCAGGTAAAAACTTTTAGATAGGAAGAGGGTCATGTGACATATCGTTTTGGGTGTACCATTTCACCAGAAGCACAAATCTGGCACTATTTTCAAGTTACCTATAATCATGTAAGAGTTACTACGTGTTAAAAACGGAATGCTTGGATGTAAGGTGATTTTATTTTAGTTATGGACAACAGATTTGTAAGAACTTTGGAAGTTTTTTACATAAACTGAAACCAATTGCTAGAGAAAGCTAAATCTTTGCTTCGCTATGAACTACAAATAAGTTTCCATCAAGATGATTCATAGTCCATTATGAGAAAAGAGGAAAAATATAACTTGGAAGAAATTGAAATATCCCTTATTTGTGTAGTAGCTTTATGGTAAGTTTTCAATCTTATTTGCTACATAGTTCACTTTTGACACATCTAAGAAAAGATTGTCTGTGCGCCTTCACTATCTGCAAAAGAAACTGCTTCTGCTTCTCATTTTTCGTAAGAACGTTGTTGTAATCTTCTGTTAGTTTCATTCCCCTTTCTGCTTCATCGTTTGTTACGCGAATGAATTTAACTGTTGTCTTTCCTTGAGGATAGTCACCATAATTTAACCATGAAATCGGATCACACTCAAGAAACCCTTTGGGTATTTTAAATCTCTCGAGGAAAGTTTGTGTGTTTGTTGTAACAAAACCACTGATTTCTCTTTTCACAAGAATTTTTATCGTATCACCTCTTGCGTCAAGCCTCTTTGCTGTTTCACAGTTTCCCATTACAATTTTAATTCTTTCATTTTTTTTTTTTTTTTTTGTTTTTCCATAATGCTAACTTCATTAAAAAACAACAACAACAACAACAACAACGCTAAGTGTTCCTCCGCTAAGTACCAGAGATGGCGAGAAAATTTAGAAAGAGCCACTTCAGATAATTCACGATCTATTTGTCTATAACTGTATAAACTTTTCAAAAATTGCAGGTCTTGTAATGGTGAATGGGATGCTTGATCACATTTAAAGCAAGCTTGAACATATAGTCGTATCAGGAAAATGCATACTCTCCAAAGATCCGTTTCTATTTGCTTCGTTAAACGAAACTGTTGGCGAAGGATACATATTTTTAAACAGTAGATTGCTTTTCCCTTCCACCTTGCATGATGAATTGCTCCAGGCAAACGAAAGAAAACTCCTCGAGGAGGTATGACACCCAAGAAGATGATGACCAGTCCTAAAAATTCCCTGTAATCTTCTCTGCGGTGTCCTGCGTCTACAAGTTTGATAGCAAAATGTAACGCTTCATTTCTTACATCGGAAATATTACATCATCATCAATTCCTGGAATAAAGTTAGTGTAATCTATTTTAGACCACTCGTTCTGAAAACACTTAAATAGGGGAACGTCCGGTTCAGCTGCAAACCAAACACAACACTTATCAAATGCACATTTTAAAACCAATTCATAAATGTGGTGTGTACAAGGAAGGTATAGAAGATTTTTTTTGGAGCTTCTGCTCTAGCAGAATGCAAGCACCGTTGACGTGACTCATATTGCAGGGAGTAGTGTCACAATAAACTGCTTGCACGAACTTTACCAAGTTTCATTCTTCAAGTGAATGAACTATATTAGAAGCAACATGTTCTCCTCTTGATGATGACAAAATGAGAACACCAATTAGCCTCTCATGATCATCCTGTAATAATTATTGATAACCTGTGGACAGTCTCTCTGCCAGTCAAATTCGGTAGTATTTCCGTCCCAACGCACTACTAACGCACTTGATGCACTCTGAAATTGTTTTTTTGTGGTCCTGTGCAACTTCGCTATGGATTTTCTCTCGGCATTAGTGAATGGAAGACCTATTTATTACTAGTTCCTATACATCATGGCCTAATGCTTCTGCTGTCACTATCAGATCTATCAGTGACCCTGTATCGATCAAGAGCAGCAACCAGTCTTGAAGTAATAAAATTAGTTTCCCCTTTTACATCTCTTAGAGTGTCCGGGCACACACGCGTCCACTTTACATTTTCTCTAACATTCTCAGCTGGGTTTTCCTCTTCATTACTTGAACTGCTTACCTCCATGTCTTTTGGTGTATAAAGTTCAAACAAATCATTTTCAGAAATGAATTTTCTTTTGCGTTCCTCTTTCTTTTGAAGCCGTGCATATCCGTTTTGTTCTTTTCGCGCCAAACTCATGTCTTTACCAAGTATGTAATCAGGGCGTGCCTTCTGTCTTTGAGACAAAAGAAACTATCTTTCTTGATTTCAATAATACCTAGAGCATTAGCGTGTGTGCTATATCAAATAAATCAGGCAAAATGTTTGAGAAGGTTTCTTTTTGCCCTTGCACTTCACTCGACCTTTTATTGTTCTTCTGTAATGCTCACCATTTCTCATACAAAACAATCAGCTTGTCAACACTGTGTTGGGAATCCTCGCCTTTTACCAAAATACCTCAGTTTCTTTAACAGCTAATCATGCACTTTCCCTCACTGTCAGATTTACCGTTCTCAAGTTGTAGAAAAAGACATTTAACACTTGCTTGTTTGATGGTAATTTACTTCCTCGAATCTGTTCATTGGTACTACCAATTAAATAAATTCCTTTTGGACACATGGTTGTATCGGCAGTTTGCATTTTTCCATTAAAACTCGCTAGAAAAGTGAAATATTCAACTGTTAACCCTGGCATTTGAACTAAAATAAGCTTTTTTTAAACAAGACTCATTCCCATCCGAGGATGGGTGGGCCATAGAAGGCAATACCTTCTCTGTGGCCAGAGTTTAACTCTTTCCTCTGTAGCTTACAAATGCTCAAATACATATAAAATATTTTGGTGAGCTTCAATTTAATATTAAAAATCGAATGTCACGCAGCAAAAATACTACAAGCAAACAAAACTTTTTGCCTACAAAATTATAATTAAAATATTTTCTATATTTATGCATTTACACTTTAAACAACTAAAAATAACTTACAAAGTATAAACACAGTATTTGCTACTGCCATATATTGATCAACTAAGAAACCAAATTAACTAGAAAGTAATTACATTGTATTGAATATGACAGAAATATATATGCTAGTCCAATAATTAAATGCATGAATACAATTATCATCGTTACGGTATTTACTAAGGTTAATATATGATTGAATAATAGTGCCAGAAGCACAAATCTGGCACTATTTGAAAGATACTTTTAGTAGTGTAAGAATTATTACCTTCACAGGTAATAATTCTTACACGACTAAAGCTGTCTTTAAAATAGTGCCAGATTTGTGCTTCTGGTGAAACGCTACCTCAAAATTATATGTCACATGACCCTCTTCCTATTTCAAGATTTTGACCTGAATCCAAGATAGCAAACTTCAAGATGGCCTCCATGCCAATACCATACAAAATTAGGTGTGTCTCTTCCTCTAGTCCCATTATCTAGAGTATCTTCGCGTTCCCTTAAGGCGTTTCTAAATTACAAGAGTTTATTCCAGATTTTTCCCACATGCTATGTATTGTAATCGGATTCAAAACTTTAGGTCGCTTGAGGCACCATTTAATATTATTCGATGGAGCTAATTTTTCTCCTGGCTTAATTTAGTTCCACATGGAACCATTTGAGTGGGCTCGTCCAAAGAAATTCGGAAATCAAAAATTAAGGACCACCCTAATATATATATAAATTTCTAAGACTAGCGTATTGTGTTCGTTAGTGTTTGTCCAAGCCTGTAAAGGGCATTCGATAATCAAAATGGGAAAGGAAAGGGGAAAGTTCGATACAGTGTTTTTGTAATGAGTAAGCAACTTACGTATAGTAATTTTTTCCAGTTTGAGTTCTAATCCTGTCTGCGGTTTTTGGTTTTTATTTATTTATTTATTTATTTATTTTTTTTTTTTTGTTTGTTTTATGGCTAACATAATGTATAGGAATGTTAGAAAATTACAAAATTATGTCACGAGTACATAATACAATTAATTTGAACGTATATTACCTAAAACCAAATCATACCACTCCTGATTCCTTTATGTATTCTGTAAATAGAAAGCAATATATAGCTGTAAATATATGGCCACAGTCAGTGTAATGACGACAATATGCAATAATTTTCAACTACGCTTTTCTTAATAAGTAACAAGCTACATTATGGCGTTAAGGAAACTGAAGGTTAATCACCTTAGAAAAGAAGCTTTCCACTGGGTATGAGTCTATCTAATTTGGATTATTACCCACTCTCTAAGATCTCGTATCCTCCTAACTTTCTACCCAGAGGTCTCCTCCAACCTGGCTTCCAGACTAAATTTCTGTGTATCCTCCTTGTGTTCGCAACGTGTTCCACCTATCTTAGACTTTTAGTTGTGTTATTCGTTTGACACTTTGTGACCTGAGATGATATGAAGTTCTGCATTGTGTAGGCTAAATTCATCGTTTTCGTTTTTTCCTCTTATCCTGCTTTGAACGACAAAAGTTGTTCTGACCATTTTAAGAAACTACTGTTATGTGCAGTAGGTATGATCTGTATAAATGACTGTTCAGTATATATTGTTACATGAGATATTCTCGACTACTGTACTACTCGCTAGGCTGTTCTGCGTTAATATTCACTTTTCACTCTTTGGTAGCTAAGAAAGTTTCATTTATATCCTCAAAATCTAAAGCCAATATTGGTTCATGCCGATAGAAAGAACAGCCAGATTTGTAAGTTTTTAGATCATCATGATTTTACTTAAGGACCTTTCACATGATGCGATTGCTATAGGTAGTGTAATTAAAATTTGAGTTGAGTTGAATTTCAGTTTAGCGTCCCTTTCAGCAGCGAGGCTATGTGAGACGTGGACCTACTGATTAACGTGGAATCCGAACCACATGAGCTCCCGCCGGGAATCGAACCCGGGTCTCCCGCGCCAAAGGCGCGTACGCTAACCGCTTAGCCACGGAGGAGCTCTAATTAAAATTTGAAATGCAGGTATCAAACTCTTATAGGTTTCAGACCCCACGAAAGATCCTGTATGTATTTAAGGATGTTGTGTGGGGAAAAGTCCAGTTGTTCGTTAGCTTCTTGTGCGCATCTTAGGGAATGAATGATGTCTTTATAATCCTGGCGTAATTCCACACCGTTGAGATCATTGGGATACAAGAACGCCAAATAAGAACAAATGCTTCCAACCTTTCTTCACTTTCATTTGATTGCTGTTGGACGAAGTCGATAGCGGAATAGAGGAATCCAAATTGTATCATTTAGGTCTTCCATCTGAGAAAAGCATTCATACATTTGTTGTCTCATTTCATCTATGATTTAATTGATAGAGCGCATCATTTTGATATGTACAGTCATAGGTTCATCCCCTGCTTCTTCTCCTGGCATGCATTTTATACAGCATGCTCCCAATGTCACGTTTCACTCTCTGTACTTTTCTTGTATTGCATGTATGACATGCTCAGTCAGGATGAATCACGAAGTATCATTGTAGTCAATATGCTCTCCAACTGAATAAGAAAGTGATGGGAGGTCATATCTTTAGATTGCAGATATTTTTGGTTCCGATCAATATGTTGGAGAACTTCAAATCAGAAGTAACACCACGCATTGAAGTGAAATGATGAGGTGTTTGAAGGAAGAAGATCTGCATCTTCTCGGGTACCAAATGTTTCAGTCAAAGTTGCGCAGTGCTTCGAGTGCATCAATAACTCGATCCAGTTAATTAGAAAGTACTTTCACAGCTTATTCTTTTGAACTCCATCGAGTATCACCTCACGTTTCAGATCAATCCGTAATGTATTTTTAAAGAACACACCACCGATGAGTAGATTTAGAGAACACAAACCAATGTTCTTTTTTTTTTTTTTTCTTTCTTCAAGAAATGTGATTACTAAAATGTTAACGTGTGCAGCGTATAGGCCAACATCTTGACCACGCCAAAATAGCATAATCATTAGTCCTTTAATTGTGGATTCAAGGAATGATCTTTGCAGGGAACCAACATGAGAGGATTTGTATTCCATTTCAAAGTTTGAACTCCAGAATATGACCAGCCATTGAAGTCTAGTGACACGCATGACCTCTGCTATCGTGAATATCAATCTCTGCTATCTGAAGTTTGTTCCATGTTAGCACAAATGCCATCAACAGTCTTCCTCCAATAACAATATCAATAAATTATTCCCAAATTTGAAATGAGTTTCTTTGTATCAGCAGAAACTGGATGATTTGCTACATCTGGTCACATGAGAGCAAACAGGAGTTTAATCAAATGTAACACTGAAATATTTCGCACTTTTCATAGCTTCAAGTATGTGCTGGCGAACCTTTTCGCCAAGATTATTCAGTTCATTTGAATGTCATAAGAAAAATAAATCAATGGTTTTTGTCCTGCTTTCTTCGTGGATATTGAATCCATATGTGCTTTCATGATCGGATCAAATTTCATCAGAAACTGTATTAGAACAAAGAAGTTTCCAGGATCAGGGTTTGCAGTTAGAGACACTCTGTGCCTGCGAACAGAAAAGTTTATTCTGTAAGTAATTGAATCAGTGAGATGATACATTCCAAAACATCTCTCCAGTTTTTTGCCAGAATTTTGTTTGTCTTTGCAGACTGTCATTGATCAGTTCACGATTTCTTTAAGCAACTTTCTAGGTTTTCTTATTTCCAGGAAGCTGACCGATGACTAGAACTGCTATCATGGTTCTAAACTTACATATTTAACCCTCTTCAGTTTGAGAAACCATCAGCGCTATAAAAACTGCTCCTTTTCATTCTCTTATCAGGGAAGACGACGCAACAGAAATAAGAGTATGCTTACTTTTATGGATAGTAGTACAGTCAAGTTCTGAACAGTTTGTCGATTTTGCTGTTTTCTTTCAAACTAGTCTTTCGAAAGGGAACGTCCTGAACTATCTTTTTTAAAAAAATGGTCGTTATTCTGCAGTTCGCTTGGACCGATCTCAACCATTAGTTGGTGAAATGTATCAGAGATCAAAAACTTCCAGCATGCATTACAATGAAGCGCAACATTAGGACTGAGGTGGTTCCCTCTAGCTTTTCTTCATTTTTTATAAATCGATGGCGTAATTTCCAGCAGTTGTAGACAATCCCATTTTCATTGCTGATAGTTATATTTGTTAGTGTTCCCTTTCATAATCTGAAACATCATTGTCACACTCACTAACTCTGATAAGACTTTTGTCATCATATGATGAACTCATCATAGACGAAGGCTCATCCTTGACCTCCTTTCTGAATCCAGAGGTACCGGAAGGAACTTCCAACTGGCCGAAGCATATTTCATAAGTGTTCTCTGTCGTATGTCGTATTGTCTCAAAGTTACTATCAACGTAACTGCATTCTGCATTAGATGTACTTTTCAGATATTCTTCCATAAACTTTTTGGAAGCTCCTAAAGTTTTTTCTGTCTTTTTTTTTTTTCTCTGGGATATTGCCGCTTTATCTTGAGTGATCAAAGAATGATCCTCGTTCATATTAAGCAAATACTAAAATGCTACTTAACAGTAAGTTCCCAGGATGCTTTCTTTCTTTTCCATTTCCCGGGTAGGATGATAGCCGAATGACGTCGTCCATCATACGTGACGGGCTTAAGCATTAAATACCAGTAACGCCCAGAAATATAATTCCTAACCTAATATGTTTCCTATCTACTCGAAACATAAATCACATGAGTTAGGAGGCGTATATGAAAATAAAGCGCATATATGAAAATAAATCGAATATATAGAAGTGGAAATTTAAAAAGAAGTATTAAGGAAGCTTTTAGAAAAATACTTAGCGTTTTTGAAGTAGTCGAAACAATAAACGTCAAAAAGCACTACAATAGTACAGTATTTGACAAACTGCAGCAAAAGCATGGAGGTCAGAAAATTCTGAATATAGTGCAAGTGAATTAACTTGTTGAAAGGCACTTTTGTTTGCTGCAGATTTCCTTCCCGCTCTGTTTGATACAAATAAAATTGAAAATACCGTCCGAACTCATTCCAATTTACAATATTGACGATGTGTACACGTTAACTGCAAGTAGCAAATTAAATAATAAATACTATATATTAATAACTGTATAAAACTTGTCCACTAAATGTATGCCTCTCTGTTGTATGTATACACTAGAATATTATTGCACAAGCGAAACATATCCAAGATCTAAACAGCGAATCAGGGAATAGACACGTAGAGCCTTAGTTGCGACAGGAAATCAAGATTGTTTGGATCCACTATGGGTGACTCGCTTTGTAAACCAGCGCTCTCGCTGTAAATTATGCATTGCCATAGTTATTGAAACTGGAGAGTTTTCCTTCCAGCAAGTACAGCGAAGCTCACAAATAAGTCCTGAGACAAGCTTAATTAATGCATCACTTACCACCGTTGAAATTCTCCTCCATTGACTTAACAAACAATTGATCATTTGTGTCAGCCACTGGCGCGGCCAGGAACTGGGACACCAATGTCTTTCTGCCACCTATATGCTGCCACTGATTTTGATTACATAGGTGTCTGGCAGTTTACGAATATATTGTAGAAAGCGAAATTATGTTATGCTATTGAGTCTTACTGATATCATATGGTTTCGTTTCTAATAGTACGAAGATAGCTTTTACAAGTAACAGAATGTTTAGTCGATGAACTATAATGAAATTTATATATGCAATATGCAGCTGTTATGAAAAAAAGTATCACCGGCGGTGTGAAGCTAGATGTGAAAGCTTTATCGCTGGAGTATACTTACTTTTTACTTTCATTGCTCTTATGAGAAATTATTGACTTGGTAAACTCCTAGGCCAGACATTTTATAGTATTAAAGAGCCGTTCTGCTTTCGAAATGCTAACTATATTTTTGTGTTTATATATTTATATTGGTCTACCACTGATTTATCGAACTTGACGTTACATCCGAAACACATGCACTCCGACCGAAATCGAACCAGAACTTCACAAGAAAGGCGAGTACTGTACTATTTAAATAATTTTGGAAAAAGTCAGTTCAATATCTTTGAAATTAATAAATCTTGAAGCTGCTTTTGCCGTTAGCCGGCTTGTAATTAATTCGTTAAAAATTAATTATTAAATTAATAAATTAATCTTTTAATCAATTAATCAATTAATTTTTGATATCTTTTAATTGAATCAGTTAGTTTCCAGGAGTTAATTTTGAATTGATAATTGTTAAAAAAAATTCGAAACGATAAAAAAAATATAAAGAATTTCGAAACTGGTTCCACAACAGCAATTGCAATAGTGGCTAACAAGCGAGTGGATGCGAAACAAAAGGAAACTTTATGCAGTGGACATTTGGAGTCGAGAATTACTAAGAAAACACTTCGCACTGCGATGCATAAAAACGTAAGTCCTCAATGGACTCAAAAACACAGACGCTGACTGGAAACACACTACATAGTCTGATGAGTTGGGTTTTTGTCTGTATTTGAATGATGCAAGGCATCCAATGAAACGAAAGTTGAATAAAAGATTTAGTATTGAATGGTTTAGTTCAAGTTGGGGGAGACTCTTTGGCGCTATGAAATTGTTTACCGTAGGTTCGATTGATTTAAATCACATTTATTTAAGTCGAACGATTTTTTTAAAGGTTCATGATTCAAATCAAATTTATTTTGCTTAAAACAGAAATAAAATGTAATATTTTTGTCTATTCTGGGACAGTAGTCGAATGTAAGTCTGAAAGTTGCATCTCAAACCCGGGCAGGATCGTAATAGGTTTAAACAAAGTATATCGGTTTCAGATTACGGTTAATGGGCCAAGAATTTTGACAATGTACTGATTAAATCATGTCATATTGTATAGGAGAAAGCTTGATTCCATTTAACATTCAATACTCACAATTCTTAGTTCAGAATTGTACCCGTAGCTCAACACTTACGTACATATAACAAACTGAACCATTTGAAATGAATCTTTGAACATGGTTAGTACCTACTTTAAACTGGGTTTCTATCATGTCAATTTGATTAAAATGCGTATCCTAAGGGGGAGGGGTCAACATTTCTGCCAAAAATAGTGTGTTTCAGAAGTCTCTCAAGTTAGGAAAATGAAACTTAATCCTCGTTAAACGTAATTGGACAGTTTCCCAGCATTTTCAAAAATTCCGCTTCTAAGGCAGAAAGGAGGAAATTTTCATCACTTTCCCCTCCATAGTCAAATTAACGTTGCCTGTTTCATCAGCACAGGTGAAAACTGCTGAACCGTTTAAATGCATTTTTGAACATCCAGTGGGATCGAACAAACTTTTATCGTATCGCTTTCATTAAAATGCGTATCCTAAAGGGGGCGGAAGAAGGGGTTGAAAACGTATTCCAAAAGTATAGTATCTCACGAGCCTCAAAAGATGAAAACTCGTACATAACCTCCTTATAATTTAGTGATCACGTGATACAGGGTTTTAGAAAATTCCACTTCCACGGGAGGGGGAGACAATTTTATGTTATTCTCAAGACCTCCACATTTTCTGTCCTTTCGACACGGGTAAACAGTTTGAAATTAATTTTTGAGCAAAGTTAGCTCTTAACTCGAACCATTTTTTCTCTTTCTTTCACAAAAATGCTTATCCTAAGAGGGGAGGATTTAGAGCCGAACTATTTCTAAGCATTCTGGCACTATTGCGAGAGTCTGTTCAATCACAGGCCGGTCATACATAAGTATAAGACTGGTCCAAGAGGATAGGGTAATCACCCAGCCCACAGTGAGCAAACGCGAGTGTTATTTGACGTCGACACGCTTCCTGTTCTTGTACACGCTGCATTAGCTGAGTGTTGCATAAACCGCGTCCTCAGAATACTACCCCATTTACCAACCCAAGAGCGCTGCTAAGCTCACACATGTGCAGTCATTCTATAATTGTAGTCGTTCGTACATCATATCTTGTACAAATCCAGTTAGGACTCATTCCGGTTATTTTCTCTTAGTGGTGCAACTTTCACAAACCGCAGTATACAAAAAGACGTCTAAGATGGGTGAATCACGTTGCGAGTATGGGAAACGTGAGAAATACACTCGAGATGCATAGAATTCTAGTTTGGAAGCCTATTGAAAGTATACCTTTGAGTGACCAAGAAGTTAGGATGATAATTTAAAGCAAGACCTTAAAATCCAAATTGGGTAATAATCCAAATTAGGCAGGCTCGTCAGGAAACAATACCCAATGAAAAGGTTTTGTTTCTGAAGCGATGAATCTTCAGGTTCTTTAACACTGAAGTTATCTCGTTACTTAAGAAAAGCGAATGTAACAGTAATCACCTAGTATTATTGCATGTTGTGGCCGTTATACTGACTGTGACATTTTCTCCTATATTGCTTTCCATTCACAGAATATGTGTATATTAGACAAAATGAGAAGGGATATGATTTAGTTTAGGTAATATGCCCTGATTAACTATATTAAGTACCTTTGACATATTTTACCATTTTCTTACATTTGCACACACATTGGGTATCCATGAAACAGAGCTTCTTTATTACAAAAAGACGGGATTCGAACACATGAAAAGAAAGTCTTCATATAGATATATATACGAAACGTTATTTAGTACAACTCGAATCTTCTGTTGTGGGCGTTATTTTTGTCTCTCCTTTCCTCTTAGTTTCTTCCATTCTTTTTTCTGTGTTATAGGGCGCTTTGAACAGATTTGGATCAACTGATGTAATAAACCATTTTTTGATTTTGTTTTTTAACCCTCTTGATGGTTGTTCCAAGTATCAGTTGTATTTTTGTGTAGTGAGAACCTACAGACCTATTGAGCCTACCTTCCTTACATATTGTACATAATAAAATGTCGAGAAAATTCATTTTTCTGTTCGCGGACCTGTGGGAATTAGGGAGAATTCAGACTTTCTTTTTTGGACAAACTCAGGAAGGCATCTAAATTTATATGACCAAGAGTGTGTATTCGAAACACAGTACAGACTTTCCGATTGGCCATCTTTTTTATTGTTATTTATGGTTAGCGATTTAATAGGGCAAGTAAACAAAGTATTTAATTTATTGTTTCAGATGAATATTTTGCTGAAATCAAGAATTTAATATGCTACCCAAGCTTTATGTATCAACTTTCAACTTGATTTGAACCATGTTGTAACTATTCACCATATCAATCTCATTAGGCCAATGATACTTTTAATAGAAATTTCAACACTTTCTTTCTTCCATGTTTTCATTAAAATATTATAAGAACATTTCTTTTTCTTTTTTCTCTGCAGTTTTCGACTGGATCATGCCCTTAAAGAATGTGATAGCGTGAAACAATCATATATTGATTTAACAGAAACGAAACAGCAGGTAGAAGCAGCGTTGGTAGCTGCAAAAGAAGAAATTAAAGCTTGTGAAGAGAAGTTGGAGAAGGAGAAAGCTAACTACAAAGTATTGAAAGAAGAGAAAGAGCTGTTCATGAAAAGAAATGCGGAATCTGCTCAGAAGGATAAAACAAAACTCATTAAAGACTACGAAAAAAGACTGAAAGAGGTGTACTCCGCAAAAGCAGCAGAGATTGAACAAGGTACAAATAGTTGTTTTTTCTGTAGTAGTGGAACAGACGTAAAATGTCGTTCGTAGCCAATCTCACGAGGAAATAACCGAAGAGAACTTTTGGTATCAGCTGTTAATAAGTGCTCTTGTTTCATTAGTATATTTCGAGACTAAGTGAAATTATTTTCTGTTTGTAAAATAAATATTTATCGTACTTGTGTAAAGTAAAAATATATTTAGCTGTTAAAACATTACGGGTATTTGCGCGGTTTAGTAATAGTATTAATCTTTGTAAAATTACTTCATGGAAACATATTCACACTTTTTTGAGAGAGAGGTTATTAAAGAATAAAAATAAGTACATACCTAAGTTTTTAATTTTTACAGTTGTGCATGAGATTAGATTTCACATAGATTTCGTACAGTTAAAGAGGTATTACATTATGTATTTAACTACATTCTTAATAGTATAACTTCAAATAGTTAATAACGAATTGAAAAGACGAAAGGAATCTGTTTCCAAGTTGATAAATTTTTCAGTATTACCAAGGTTATAGATAAAACTGGGATTCCAGGTAATTTATATCCATGCAGTACTACTTTCAAAATACACGTACAATTTAAATTAAGATAATAGATATGGAAGAGAGGTTATAAAGATCAGATGTTAGAACTTCTACAAGCTCACATTAGAAGCTCGTTGTATCAACTTGAAAAATCTTGGTTTCTTGAATAAAACAAGCCGAGGTGAACCGAACACAGAATCTCTCGGTATGCAAAGCTGTGGAACCCAGCCTCTGTTGTCGAACCGAGCCTGTCCTTGACCTAGCTTGGTCACCAAATATAGCGATCTTTAGTTCCTAGGTGATGGCTACTCGTCTCCCAAATTTCGTTCAGATCCGACCAGTAGTTACCGAGATTGAAAAAGTCAATCTCAAAAAAACTTTTTTTCTCATCTCTAGTGCTATACGATATGCTAATCAAATATCATCCAACTAACAAACCATTTGAGAAAGAGAGGGAATAATGATCAGACCCCGTTACAGTTTATACTGATAATGAGTTTAGTATTTACATAAATTTGCATTCTTATGCACATTTTGTGTGTGTATCCATATAGAAAACGTAATGAAAAGAAAGATATACTTTACGTATTTGCTTATCTATAACAAATCGTAATTTAAAATGTGGATGACTAAAATAAATAAATAAATTAATTAATTAAAATAGGTGATTTGGACTATTTGGATACTTACCACACTTTCGAACCCAATGCCTATAAATGTGCTTGTCTTTTGTCACAGTTTTAAGGATGTGTATTTTAAAGATATAAATTTAATTTCATCTAATCAAATTTAATTATAGAGTATTGAATTTATTTGTAATCTTCTGTGGAATTCGTAAAGAAGTTCATCTTTTCAGAAGTTCAGAAAGTAAGTCTGTGTAGTACACGCCAGTTTTGTCATATATTATAAGAAAGTTAAAAGTTGTATTGCGATAAGAAGGCAAGTAATTCAGCTAATTTTGGTTTTTGTGCTATCTTAGCTCGAACAGAAGTCAAGGAGGAACTAGAGAAAGAGTATGCTATTAAGTGTGAAAAGCTCAGGAAGGAAGTTGAAGAAACTTGCAAGCAAAAGTACAACACAGAGCTTCAACTTAAGCTAGCAGAAGCAAGGATGGATTGGATTGACGAATATTCAGCTACTTGTGGCTTACAACAAGCTAAGAGTCAGAAGGAAAACGAGAAAATACAACAGGTAATGTGTTCACTAGTAAATAGCGTCAAACATAATGGGAGACTGTATGCATTAATAAATATGGAAAGATAGAGAGAAGTATTATTATAATTTCTCACACATATTCCGCACATTGGTTTTATGAAACCACTTGCGGTCCTGTCTATATATGAATACAAAATTTCTGTATTTGTATATAGGAGATGGACAAAAATATGGAAACGCCTGGTATAAAAGAGGTAGCCATTTCAAACACGATTTGCTGGTAGGTGTCGCTGTGGTCACCGACATCCTGTGAGATGTATAACCTGGCTAATCAAACAGATGGGCCAGTTACAGTTCAGCGACCGGTCCGTGCAGGTTATCGTAAATTATGTCTGAGCCGACAGAGATTCAAAGAGGGCAAATTGTGCGTGCGCATATGGTGGAAGCTTCCCTGACGAAAGTAGTGGAAATGTTTGTGTATTAAGAGGCACAGTCTCGAAGATCATGACTGCCTACGAGTATTCCGGAAAAACCGCACCAGCGTGGACTCAAGTGTGTGTTGCGTGACAGAGACAGATGCACATTGAGTACGATTGTGTCCAAGCAGAAGATTCCACGGCGCCAAAAGTCACAGCTGAACTGAATACAGTACTTACAAACCCTGTTAGCGTCAAAAGTGTCAGAAGAGAACTCCATAAGCAGGGAATTTATGGCATATCTGCAATTCTCAAACCACTCATGAGTGTTGATCATGCTGCTATACGGAGAAAGTGGTGCAACGCCCATAAAAACTGGAGAATAGAGCAGTGGAAGACTGTCATCTGGTCGGATGAGTCTTCCTTTACATTGTTTCCAACTGTTTGCCGAGTTTACGTGTGGAGAACGCCAGCACAGGCATACGATACAGAGTCTCTGCTACCAAGAGAAGCATGGCGGTAGTTCAGTAATGATTCGAGCAGCCATATCCTGGTATTCTGCCGGAACCATCATCACTCTGCACTGACATGTCACTGTCAAGGACTACGTAACCATTTTGAGTGTCCATCTGCATCCCATGTTGCAAACTTTGTTCCCAGATGGTAATACCATGTTTCAAGATGACAGAGTCCCTGTTCATACGACTCACATCCTCCAGGACTGGTTTGATGAGCACGAAGATGAAGTGTCACATCAGCAATGGTCTCCACAACCGCCAGATCTCAATATCATTGAGCCCTTGTGGTTAGTTTTGTAGACCAAGGTGCTAGCCCGCTACGCACCACCATCGTCTCTACAACAACTTGCATCTGCTTTAGCAGAAGAATGGTAAAACATCCCTTTGACAACCATACGTGACCTGTATTTCTCCATTCCCCGTCATCTGCAAGCCGTTCTGCGTGCCAAAGGTAGTCCTACTCGCTATTAATACAGGTAATATGCAGTTTTTCAGGTGTTTCCATATTTTTATCCATTCCTGTACAAGGTTGTTTATCATGAAACGTCCTTGTAATTTATAAGCTAATTAATAAAAAAATGCTGCCATTTCGAACAAAATATTAATAGACTGAAATCGTTTGACATTCTCTGTACAATATTACCAGACTAACATTGTTTTCATCCAAACATGAAGTTGTATTTTTTTTTTTTTTTTTCATTTTTTACACATTTTAAATCTGTCAAACGAAAACTTCAGTACTTATTCAGTGTCACAAATTAAGGACCCTACAGTATCATAAACATCCAAATTTTGAGAGCATGTGAAACAGTAATAACACAGTTGAGACGAATATGTCAGTTCACATCCAAAGTGCCTTAATGCCGATTACTATGATCATGATATGATGCACTTCGAATAAATAGGAACAAAATTCCAAGGTATTGAAAATTTGACTTTTTTCTGAAAGCATTCTTTCGAAAAGCTGCTCAGAAAAACACATCACATCCAAAGACTTACATCGTTTTCAATAGACGAAAAAAATCATAATGCCTTTGCAACAATTTGATATCTCCAACTGTTCGGGAGATATGATTAAGATTGGTAAAGTTCGCAGCATTGCTCAAAATCATGTAATGCCAGAATGGAAATTAAAATTTACATTTGCTACAAACACGCCTTTTAAGTAGTATAGCAATCTTTGCCTATGTTTTTCGTGAGTCCTAAACGGTTTGAGATATGAAATGGCATTATGATCTTTACGACTATTGAAAACCGTCTACGGAATTGACTGTCATACCTATCTAAGCACTTATTCAAAATACAACCTTTTGAAAAAGTCGAATTTTCAATCCCTTGTAGCTTAGTTTTTATTCATTCGTAATGTTCTAAAATATTAACAGTAAAGTACTTTATTCCGAGTTCGGTTCCTAGTGGGATAGTATTAAAATTTGAACGTATTACGGATTCTGCCGTAAACTGTAGATCCAAGTCTCATATAGTCGCAGTGCTGAAAAGGGACGCTAAGCTTCAACAAACAGCAACTAAAGTAATTAACAAAAAATTGGCTACTTACCAATGAAATCCCCCATGCGCCCATGTAATTGTAATTATAAGCAACTAAAGTACTTTGGATGTACCTTGTCCCGACCGTCTCAGTTGGGTAATACTGTTGTAACTACCTTCAAAATATGAATGTTTGTGGTACAGAAGCTTCCTTAGTTTGCAACCTTGATTAATTAATTGATATTGTAAGTTTTCATTTAACATGTAGATTTGAAATATGTAATAATTGTCGTAGTGTCATTTGAAAAAAAATACAACTTATATTTTGTTATCAACATCGTTCATCTATTGGTATTACAGAGTTGACAAATAATTTTCTCTGTCAATATTTGCATCATACAAAATTCCAGGTTAAAGTTACAAGGGGTCATTCCACATCAAAGGGACCAGTTACAGTCCCAACTAGACTATCTCCAAATCTAATGAAATTCATGGGATGGTTCTATAAGGTCTTGGATGGTTGTGTGCCAAATGTGAGTTAAATATTGTCTTTGTTTGCACATTTTTAAGACTTTTTAAAGAGGGGATCCATCTTCTCGCTCACGCAGGTCTAAAAGTATCAACTTTGTCTCGTTTTTTTGAAAGTTGCAGTATACATGTAGGCCTCTGTTTTTGCATAGTGAGATACCTTTTTAAGCTGGATTAGAATATATTATTGATTGACCTTTTAAACATACCTGAACAGAATATACTAGTTGAAAAAAAAAAAAAAATCTGCAGTTCGAGAACCCACATTTAACCGTAATGTTTTGTTAAATTAATTAAGATTTGATGTAACACCCACATATGTTGTCGATATGTGTATTAAATGCGATAGCTACTGACTGTCTCCATGAAAAGATATGGATATGCACTTGCAAAGGTATACAAAATGTTTTTCATACAAACTTGTGAATATCTGTGGAGGGAAATGTCTTAACTGTGTGTTCTCTGATCATTTTTATCGTACCAGAGCTAGAAAAAGCATGTTTCAGGTTTTAAATAAATCCTGTGTAATTTAGATTTAGAACCATAATCTAATGAATAAAAAAGTAATCTAAAAAGTTACTCTTGATACTTCGTGTTTACAATGCGGATTTTGTTCAGCGACTATAGGATGAGGCAGAGTCAGTGCAAATTGGTTTATGTTACTAAAAATATACAGCTAATGCACGAATCAACTTCAGACATAAGCATAAGAATGAAACAGGTAGAAATCCACAAAGCAATTTCGACAAATATGAGCTATACTGAAAAAATCAATTCCCTTTTAGGGGGAAATAGATCTGCAATTCTGCCGTGGACAAATTTTAAGTAAAGTTATTGTCAGCAGCTACACCAAAGATGACTACAAGGAATTGATCAAGAAATCTTAGTGCAGTTTGGAATCAAAAGACACAACGCTGTAAACAATGCCCGGAAAAACTAAACTTGCATTTTATTTGGCAGATGTTTTCAAAGATTGTGATCCAGAAGAAATGATAAAATACAAATAATGGATGGATTCATCCATACAGGAATGCGTTAGCGACACGACAGACAATAGAAGACTTCACAACGAACTTCTATTAAGAATTTACGGTTTTTAAGCAGCTTAAGGAAAACCTTGAACATAATGAGGGGATCGGATTGATGGATTTTACTGAGAGCTACTTATTTGTTATTCAAAGTGCTGTTCAAGGATTCCTTTTGAAGAATACCCAGACCATCTTACATCCCTTTGTGGTTATTTCGGTGGAAAAAACTAGTCTACGTGTACATAACTGCCTTGGTCATCATCATCATCATCATCATTATTATTATTATTATTATTATTATTATTATTATTATTATTATTTTTATTATGCCTGGTTGAGTATTTGAAGATAGATAGATTGAAGATGGCATTCGAATTCTTCAATGACAATATTCTAGCCATCACGTTTTAATATATTTGTTGTGTGACCGAGGAATAAGTTGAAGCAATTCAGGTTGGTCAAGAAAGGTTTGCCAGTGTGACACAATTGCTGGAACAAGAGAAAACCATCAGTTAAGACCATTAGCTTAAAATAAGATCAGAATGCCAATGATGCTGCAGTATTCACAGTTAATATCTTTGAAGCAGATGAACAACTTACAGCTGTTTCAATTCCAAGTGTACAGCCTAGACAGTATGTTGCATTCACGTATGACATGTACGCAACGCTAAAGATACTCGTGCAAATTATAAACGTGGCCACGCTTGGACAAATTTCTAAATGTGCTTTTTATACTATTTCGAGAACGCTGAATTGTATGGAACTACAGTATTTTTAAACGTATCCATCCATGGGATCACGAGAAGAAATGATCTCAAAAATGAATATTTGAACTATAGGTCGTGCAAATGGTAAACGTGGGTATGCTTGGATAAACTTGTGATTGCGCTTTATATACTAATTTGAGATTCTGAATCCAATTCAACTATTCTACAATATACCCATCTATGAGATCATGAGAAAAATGTTCTGTAAAAGTTGCGGTATTTGAACTACCGTTTATGTCAATTGTTAAAGTGCGAGATATCTGAACTACCACTTGTTTCAATGATAAAACTGCCCACGCTTGAATAAATTTTGAGGACTCTGAATTTAATAGAATTGTTTTTAAATATATCCATCTAAACTTTGAAGTTATTTTTCTCGTGATTCCATAGACGGTCTTCTTCTTTTCCCTGGCGTTTATAGCTGATCATCAGTTTTGATAAACTCTTGTTTCACTTTCTTGACTCTCGCAAGGGACATATCGAGTAGCTGCGGTAACCCTCTTCTCCGTTTGTTTGAGCGGAATCGTACATGATCCATATATTGATTCCTCTTCTGCACTTGTTTGAGCGAAATCGTATATGAACCGTGTATTGGTTCGTATTGTACAAATTTGAGTACATTGTAAATAATAAGTCTGCTCTGACTTCGTAAAGCAGATCCTTTCTTCCTAGAACTTTGTCTAAAACTCATCACGCGAGCAAACATCCCACTTCCTGTCGCAAGTGAGTTCAGTGTGATATGAAGATTACAGTATTGTTTACCGTCAAGTAAAACTTCCCCATCTCGTCTTGTCACATTTTGAGTTTATTAAGGTCAAATATCAGCTTACCGTGCTATATCTGTGATAATCGCTTTTGTGTCGGAGAGAACTTCCACCAGGAATTGAACCTAAGCCCATATATCATATACTGTGTTGTTGATATTTTTCTTTTTCCTTTTTTTGTTTTATTTTGTTTTGTTTGTTTAATTATCGTGCTTTGAATTAATTATACAATTAGAAAGTGATTTTCCAAAGTATAGTGGGTATTAAGCAGATTTATTATGCTCAGTGTAAACGACTCATATAAATTCCTGTCTTGATTCTGTTGTTATGTGATGATTTGAGATTATATTATTACTTTTTTTATTTTTATTTATTTATTTAGTTACAGAATGAATGTAAAAAAATGAAATTGGAGCTTGAGACAGTGACGCAACGCCATCAGAAAGAACTGGTGTTGCAACGAGAAAAGATGGAAGACATATTAAGAGTAAAATTAAAAGCCCAAGAAAAGAAACTGGAAGAAAGATTTCGAGAAGAATATCGGGAAGAAGTTAGAAAAATTGAAGAGGAAAGAGAAAAACTTATAAAGGAAATGAGACAACAAATTGAAGCCGAAAAGGTAATTTTAAGTATTCTCTGTGTTATAAACTTTTATGATGCTTCAGTTTAATTTGTTTCGTGAGGTATACAGTGCCCGGACGATATTAAGAAGAATTCACGAGTAGTGTTGATGGTAACCTTAACTGCTATGTTTATCAGCAAACTCCTTTTTTTCTAAGTCGCACAAGTACAATCGAAGTAGAAACGTAGGAATACAAGTTTGTGCGATTTCTGTCGTACAATAATCGCGTTGCACAAATGCAGCCTTATACTTTACAAGCTTATGGTCTTCCCCTGAAGCTTTGTTCACGAAGAAGAAAAGTAGGAGGAAAAGTAATAAAAACATAAAGGAGATAAAAAAATTACCGAACCCATCAGGTTAAAGCAGTGCAAAAGACATCTTGTCGATTGCTGCCGGTCACACATCAGATTGTAGTGTAACACGCTGTGAACTTGTGATGTTTACTCCGTAGGATGGTAATCCAAGTAGAGCAAACATTACAATAGATAGTCATTAATCGAATCTTTTATCCGAGCGTTAACGGCGAAACAGGTTATCACAAAGCAATAGCTTCTTTCACCGCTAATCACACATAGGCGAAAATTTAACTAACAACATTAAACTTACGATTAGGATAAAATTTCAGCATCGTTCAACCTGAAATTCAGTTAGACACTCCAAGAATTCAATTATACCAATATATTGCACCATGCACAACAAAGAGAAAGCACATGTGACGACTAACTATAGGTCGCAGTAAAGTCAATGACACGCACAAATTTGGAAGTTATATTTAATATAGCACTATACTTACATTCCTTCGAAAATACAAGGTAATATTTTCGCAATAACATGTATCGATGTTCTACATATATAAAATTATAAACGGATATATTGATTTTTATATTTCTCGCCAAATTTTTATCGCAGTGAGTGTGAAATGCTTCCTATCATGGTTCTGGTTCTGGCGCCCAATGAAAGCCACGTCACTCAATTTCTCTCTTGTTCTCGCGGTTCACGCGAGTTCCACCTACCAGAGTGACGTAAGCACAGGTAGGACTGTAATTGGCTGCCGTTGGTTGCCAAGGCCGCTGGCTGCTTCGTCTGCTGGATGTTGCTATTCCGTGAGAATGCACAACGCTCAGATACACTGTTTGTTTAAATGTAGCAGCCTTTTGAAATAAAAAGAAATTAAATCGTCTGAGCCGGGTACACAAAAAATAATGCACAAATAAGTTTATTACAAACTGGCAGGCTCAAATTATATATTATTTTGTTCAGAGGAAAAATTGTCAGCTCATGTTAATGTTTTTTGTTGTGCCAACACTGTATGTATTATTAATTATCATAATAATTCATCCTCATTCTTTGCTTAACCAACTCGTATCTACTTTACTTCTTTTTCCCCCCTATTTTTATCCTCCGTGAACAAGGCTCCAATTAGTGATGTGAGGTGGAAAATTTTCCGTTCTAAACAAATATCAGTGATCAAGTAATAATTTCTCATTAACCATAAAATTGATTGACTTCACGTATAGAAATGTTGAAAGTGGAAGATCGTTTAAAGAATCTGAAAATTTTGATGGCTCAGGAATTTTCCGGTACTGTGTAGGAACAATTTTTCATGAATCGAAAAGTTTTCTGTCGTGTATGGAAAAATTGATAAAGTCGGAAAATTTTCCATCATTTTGAAGCAAAAAGTAAAACAACTTTTTATGAATCGGAAAGTTTTATTTCTGTGTAGAAACAAGTGAAAGGAATTTTCATGGATCGAAAAATTTTCAGTACGGTATAGAAACAAGTGGAAAAACTTTTCATAACCCGGAACATTTTGAATATTATGTATAGTGATGTTAAGGGGAAATTTTTCCAGTATATTTAACTGCATATTGAGTTATAAAATTGAATACCTGTAGGGGAAAGTTAGCAACAAATTATAATTTTCCAATTAGCTTCGGGAACCGGAAAATTTTCTAATACTTTGAGTTGGCAATTAAAAACTTACATAATGTTTCTCTCTCTCTCTCTCTCTCTCTCTGTGTGTGTGTGTGTGTAAAAAGAACAGGGAATCCAGTTCGTAGAGCACAAATATATCATACCTTTGTTTAAACAAGAAAGCGAAAAGAAACCTTTGAAGATTTATCAATTATTTCAAAAACAGAAAATTCCATTATTTCTTCACATATACGCCTGCCTATGTAATAACTACATAAAACATAGAAGTTCCACTTCCTTATGAAGATTATTTTTCTAACAGAAAATAATAAGAAATGCTTTAATTTTATTGTGTTTAAAGTTATGAGAAAACATCGTATTTCGCATTAAATTAACGAAATATGAATTTGTGAGATCAAAGGTGAATTCTGAGGGAAGAATACATTGAAATTTTTTAAACAGTTTTGCAGTAATGAAGAATCGTTAGATTTTCACTTCATGAAACTGTTCTCAGACAATATTTCTTACAAATAAATTTTACGGCTAAACAACGATGTTTTTATGAATCGGAAAACTTCCTGTTTCAAAATTTTCCAGAAAATTTACACCACTGGCTCCAGGAAAGAATCGAAAGCTTTCAGCAGTCGGAATTTCTTGTTAAAACTCCTGAGCGTATTGAGGTTCATTAGTTTACCTCTTTTGGTCTTTGCCCTTTTGATAATATGAGAATAAAGAAGAAACATGCTTTTAAAGAAATGTCACATATAATTTCTTTCTGCACAGGCCATAGATCAGTCCTGTCCAACTCAGTATTCTGTGGTGTCACAGTTTGAGGCTCTCATTCTCACCAAATCACACGAGAGCTCCTCTGTGGCTAAGCGGTTAGCGTACGCGCCTTTGGCGCGGGAGACCCGGGTTCGATTCTCGGCGGGAGCTCATGTGGTTCGGATTCTACGTTAATCAGTAGGTCCACGTCTCATATAACCTCGCTGCTGAACGGGACGATAAACTCAAATCAAATCAAACCAAATCACACGAACATACAAGGAACCTGGCTTCACTAAAGATGGGTAGTGACAGTCTAACAAGAATATCGATGAGCCGATGGATCTGCAGCAGCGTTTTATTTAAGTGGTGTCGCATCGCAGTTTGCTACACAAAATCCTAGAAATGCGATACAGACGAAAAATTGTATCGCAAAATTCGATGCATCTATCATCATAATTTTTTACCGAAGTGGGCTATTTTTGCAACAGAAAACAGTTTATCATTATCTTTCCTTTACGATAGAGTGGTCCTCTTTCGATCTTACATATAATTAAAGCTTAGTGATTAGTCTTCTTGGAAACCCGACGTTTACCTTTAGATGTCTTTTGGCTCTCAAGAACACAATCTACTACTGATTACAAACCAAATTATTGGAAACAAACCGTAGAACTGATGACAAAGACCATATCCTCTTCGACACTATTCTGTCTGTAAAGAAAGTGGTTCAATCGACTCTCCAAATCCAAGACTTTAGCTTATTTTTCAAAAACTAGATTACTAGGTAAAATATTAGATCTTAGCAGTACTATTTTCTGTCCTCTTTATTTTTTTCATATTTTGTTTTATAGTATTGGCCTAGAAATATATATCTGTTTTGCTGTGTTTACTTATTTTACATTGAAAGGGGCCGCGGTGGCTCAGTGGTAGAGCGTTCATCTCTGCTGCTTGGGATCCCGGGTTCGATCCCAGCCCCCGCCACGTGAACTTTGTGCTGGACAAATACCGTGCGTGGGTTTCCTTGGGTTCTCCCGTTTCCTCTCACTTTCTTCATTCCACCATTTTCATTCATTTCTCATAATCACCGTCTCCTTTAGCTAGCCGGCATATCCGTGGGACGTAAAACTCAAAGATTTCATTTTTCTTTTTAATTTTACATTGAAGTTACGAAAAACAAAATAGTGTTCGGTTTAAAATGTTTAAAATATGGAGAACGCATTGGATTCGAGAAGCAGTTGGCTACAATTAGAAATTGGATTCTGTGCGAAATAAGTTATTTTATCATAAAAAATGAAGTTGACTTCGTGGTGCGTAATCCCAATCATCTATTTCTTCAAGTCATTACGGATTCAAAACTTAATTATTATTATTATTATAAAAAAAAAAATATGGACACATTCGGAAATAGTTACCAGCTTGAACAATCTGTAGAATGTCAAAGTTAAAACTTTTTTAAAATATAATTGCTGTTACTTTTTCCTCACTTCACTTTTCATTATCATACTACTGTTTCACTGTCTATTTCACTGTATGAAATAATAATAATGTTTTTCTTGGCTGCCGCGAGTGCGATACAAAACTGTTTCACATTTTGCTACTTAAAAAAAAAAAAAAAAAGTTGGTCTGCGGATACATTACACGTGAATCCATGACTACTTGTACACTACTAACACCCCTCTTCACGTTTCTTCGTCCTCTCCTTAGCTCTTACTGGCGGTCCTAGGTTCAATTCCAGGTGAGACCCGGTCAAAAATGTGTAAAAGCTTTTTCAGGTCAGCCATCTGGAATGAGGTTTTTCCGGGAATTTCCTCATTCACACAGGCTGGTATCTAACATTATGTTTCCAGGCCACTTCCGCATTCCTTTCTTCCTTCTCCACTTCCTCGGATAGTGTCATCGCCGAGGGACATCGTCCCTCATGATGTGATGGGCTAGAATGGTCATTAATGTCAAAAGACCAGAAAAATATAATTTCTAATTGGCTTCTACTCTTTGTCTGTGTCTGTGATTATGCAAGTACATCACTCGTTAATCCATGACTATTCGTAGGCTGCCAACACTTCTCTAGACATTCTCCCTCCTCTCTTCCTTCCTTTTACTGTTTCCCAGAGCCTATGGTTATGAAGAGATATCACTCGTGGATCCATGACTACTCGCACTGGCAACACTTCTGCACAGCATTATGTCTCCTCTTCTCCTGAGCTTTTATTTTTTCTCTGAGTCGATAATTAGATGCAGATACACTACTCGTGATCCGTTACTATTCTTTTCCGCTGCCATTTTTCTAGTCCATCCTCTTGCCTTGTTCCCTGCCATCTATTTCACTGAGGCGCTATCCTAAGCGTAAAAGCGTGCCCCGACGTTATATGTCGACCACTTGGAACCGACTGCTACGGAGACCCCATTCTCTCCGTAAAACATCACATTCGTTATTAACTAATATAAATATTAAATTTGATACCTCGGAGATTGTAACTATGAAACGCTGCAACTACAGTGTTACAGCGCGCGCAACATTACATAATTTTGTCCAACAATATTTTGGTGTAATAGCAACAACTTGATCGCATGGGTAAGAATCAGTCAGGATCCATATGTACTTGGAGCTGTAAATTTTGAAATCCACTTAACTTAATCGTAGTTCTTACAACCTGCAGTTTTCCAAAAGATACACATTATTGATTACTGCGTAAATTGGCCACCGTTATATTTCAGACTCGACTACTTTCTCTTAACTTTAATCCTGCGTATGTAAAATTCATTGGTATTTTAATAACTTCACTTAATTTCTCTCTTTATCTTGACCATCTGAAGTGACACTAGAAGTACGATTCTGTTGCCATACTTCTTTTTTCAGCATTGAAATGTTCACGATATTAACATTTTCTTTCCTTTTTTTCCCCTCCGAATTATTTATAAGTACTACAATCGTGCCAAGTACTTCTCAAAGGGCGAGTGACTAGGGAAGTAGGTAGGGGTCTTTGTCAATAAATAGGTAAAAGTAGGAATTATATTTCTACTGATACTTGTCACTGTCCAAGAGTGTCTTACCAGATGGCAGTCCATTCTAATGTGAAATTTCTTCTTCTTTTCCTCATGTCACCCAGCTCAAATCTGTGGGAAACATTTCTTGCGCAAAGAAGTGACGAATTCAGATATTCATGTATTTGTTCGCTCAGCAGAAAGGGAAAAAGAAACAAATACACCATTTTTATTTGTTAGTACCTGCGTGTTAATTTTCCGTTGGGTTATAGATGTCATAAAATAATGGATATATATGTATAGGGTATGGTCGACCGAATAGGGTCAGGAAAAAGAAAAAGAAGAATTACTCAGAATTATGATACATTAATTTCTTGTTTTTTCTTGTTTTATATACATACATCATTCCTTCACATTTCTCAATTCGTTTGGTCTTATTCGTAATTCTTAAAACGTTATTTTTAAAATTATAAAAGTTGAGCATGACCCTATTCACTCAATCTCTGTCGGGTGAAAAGGATCAATGAATAAGGTGAAAGAGGTCATTAAAAACCTGTTAAAATACATACAAATATTAATATATTCACTCAAGATACACATAATAACATTTCTACATTGCACACTGACAGACTGGCGGCCCAAAATAGGAGCCTAGAACTATTCATTGTTAAGAAAATTGTATTACATTTTTAAAAACTCGAACACAAGTCTAAGAGGCGCATAAATTTTAAAAAAGTAGCTGATACAAATTGTACATTGTATTAGTTGCTCAAGATAAATATTAGTTTTATGCTAACACATAAGATAGAAAGCGATAACTATTTATTGTTGGGGGAAAAAAAAAAAGTAATGTTTTAATAAAGCCTGACACACGTTATTTCACTACGAGTGTTGAAGAATGTAATAAGTCGCTGGTAGTTTTTACGTGAGTACACTTTCGTCACATAGAAATTTCAAGCTTAGATGTGCCTACACTTGCCACAATAAGACTTTTTACCTTCAGCTTCGACGCAGACTTCATGATACCATTCTGTACCTTTACCTTGACATCTGATCCAAGAACCCGAATCTTGGGAACGAGGATCGTAGTATGACACAAAGCAAAATTTTCACACTGTATTTTCTTCCGATTGCTTAGAACTTTGTGTTTCAACATTTTCTAAAAGATCTTCATCATCAGACAATGAAAATGTTCGATTGATTGCATATTTCCCAGGTGGATCTTCTTCTGTTCTTTGCGGCGGTTTCTTTGTTCAAACCATCACTTCTAGCAATGGATTGTCCTTCTAGTTTGCGCAAGGATATCTGAGGATTGCGCTTTCGAAACAGTTGTAACCACTCAATACCAGCCAGCCGATATACACGTGAAAAGTTGTGCTTCAACCCGTTACTTTCTGCAAATAAGTACGCAGCACGTCGTATGTCATTACGATCTAACCCAAAACCACACCCAGACAGCTTGAGAATTCTGGATACTAGTTCTTTCTTTTGCTCTTTTGAAAACTGTCTGCCCTCAACGTTGTTTTATACTTTTCAATGGATCACGTACATGTTGATGTAGCCTTCTCTGGAGACAAGAGTGTGGCACATTAAACAAATCTACCGCATGTATTTGGCTCCTTCGTTCTTTATATGCCTCTATTGCCCGCTGCATCTGTTCTTTTGTCCATTGTTGTTGCGTTTTTCGCCGATATCTCGCCATCTGAAAGAAAAAAAAAATATAGAATAAAATTAATCAGTAACTTTAAATTTTTTACGGTTAAGTTAGTAAGTAACTTTAGCAAGCAAGTTAAAGTACACTTAAGTACGTTTAGTAACTACGGTAACTTTAGTAAATTAGTAACATTGATATACTCGAACTGGCGAAAAAATTACATGAAACCAAGAATGATATTCTAAATGCCTCTTATAATATATTTTGTTATCGAAAATGTGTGACCCTTTTCGCCCACATTTTACTGACCCTAATCACCCATATCCGTAACAAATTGTTTTATGAGTATTGGGAACACTGTCATGCACCTGTATCGCATGACTCCACTACCTCAGGTCACACACACTATGAAGTAACTACATACAAAATTTCTTACTGATACGATATAGCACATGAGAGAAACAACATAAAACAGTTACCTTGAAAATTTAAATTAACTAAATTTTCCATATACTTACCTTTTAGAGAGTAATTTCCGCACACTTTTCTTCCTGAATGTACCTTCAGACTGCTTCTTTTCTTTGTTTTCTAAGACTAGCTATGTCTAAAGAATGTCACCAGACAGTAGCACAGGTTCGCCAGTTTCTGTTCCACATTTCACGTCAAACGCAAATTTAACCCTATTCAGACGTTGACCCTATTCGGCCGACCTTACCATATATATATATATATATATATATATATATATATATCGACGTTTTAAAAATGGCACCCTTGGGCCATAAAAAGCTACTCTTAAGGTCAAAATAAGATGAAAGTGCTATATAATGGTATGTCCACCAGAGGCTTCAGCCACTAGGGCTAACCAAATATTTGATGATATGTCAACGTCGTAGATAAACCATGAACTATTAGAATTGCTTTACGAACTCATCAACCAGTTACATGAATTCTCGCCAGATGACTTAAACCAGTAGGTGGTGATACTAACCACATCTATTAACATCGATAGAAGTTTAATCATGCATTTTAGAAGCCACATCTTTAGCAATTTATGTATGCATGTTCGTTTGCCTCTGTTAGTAAATAAGCTGTCTTTATTTTTATGTATATGTATGTATGTATACACTTTTACCAATGTTAATTATTGGTAGGGTTGTATCAAAGTCTATCTGCTGTAACTATCCTTTGTGACTGCGTTTGAAAAAAATATCCGCCTATATCTGCAACGTTGAATTTATTTATTTGTCCCTTTTCTTTCACCGATACGCCTGCAATAATCTTAAGTTATCCTCTATATGCAAATGAATTGGTAATTTATTAAATAAATGTTGATAGTTTATTTGGTTGTTTTTGTTTTTACAGCAGGGAATAAGTTAGTGTTTCATTTTGCAGGTTGCCTTTGTTGAACGATATGAAAAAGACATAGAATCCATTCTCAATGACAAGTACAAACGTCCATCAAAATGCATCGGAACTTCTCCAGTAAAACGTTGCGAACAATCTGTCAATACGGACAAAGAACTGCAGAACGAACAAGAAGAAGCAAAAGTTCTCCGAGAGAAAATAAAAGAAGTAGAGAGTGTTTACCGTAAAAAGGAAGAAGAATGTCAAGCACGGATATCTCACGTTGAAACAACCTATACCAAAACGTTGGCAACGCTGAAAAGCGTGATGCAGGTCAAAGGTGAAGAGATCGAGAAGTTGAAAGCAGCAATGTGCAAGGAACAAGAGAAATTGATGGCTACCCTGAAAGAGGAAGCTGAAAGTCATAAAATGGAACAAGAATTTAAAACTAAAGAACTAGAAGAGCAAGTGAAGAATTTGGAGGAGAATGTGAAACAGTTGACGGAAGAACTCAAGGAGAAGGAAGATGCAATGCTGAAGGAGAGGAATTTAATGACTGATGTGGTGAAAAAATGGACAGATGAAGTGCAAAAGATGAAAGAGAAACATTTAAAAGACATGGAAAAGTGTGAAGAAGTGCAAACAAAAAATCGTGCTTTGAAACAAAAGATACAAGCTTACAAGAAATATATAGTGGAGAAAGACAATCATTATCGGGGGGAATTTAAGCGGGTAGAAGACGGTTTCCGGGAGTCTTTGTTAAAGGTCAAAGAGAAGATGGAGGACGTTTGTGCAAAGCGAAATGCTGAACTCGAAAAGAAAGTGAGAGATATAGAAACGTTATATGACAGAAAAATTGAGAAACTGAAGAAAAAGAGTTCTGCAGAGTCTTCTGCCAGGTAAGAGAAACGGTGGTGTTTCTATAACACCTAACTCGTGCAGCTTTAATTGTTTTTGAAAATTTTGACGTGTTTAACTGTGATTTACAAAATTGATACAAAATATTTTTAATATATCATTGAAAATGGTACGAAATATTGTATATATTTATCGTATGCGCGTGTTCGTTTACATGTGTGTGTATATAAAGTAATTAGCGAATATGAATTTGTACATAAAATAATATGAACTTATGTCACGAATTCAGAAATTTTTGGTATTATGTAAAGCAAAGAAAGGCATTCTAAGTAGATATATATTTTTTAATTGAAAGTTTCCATTGGATTTCATTGAAGATTTCACTCTAGAGTTGATTCAAAAATGTAAGTGGTTTCGTTCTTACTTTTATACTAACTTTAACGTAAGTAATAATTGTTATTGAACTATAAGATTAATTTGAAAAACGTGACTGAGATTAAGTAAAAGAGCGAGAAATGAAATTAAATATTATAGTGGAGCAACAACAGATTGCATAGTTCCACAGTGGATTATAATATTATTGCAGATCTGGTGAACTATTTCGATTAGGTAAATATTATTTAAATCTCTTGTTCAGTTAGTGATAGCTAATATCATGTTACATCTTCATATTTCTTTTTTATTATGTTAGGTGTGACAAAAACATATCGCTGATACGTTTCTGTTACTAAACACACTATAATATGTGTGATTCCAATATTATCCAATATTAATTATTATATCCATTCCCTCATTAATAAACCATAGAAATATTCCTCCTCAATGAGTTTCATCTGTCCACGTTTTTTACAGACTTTCCCTTGTAGCACTCCTTGCAGCCGTTACTCAAAACTGTCGGTTGCTATTAACAATAAATAAAATAATGAAAAAAATATTCCGAAGTTGAATATACGGTGTTGCAGGGCGCTTGTTAAAAAGATGCTTCAAGGAATATTTTCCATTACTAATTTCCTGACAAAAATAATTCAAGCAAAATCATTCTAAATTCCAGGAAATGACCAATTTACGTATTGAAACAAGCTCCTTTGACAAATCCTAAGTGCATATAATTTATTATTTATATTTTAACTCAATAAAAAAATAATAAAAAAAAAACTATTTATATTTTAACTCAATACCAATTTAATGTTGATAATAACTAACTAACTAACTAACTAACTCTATGGCCTATGGAACCCGGAGGTTCAGTGCCGCGTTCACAAAAGCTCTCCACTGACTTCTATCCTTAGCTAATTGCATCCAGTTTCTACTTTGTATTCCTATCTCTGCGAGATCCATCTTAATATTATCCTCCCATCTGCGCCTAGGTCTTCCTAATGGTCGTTTTCCTATGGGTCTACCAGTCAAGACTTTGAAAGCGTTTCTACTTTCTTCCATTCTAGCTACATGACCTGCCCACCTAAGCCTCCTAGACTTGACGATCCTAACAATGTTGGGTAAACCGTATAAACTATGTAGTTCCTCGTTATGAAGCTTCCGCCATTCCCCATTCTCGTTCCTCTTGGATCCGAATATTCTTCTCAGGATCCTGTTCTCAAATACTTTCAGTCTATGTTCTTCCCTCAGAGTAAGCGACCATGTTTCGCAACCATACAGAACAACAGGCATGATTATCGTTTTATATATTTTAAGCTTCAAATTCTTCGACAGAATTCGCGACGACAAGAGATTTTGAACCGAATAGTAACACGAATTCCCTGCTTTTAGTCGACATTTAATTTCTTCGTGAATATGATTTTCGTCTGTTAATATTGATCCTAAATATTTGAAAGTATCCACTTTATCAAAAGTATTATTTAATATTTTAACGCCTCCATAATTTGCCGTATTACGGTCCCGACGCACTTCCATGTATTTAGTTTTCTCTGCATTTACTTCTAAACCCATGTCCCTGCAAGCGTTTAATAATATCTCTGCATTTATTTCTACTGTTCTCCTATCATCCCCTATTAAATTTACATCATCAGCATATGCCATAACCTGGTGAATGCCGTTCAACTCTAGGCCCTGGTTGCTATCTTTGATTTTCCTTATGGCGTATTCCAGCACAAAGTTAAATAATAATGGCGACAACGCATCTCCTTGTTTCAGGCCATTTTCGACGTGGAAGCTCGTGGACAAAAATTTTCCTACCCGGACTTTACTTTGGGATTCACATAAACATATCTTAATTAATCTAATTAGCTTTCTCGGTATTCCAAGCTCTGTAAGAACGTTGTATAATGTTTCTCTCCTAACCGAGTCGTAAGCCTTTCTAAAATCAATAAATAGTTGATGTACCGGGGTATTGTATTCCCACTTCTTTTCGAGTATTTGGCGAATGGTAAATATTTGGTCGATAGTTGATCGATTTCGTCTAAATCCGCACTGATAATCTCCAATAATTTCATCTGCGTATGGGATCAATCTTGCTAACAGAATATTTGAAAGGATTTTATAGGATGTTGACAGAAGAGAAATGCCTCGATAATTATTACAGTCAGTTTTGTCGCCTTTCTTGTGAATTGGAACAATGATTGACTCTTTCCACTCTTGTGGCAATTCTTCCTTGTTCCAGATAAGGAGAATGAGTTTGTGTATCTTGTTCCACAATTTTTCGCCTCCAGCTAAAATTAACTCAGCCGGAATTTCATCTACACCCGGAGATTTGTGTTTCTTTAATTTCTTTATAGCGGCTTCCACTTCTATTCGATTGGGTTCTTGATAATAACAATAGCAATAAATTCAACAATAATAATTGAAAGCTGCTCTAATTACAAATAAGATAAACGGAATGAAAATTTAGTTTGATCAAATACACAATTGAATTGATTTATAAACCACGCGTCTTATCTGGTTTAATTAAATTCAGTCAACCCAACATTTGGTTTAATTTTTATTTTAATTTAAGGTACCGATCTCGCTGTTCCAGGAAAGCAATAACGCAAAATTTCTACCCGTTAAATTCTACCGTTATCCGATTCAATTATCAAACATTCTCCAGAAAATATTTCGCAGGCAAACTCATTTATTCTCAAATGACAAGCCAGGCAATCGAATGGCCTCTTAACATCCTATTCAATCCTAGCGCAAATTTTAATAAAAGGATCTACGAGGTCTGTCAGAAAAGTAATGAAACAGTGTTTGTAAAACATGTTTATTTACAATGCATTACAAAAGCACATGGTCACCTTCGAAGTAGTTACCTTGGGAAGTTACACACCGAAGCAGACGTTGCTCTCACTCACGGAAGCATTGCTGGAAATCCTCAAGTGACACCCTTCGAAGTTCCTGTGTCACGATCCTTTCAATGTTTTCTACAGACCCAAAGGATGGCCACGAACAGCATTTTTGATTTTGGGGAATAGGAAGAAGTCATAGGGACTGAGATCTGGGGAATAGGGGGGTTGTGGCAAAACAGGAGTGCCCTTATTTGCAAGATACTCATTAACAGAACAGTGTGTCACGGCGCATTGTCGTGATGGAGGATCAATGATTGGCATGTCAAGACGGACACGAATGACCCGATTCCTCAGTCTTTCAAGGACCTGGATGTAAAATTGTTGATTCAATGTTTGTCCTTGAGGAACAAATTCCTTATGGATCACGCCTTGATGATCAAAGAAGCACATCAACATGACCTGGATTTTTGATCTGCTTTTCATGGCCTTCTTCGGTCGTAGTGAGCTGCTTGTGTGCCACTCAGCACTTTCTTTTGGTTTCAGGGTCATACTCGAAAACCCATGTCTCATCACCTGTCACAACATGTTTGAAAATGTCTGGTTCAGTTTCGATGCGGTTGATGAGGTTACGACACACAGTCATTCGATGCTGCTTTTGTTCAATTGTCAAGTTTTTTGGTACCATTTTCCAAATTTTTCTCATTCCCAGACCTTGAATAAGAATTTCGTACACTGCTTGGCGATTAATGTTCAATTCATCAGCAATCATCCTAACCGTTAAGCGCCGTATATCTATTTCGTATTCTCGTTCTCGCTTTCCGGTTTTCAATAATCACCTTGTAAAGTGTTTCTCTGCGCATCGTATTATCGAAATGAATATTGTTCTCTTGTAGTTACAGTTCCATATCAGATTTCTTACTTTTCGAAGTCAGTGCTTTGTGTGTTTGCTGTGAATGAATAGACGCATTATCCATTACTATGAGCGAGTGGTCCGGAACATTTTGCAATAATTGCTCTTCAAACCACTTTTTAAATTTATCATTGTCCATTTTTTTATGATAATCTTTCGTCGTTCTTTACTGGAATACTAAAAGTGCGTTTTTCACAAAGCCTGTTGACATTCCTGCATGGGATGACAATTGTTCTTTCACCTCTACCTGGAGGATGTTTCAAAGGAACTAACTCCTTTTGGGCATCCAGAGTTTATTTTTTGTATGGTGCGCATTAATTTAGGTTTCATCCAAGTAAACAATAGTTCGGCCACTTGTTCTTACGCGTTTCATGATTCTTAGAAACTCATTCCTATTAAGGATAACATTCCGTCTCTCCATCAACAGTTATCTCCCGGAATAGTTTTTCCTGTATACAAATTCCATCTGTTCCATTACTTACCACTGAAACTCCATAGCGAAACCAAAGAACCTAGTTAGAAGTTTAGCCCTCGAAAGACCAAACTGCTTCGCGTTTCAGGTTGGATCAGGTAGGGGGGATAAAAAGTGTCCACTATAGCTTTATTTCGAATCGTGGTCTTATTGGTTTCAAAATTTGTTTTATTAAGAAACATTAATAATTAGATTTCCAAATTTTATTTATATATATATAAAGATATGCTGATTTATGTGTAAATAGCACGTACACTTGATCATGGTTGCATTTCACCAATTTTCAAGTCTCTGACATACCACTATGACATTGATGTAAACAATCCTCTACTTTTCAACTCTTTGTGTCAAGTCCCTATTTCACGGTCTATAAAGTAGTCAATCAGAATCATGAGTGTTGAGCTGACAATTGTTGCAGATATTTGCGTTCTCCCTATGTTTGCCACACACAACTCTGTTGCATCTGGCACACACAATTGTTGTTTTTGAAAGCTTGTTTTGTTTCTCACGTTTCGTCCTCGTCTCATTATTGCATATGTGACACCTACCTTTGACGGTTGTTGAAACCCTTGTAGTATCCTGACGTTGTTTGGTAATTTTACGGTTCAGTACGTTTGACATTGCAGAAACTACATACGTTTGCATGCCCGTAACATTTTTGGCCCGCTCTTCATCGTTTGGTTTAATGAGTTCAGTTCCCACTTGCTGAAGAAACAAGCGTCTCCTATCTCTTTTTTTTTTTTTTTTTTTTTTTTTTTATTTATTCCAACCAGAAAAGTTCATTATAAACAAGCAAAGTGCGTTAATACATGCTATATCAATAAGCGTAAAAAAAAGAGGGATAGAGGCCATCTCCGTATGCTTCTCTCGGTAGAGTATTTACGTGCCATTTGATCGATCGTATCCACACCACCTTTCGTTGCATTATAGAATAAGTCGATATTTAATTTGTTCTCCCCCCCCCCCAGTATCAGATATTACGTTATCATGTTGTGTTGAAAGCAGCAACAACAGTTTTTTTTTTTTTTTCGTTTTTTTCCTTAGCAATATGTGACATTATTGTTACCGGAGGCTTCCCGGAGTTTGAATCCGTGAATCCAAACATTTTAGAATGCACTTCCCTGTTTTTGACGGATTTCAGTTCTTGAGATATGTGTTTTCTATTGCATTGCAACATTCCTACTAACTTAATACCATATTCAGTGTACAACTCCACAGCTAATTCTCCTGACGTGTATTACCTGTCTGTTGTAACATTTCTACCTGTATTTTTTATTGGAGTGATAAGTTGTTTCACTACCTGATCTTGGTCCTCTGGACGCAGCTGTGGTGCCCTGCTGCTTACTGGCATACATTTCCATGTTATAAACATATCGTTGATCATAGTCAGCTAACATCGTAATAAGTACATCATATTTGCCAGGCTTCTCCTTCATAAAAACTTTGAACTAAAAGTTTCCGCGAAAGAGGGAAAGCATTTCGTCAGTGACTAGTTGTTCATGTCCGTGTGCTGACGATATCCTCTCAAGATAAGATTTCATAGTTTAACATGGAATCCGAACCACTTGGGTCCCCACCGCTGGGAACCCTTAATTGTAAGGTAACGAGCGTAACCATTCATTCACCGGTAATAGTACCTTCAAAATAAGATCTAGCAGATTCCTTGGATTATCTTTCTCCCACATCCCAGCATGTACTACTAAGTGAAGGCAATAAAATATGTAAATTAAATAAATAAATAAATAAATAAATAAATAATAAAAGGTTAAACAATAAAATAAAGAAATAACGTTTTAAACAAAATAAATAAATAAAACGAAACAACTTACCTTAGGTTAGACTCTTCATTCGTCACTGTAATCAGAGTATCATCATCATCATCATCATTCGCACCTACGCTAATCACTGTAGGACCATATACTTCTTCAAGGATTCTATTTCTCTCCCTATAGTAGTTTCCACTACATGAGAATAATGCTTCGTCCACTCTTCAACGGTAACACTGTTAATTGTCTGTTCAGTGTACTTAAACAGTGTCGTCATATCAATATCTCCAGTTACATTTCGGTCACGGATAAACCTTTTCACATCTGCTCAAAGATACTCAATAGTATTAACGTCGCAATGGTATGCGAGTAATCTCAAAGCCACGAATCCATGCTCTTGGAACATCATGTTGAATTTGAATATCTTCGTTGTGGACGCATTCTTTTTCACTAGGCCTAACAGTTCAATTTTACGCATGCCTGGGGAATGAGGAACGTTGTTTACAGAAAGCCAATCCATGATCTCTTGCTTTTGGTTAGATTATGTTGGTGGTTGGTTTAATTGGATGGAGTGATATGGGGCATTATCGATAACGACCACAGCATATTCAGGAAAGTTTTCAGTAAGTTTTTCCTTTGTCCACTTTTCGAAGATCGCGGAATTCACCTGAACATGATAATCGCCAGATGTCGAATTGGCTTGGTACATTAAATTGACATTCTGTATAAAATCCTTTCCTCCCCGGCACATAAAATAATTATGCGTCGCGAGGCATTTCCGGTTTCCACATCTCCATGTTCTCACTTTGCCAACATTTGCTGAAGGTTACGCAGCTGTCTATACACGATTCATCCAAAAATATGATCGGTCTTTTTACGTTTCCATAACGTCGTACTGTTCTCAAATATTGAGTTCTAGCTAAAACTATATCGCTTCGCTCCGTGATAAACTTTCGCTTGTTCTGGCACTTTTTAAAGCTAAAACCGACTTCGTGTAAAACTTTTTTTTATAGTTTTGCGTTGCCAACGAAAATTAATACGTGTTTGGAACACAGGAAGCAATATGGGAATAGTTGGAACCTTTTTCTCGTCCGCATAAAATTCATGTATAACTCTCCATAACGTCTCTATCAAAATTGTCCAAAGCTATGTTCTCGATAGTAGTCTTTTCCTGACGCTTTTTTGCTTATTGAATTTTCGGCACATCTTCAGCTTTCGCTTCTCTACGAATTCTTTTCACAGTTGACGCTGATACTTTCGCGAAAACACTTGCATGTTTGGAGGCTGAGAAAGGGGAATTAAAAGACAGTCTTCTAACGTTTCTTTGTCACAAAATATCACTACATTATGAATTAGTCTTCTCTCGGCATTACGAAAGTTTTTTTTTCTTTTTTTTCTTTTTTTTTTTAACTTCACTGGTTGACGGCTCCACCATAATAAAATATACACAAAACGACGCACGTACACATACACACGAGCGCAAGCAAGCATAAACTCGAAACAAGTAAGAGAAAAAAACTAGAAAAATACAGTAAACTGCACAAGCACAAACGTACGTCTACTGTAGAGAAAGACAATGGGTCATATCAATAAAAATGAGTAACTACTCCTGAGAAGTCCTGCTCGAGAATCGGAGTAACTACACCTGGAGTAATCTCCTCCCTCAATTTCGTATCAATAAAACAAGCCACTACTCAGGTCGAGACTGCTCCAGATTTATGAATGTTTACTTGCGTTTCCTCTGCGTGCAGCAGTGAGTCATATCAGTAAAAGGAGTAGTTACTCTTTTCTCCCATCTGTCAGGCGATCATTTCGTTGTTGTTAACCTATGGCACAATATCCTAAATGCCATTGAAGGAACAAGTAGCGACTACAGTTTCAAAGTGCATTTATGGATATTATAAAAGAGTTTCCAGTGGTACTTTCAAAGTTACAGATACTAGAAAAAGTAAGCGAAGGAAAGCCGAAGCTTTCACACACATTAGAAGTTTTCCATTTAGGGAAATCATGGACTGATCCCGGCCATGGTGCATCCTCACTTGTAAACTCTTCTTTGGCATTACAAGTTGTCTGCACATTAATACTGTGTACCCTCTTCCTATTAACGTATTCGTCTCCAAAAAATACTAGGTTTCTTCGTTGCACGTGATTACAGTCAAGTGCTCCAATAGCATCCGGAAAGGTATATCGTTCTTGCCACTACTGCTTGCATATCACGCACACTTGCCGGAAACTTAATCCAGTTTTCAGATTTCATGGCATCCATTACACTTGTAATAGTCATAGACACAGTACTTTGAGCCACACCTGAATCGTCTGACACTCCGACCTGGAATCCCACATCACTCATGAAACGCAAGAAAACACGCATCTTTTCGTCATTACTTAGTGCGCCACCTCGAGTTTCGGTTGATTCTCCTGTGCTAGCCACTCCACATTTTCTTTCTTGAACTATTTTTTTTTTTTTTTTTAAATCAGCATTTGCAACATTTCTACTCAGTTTATGTTTTTCTATGCTGCAAAGCCATCATGTACTCTGCCATGTTTCGCACGGAGTCACCTACTGAGATCGCTGCACAATTTGAAGTTATTCGCACCACAGAGCAGTCTTTGAATTTTATTGATATTAAACGCTGAGTAGTTACTCAGCTCGAGAATAGAGGTGTGGTCACTCCAAAGGGGCGGGGCTTCTCCGAGGTCAGGCGAGACGAGTAGTGCTCAGTTCTTCTTTTATTGATAAAAATGCGAGTAACTACTCCAAAATTGGGAATAATGAGTAATTTCTCCGTTTTATTGATATCACCCAATAACTTAAGTCTTTCTGCGAGTCGTTGATGCAATTAACCGAATATCGAAATCTGTAGAAATACAACGTTAGGCTGCATTTAAAATGTGCGCGCTCTGTTTACTTCGTGACATCATCGCCTGACCAAAATGTACTGCTGGGGGCCGCGGTGGCTCAGTGGTAGGGCGTTCACCTCTGGTGCATATAGTCTCGGGTTCAAACCCTGCTCCCGCCAAGTGAACTTTGTGGTGGACAAACACCGTGTGTATGGGTTTTCTCGGGGTTCTCCCGTTTCCTCCCACTTTCTTCATTCCACCATTTCATTCATTTCTCATAATCACCTTTAGCCTAACCGGCATAATCGTGGGACGTAAAATTCAAGATTTCATTTCATTTTTTTCATTTCAAAATGTACTGCTGACCTGGAACCAATTTACGTAGGTTGGCAACTATGTTTAAACTTCAACCACTTTTTTCTCTATCAACGAGTTGCTCCCAGAGCAGAAAATGAACACTCGTAGTCCATACTTACACATACCTATATTTTTGTAATGGATTTTTCTACTTGTCATGCGCAACAAAAATACATATATCTAAAGTTCATTCAACGAAACTTCTGATACTGATGTAAACATTGCAGAATGGTGTTACTCCGCCAGTCGTCTGATGATCGGCTTTCGAGAAGCAGGTGCTTGAACCACGTATCAAGACCACCACCAGAAATATTGTGATTTTGCAGACGAAATCATTAAGTTCGTTAAGCATGGCTATTTTACATTATAAAAACAAGCAATGATTACTATATATTAAAGTTGCAATTTCAATTTGTTTTCCTACTCACGATTAAAATAGTAATAATGCTATTGATGATTTGATTGCGATTTTAAAAGTAAACACAAACGAAAAATCAAAACATGTTGACATACCTATTGCGAATCTGACAGGGTTGAATTCCTTCCATATCTGTGTTCTCGCTCTCCTACTTGTGTCAGCAACATTTATAACCAGTCGATCAACAACTGAGTCAGAGATTCCATCCAATTCTAAAGAATTTTTCCTTCTTGTCTACGACATGTTTAATACAGTCTTGCCATTATGAGTTGTTATCTGCTCCAAACCCTTTTCAATCAAACTCTTAACGTCCTTGATTTTGAATGTGGTATTGTTATTTCTAACATAACCCTTGACCTGGCTCCACTCCAACTCAATTAGGTTAAGAAAACAATGGTAGGGAGGGAGTCTTAAAACAATGTGGCCAGCGTTTTCTGCTATACTGTCGATAGTATATTTGTCATATTTTGATTTTATATTTGCTGCGTTTATCACTTGAATTAGCTTATCTTTTATCATGTCCTTTGTGTATTGTATGTCTTTATTTTCCATCCATTCAGTGATATCATTTTTGACCCACGATCTGTTTGGAATGCGCTCTGACTTTACAGTGTGATACGGCGCATTGTCGATGGCAGTCACACTCCTAGGTTCGAATTTCGGTAAAAAATTTTCGAAACCAATTGCTAAACACGCCATCTGTCATCTCATCATGATAATCCCCCGCTTTGTTGGATTCAAACAGCAAGGCTCCTCCCTCCAAAAAGCCATCCTCACTCTCACTTTCACTCATCGAAAGCCTTTCCTATAGGATTTTTCAACCTGGTGTTCAAATGTGAAAGAAGGGCTTGCTTTCGATCTTTTACTCTTGAGTCAACCCACACTTTTGTTGTTGTGTGACCTTCATTTAGCCTATTTTTTGACCTTGTTGCCTGTAGGAACGAATTTTCCTCAGGTAGTCCCTACGCTAGTTTATTATATCTTCACAATCAATAATTATTTGTTTTCGATTTCTGCGGACAAATTCGAAACCGATTTCACAGAGTTGTTCCTTTGAAATTAGGTAAATCTCTATCACTGTTTACAGCGGGTAGCACTTTATTGATTGTCGGTGGTTCATTTCTCACATAAAATTGATGAACTTTTCTGTGTACATCAGTTCTTACAAATTCATCACAGTGAACTTCCAATACTGGCTTTTCACGTCGATGTTTCTTCCTGGGAGCAGACAGTGTTTCTTCTTTTATCTTTCACTGCGAGCACTATTAACACTAAACATAGACACACCAGTAAATTTCATGGTATCTTTTATGGCTAGTGTTGTATATTTTTCACACAGTTTATGAAAAACATTGAGGACAATATGTTTTTCACCACTATGCAAAAGTTTCTGTTTCCTTTATTTGAGGAAATTTCCAAAATGCAAAGAACTATACGACTTCCGTCTGCTTGGGAGGATTCATTGTTCTGAATGAATCTGACTTGAAAGCTCGCTCTTATATAGCCGTTGTGCAATTCTCGACCAAGAAACAGTTTACGGAGAGCGGGGAGTAAAAGTCTACCTTACGCGGGAAGATCAAAAAACGTCCCTTCGCTATTTTAAACTGCAAACTCTCAACGTTCCCCCTGAGAAGTGTTTCCATCTTAAATTAAATCGACTAAAGGTAAATACAAAGTTTATACATAAAAATATGAATATAGATGATTTTATATATATATAAGATGTTTTAGAACAACACCGACAACGTTTGGGAGGTGACACCAAGATAAGACAAAAAAGTATAGACCAACCAGGGTGCACGAATGCTTCCTTTCGGAATTATAGACTGCCGAAAACATGAAAAATCGAACCTTTAAGGTTCATAGCTACAAAAGTATGGGATCTACCGTAGTCGGGTCAAAACTTCACTTAGGAAATAATATGTGCTCCATCCAAAAATAAACGTTTCAGAATCTTAAGGTACTCACACAACAATTTTTGTAGAGGGAGTTTGGCTACAGGCATATAATTTGAAGTACTCACTATCTCTATAAAAATTGTAGCGAAAGTGCCACAGGATTCTGAAACATGGATATTTGGAAGGGCACATACTATAAGTGAAATCTTGATCCGACTACGGTAGGTCCCATAGTTTTGGAGGTATGGACCTGTGAAATTTACTTTTTCTTGTTTTCGGCAACCTATAACTCCGAAAGGAAGCATTTGTGCACCTAGGTTGGGCTATACTTTTTGCCTTATCATAGTGTCAATAATCACCTCACAAACGTTGTCGGTGTTGCTTCGAAACACTACATATATATATACTACTTAACTATAAACCAGGCCTGGCAATATTCTACTACTAATTTTGTATTCATATTAATAATACACATTATACAAATAAATCAGAAAAAAAAACAGCATCGTGTGCCTTGCATATGACCCCCGATAAAAAAATTAAAAAATGGAAAAGTCCTCAATATCTATTGAGATAGAGAATATTTTCATGTTCATTGTCTCGTACAATTACTTTGCACTATTTGCACTTTGGTTCTCACTAATGTATTAATATTTTTTCTTTCTTAATTTTCATTGATTATTAGTTCAAATTCGCGCAATCTTATCTTCCCTTGAGCACTTCCGTTGATTCCTTTTATCCACATATACACAAATTTAACAACACTGTATAACTTTTTGTTATATGCACCATAAAGTTTTCAGTCTCGAAACTGTCTCAAATCACTCATTTCACTAAACATTTCCACCTACTTCTTCATTCACTCACAGTTACATACCTGAAATTTATTCAAAATTAATCTTTTCGATTCCAGCATCCTCCTGAGTCTTGGCTCTATTTCCAAATCTCTCCCCGGGTTTTTGGTAGTCCAGAGATATCCTCCAATTCTTCACCATCCGTTTCAATTACCAGAACATTTTCAGTTTCCAAGCAATTTGAGCGGGAAGTGCTCGGTTTAGGCTCACGATCAATTTCCATTACCTCAGCTTCCTTTTTTTGAAAAATTATTAATATTTAGCTGTCCAAAAGCTAAAGGAACTCTCTTATTTGTGTCGTCTCGAGATATTCACTTAGTCTCTTCCTTTTGTCTCGTTTATTTTTAGGCTCGTCTACATGGAAAAGTGACTGCAGTTTTGTGTCATGCTGTGGGTTAGGTCTAACTCCACAGTAAACATTCCTTTTCATTTTTGGGTATTTGAATAGCTCGCTCATCCCGAACAACCACGATCTAATCTCCACAATTTAATTTTGGAAACTGACTGCTGCTTTTTCTAGTTACACCTCTTTCTGATACTAGAATTTTATTTCAATGGGAACTTTTAACCTTCTCTCCTCTTTTTCGAATTCCTTAATAAAATCGTATTTTAACTCTGGAGGGTATTTTGCAAAGGCGGAGGTTCAAAGACCTTTTTGCACATGTCCGCATTTGTACGGACAACCATCCCAGATCAAATGTTCCTCGTGAGATACGAGTTCGGAGTTTTGTTTTTCTAGAATTAACGGACCATTGTAACGGGGAAGTAAGGAATCCGCTATCCTCTGAGAGGGATTCAAGATTCTGATTGCTTTTAACCAGATCCTAATTTAAAAGGATTTTTCTTCTTTCTTTGTTGTATTGCTTCTTTATTTCACTGTATTTCTTTTCCCGTATGGACCTCTCCCTACTACAAACGAGTTCCATGTCTTCCCGTATCTTTTCTATATAGCTGAAATGCTGTTCCATTTCTTCTTTTTAATACACACTAAATTTGTTGAAAACTTTGTTAATACACACTAAATGTGTTGTGATTTAATAGTTCTACAAAAATTAATTTCTTTTATTTTTCAAATCTATCTTTCATCTATACAGTTATTGAATCAAGAGTCTCAGGCTTCTTTTTTTAAATACACAGTTCTTTTTTTACTTTGAGATAAGACATGCGTTCCTGGGCAAAGAATAGAAATTTTGTTTTCGATTTCTTGTGCCGTATTATCACAGTTTAAGGATGATAAATTCCTTACTGAGCCTTACCGGGGTTTGAGTCCGTCTGGAGTCGAACCTCGGTTCAGCCGAAAAAAAAATGCTACGGAGGCGAGAATTTGTTCTCGGTGCGCCAAAATTTTTATTTCGTCTTCCACCTCACTCTAAGACCCACCCTTCTCCAACGGATTGCAGGGCTTTAGAGAAAGACACATCTTGAGAGTGGAGTAAAAAAAAAAAAAAAAAAAAAAAAATGCAAGTACTAAAGAAAATGCTTTGTTCCAAATCATCTTTTATACAAGACATGCTGCATAGCTGAAAAGTAATCAGTAAGGCGGTAATCAGAGTGAGTCTCGGAAATGCATTATTATCCTGAGCGTAGAGCTAAGCGCTCTCGCCTCTGATAAGAATACAATAATAATAATAATAATCTTATTTTAGTGCCGCGAACAGCTTTTGGCAAAAATACAGCACTTGGTATCAGAGTATGCGATGGCATAATAATACTACTAAAAAATAAATAATAAGAAAGAAAACAATAAAAAGAAGGGTACTAATATAAAACACAATGTAGCTAAAAGTCAGCTAAGCAGAAATAATTCCTTGTCAACGCAGTAAAACCTATCAAGTTTTCCATCCATCTAAAACAACAAAAAGCTAAGAACAGCAGTCATAAAATTACATTTGGTTAATGTTTCTAAACGTCATTGATTAAAAACTGCCAGTCAGATCACATAAAATCTTCACATTGTTTGATACAATAAGTCTAAAATGAGCTTAAAGAATATGTCAATCTTTTTAAAATTTCACATTTCCAATTCAGAGGAACTAAAAGCATGGTATTTCTTATGCTATGATTTGGCACTTTAAAACCTATGTTTTGTAAACAATATTCACTGATATAAATCTTATCTAGTATTTTTTGCATGCATACTCTGTCGAAATTTTTTCGTCTATTCATAAGGCTTTCTAAACCCCAATAACCAGTCCAATATTCATAACTATGTGAGTAATAGCTCATTTTCATTTTAAAACATAGAAGTCGAATAAAACATTTTTGCACAGATTCAATCTTGTTTGTCAAAGTTTTAGAAATGCTGTTCCAAATTACCGAACCAAATTCTAATTTTGGTCTTACAAGTAATTTATATAGAAATACATACGTTTTATCTCTTTGAAATACAGGCCACTGTTTAAAAATAAAACCTATTATCCTTCTGGCACCTTGTACAATACAATTTATATGATTAGAAAACTTTAACTGACTGTCAAATGTAATACCTAGGTCTTTAATAATGCTTACTTTCTCAATTTGTACACCATTGACCTCATATTTACTGACATAATATTGAGTTTTATTGGTGTATGTCATAAATTTTGTTTTCTTATCATTAATTTTTAGAAAATTATTTCTACACCACGTGTTTACTGCATTTAAGTCTTGTTGCAGTAAATAATTATCGAACTCATTGTGGACTAATCTGAACAACTTCATATCGTCAGCATATAGGAGAATTTTAGAGTATTTTATTTTTTCTGTCAGGTCATTTAAAAATAAAGAAAATAATAATAATAATAATAATAATAATAATAATAATAATAATAATAATAATAATAATAATAATAATAATAAATGTGCTGAAAGAAATTTTGAATTTGTGAAGCTCACTCTGACTACACACTTGTAATGCAGATATGAATAATGTTCTCTAATTTCCAGTCATGAAATGAAACGGTTGAAAGATTGACATACATAAATGAATAAACACCCTTTTTGATTAACAGCCAAATTTAATGTTAAATTTTAATTTCAGAAAAAGGCAATTTGTAAACGAATTGAACAAATCTCACTTTTATATATATATGAATTTGAAATTTAATAAATTTTAAATTTAATAACCAAATCGAAGTTATCACAACATTGCACTGAAAAGGAACGAAAAGGAATACTGAACCGCTTTTAGTAATACAACAGATATTAATATAGTAATAATTAATTTTGGATTAAAAAAAAATATGGCCGTGAAAGGATTTAAGCTTGTTAAATATTAAAAGCTGATTCAAGCCCGCTTCCTCCTTTCTGTGCACGAATGATTATTATTGAGAATGATTTTCTAACAAACCACAAATAGTTTACAATATTTGAATAAATAATGAAAATACACAGTGTATAATTTTGGTGATACTTTAAGAAAGTACTTTTGTTGTTTTTAATCTGAAATTTCACATTTTGCGCTTTTGTCTTGAATTGCTTTTAGTCACGATTTCTTTCGTTAAAACCAAAAATATAAATTTCTTTTGCATACAAAGTAGTCAAATCTATCTAAATTATTTTAACAATGATTTGAACAACCAGTTGATTTATTAGAATGAATAATAATAGTTATTTTGCCTCAGCCTTGGCTATCTATGAGAAGAGACTTTAGGGGATAGTAGGAAGAATTAGAATGGTGTTTGTTTTGTAATGACTATTCATATGAAAGAAGAGATTTAAAGTTTGAATCGATAGAAATCTGTCTCGTTAAGCATAAACACATATACATATAATTTAGGTAACATCACTCTATATTGAATTGCTTAAATATATTGTCGATACACACAGGAAATCAATATATACATATTGCACAAAAATATATAATAATAAATTATTAATTAAAAATACAAGAATATTCGTAATAAATTGATTGGATTAAGCATAACACTCTTCATAACTCGGATGAAAACAATAAAGTTTTTAATTTGATAAAAAATAATAAAATAATGCAATTACATAATCCGTGAAACTTGATGTCCATTTATGTAACAAATCAGTTAGACAAAAGATCACAGTCTTTGAATATCTGATGAATATAATAAAGTTTATAGTTTTTGCATTTTAAAATTAATTAAATACTTAATTCTCTCCTGGGAACTAATGCTCATTGGTTTCTAAAATAATTGTCTTGGAGGTCATTCAGCCAATACAGAATTTGGTGTGAAATTGCCGTAAAAAGATGGTGGAAATAAATGGTAATAACGGTGGGCAAATGATACAGTGATGTCTATCGCACGTCTAATAGTTTATTCAACACAAGGAAATAGAAACGTCTTACCTCGAGTGTCTTCCTGTGCCTTACACGCTTCTGATGTTCCCTGAATATGATGAGGGCTGTTTCCTCTAGTTGTCACAGTTCTTTCTTAGGAAACTTGGCTTCAGCATTAAGTCTCGGATCCCGAAACGGGAGTCTCCTCATTGTCTCAGGTCTCAGATACTGGGTGCATTTAATTCCTTTTACAGTTCCAACCCACATCACTGAAATGCTCGTTTCGAAACGATTTAATATACAGTTAATTTCACTCACATTAAACATGTGGACACACAATAGAAAATGCGGCACTACCACGTTACTTTCCTTCCTCATTAACAAGAATAAAAAAAAAATCGCTAGCAGAGTAAATATATATATACAAATGTGTAGATTTTGCATGTACGAGCAATATCGGCATCCGAATGAATCTCGTACAGAGCACCACTTTTGATTTACTTAGCCATGCATATTGGCTGCGCACTTCACTTAACTACAATTAAAAAAAAAAAAAAAAATATGTGTGTGTATTGTTATTACATGTTTGTCCTCTAGTGCCGCGGAGTTTGAACTAGTTTGTTACGGGTAGGTCCACATAAGGACACACACAAGGCTTCTTAGAACATTTGCAACGCTGAATTAGTGCCATTTGGGTTTGCTTTGTTTGGGAACGTGTCCTGCGGGCTTCCGACGTCTTAGTTTGCCTGGGAAACTTGATCCACCTCTTCTTTTGCTCCGATTCACCTTGCAATGACATCACGCTTTCATCTGTGGAGACGTTACTCTGCCGGTCTTCTTCTTGCTCCTCCTCTTCCTCCCTAACTCTTGAAATAACTTGTTTTTCTTTCCCCATTCTTATGGCATAGTCTTGTTGCAGCCTGAGCAGACGGAACGGAACGCTTCTCACACCTTCTCTCAGCCCCCTTTCAACATCTTGCTCCTCTTGTGCCAGCTCGACCAATACATCCCGAAATTCTATAGAAGCATGCCCTGGATCTATGTTAAGAGACCTACAGGCTCTTGTATCAAAGTCACGAAGAGCATTGACATGCCCTATCTCTCCTTCTCCCCATATCCTGGTTGTCAGTTCAGTCAGCTGATCACATTGCAAAAGTAGCTTCTTAACACTATCTGTAGCCCCTGCTGAGTCTATAATCTCGTGACACATCTCTAGCAGACCTGCATACATTTCTGACGTGACAACCTTCCCACTCGCGATGTGTTTAACTCTTTCTAACCTTTGTCCCCCAGGTTCTGTTGTCTCCAGATCCCTGGAAGACCCTACGCGTTTCCCTGCTCCTCTGTGTCGGCAGAATCCTCAGGCTCATATTCCTCTGATAGCTCAGAGCTAGCCGCCTCCTCTTTTGTTTTCCGATCCTCTGATTTCTGTCGTCTGTCGCCTGTCTTCACTTGCTGCTCTACGCGCTTCTGTTTAACATATGCCTCAACTGCCAATTGGTCATCACTCTTACCCTTCTCTTTTTCCTTGTCCCTGCCTTTGCTGGACTCACCACTCGGCTCTTCTTGTTGTTCATCTATCTCTTTTGCGCTCTCATCTGCTGCTTCTGTCCTTGGTGCTTTTTTCTTCTTCCCTTTCCCTTCCTTCACATCTTTATCGCGTTTGCGCTTTAGTCGGTCTCTTGATTTTCCGCTCTTACTGCTTTTATCTTCCTTGCTAGGCCCCTCGATCTCTTTAGGTCTTCGACCAGAGGTTCCGCCACCACCATGGCCCCCATCATCATCATCTCCATCGCTACCTCAACCCCTGCCGCCGCCAGGCCTCCTCCCATCATCTTCATCCTCAGTTTCGCTATCCTCTTCTTGTCGCGCTCCAAATACCAACATTACGTCTTTTACTGTGTTGATGGGCGACACACCCAGATCCTGGTTTTGAGCTGCTGCCTTAACCCGCTCGCTGGCTTTTGTGGACATGGCTCTTACCAACATGAAGAAGCTCAGGTCATAATCTTCGTAACTCGACACACGGTCAGTCGTCATGTAGGGGCTCTTGGCTAAAGTGCTGCTGGGTGCAGCTGCAGTAATGAATGACCCTGCCCTCCCCATCAGAGACTCATGTTCGTTATCATTATACCTGGCTCTGTCTCTACCAGTTAGGTAGTTCACACCGATATGGTAGTTGGCAGGGTCACTCATTACCCTCTCATATAGCATAGGCACAGGGAGGAAATCTCCGACGTTTGGGCAGTACCTGATGCATTGGTGTTTTGCCATCCTTTTCCCAATTTCGTAGACCAAGGCTAGCCTGTGAGTACCTGCCGGTGGAGAATGGATCCTCAACTCAACATCACCAGCCAATTTGAAAGTCACTGCCCATTCCCGGGATTTTCCTGGTGCTTGCATAGTGCCCCAGCCGATGCACCATCTGAGTAACCGAGCTAGTTATTGATGACCTGATGTTGAGCTTTACGACCTTCTCAATATACCCTTGCAGTCGATCCTGCCCAGTGTGGTGATTCGTCTGCCACCACTTACATTCTGGACCTTCCAAGGGTGGACGGCCCAATTGAAGTAGGGATTGCTGTCGGCGTTGACGCTTCCCTGTCTGAAGATCACAAGCTCCCGATTGTACGCACAAATTTATATCTGATGTATGTAGTTTTGTTGAAGAACGCTAAATAAATTATCTGTATAGACAAATATTTTTTCATGCAAACAGAGCAAGAGTAAAAGTTGAGGATTATTCAGAATGATGTTTAAGCTAATCGCAGATTGAATCGACTCAGAATCCTAGTCATCAGCGTCTACAATTCATTGCATTGCAAAGCTCATTGTGATGCATTTTGATTATTTTTACTGGTTGTGAGTGATAATTCCACCGCGTGCTTGATGGACGAAATAGTGGAAAGCCTTACTCACGCAGAAATTCTGGGCGGCAAAGTGATCTCCAAAGAAAGAATGAAAGGCTGTTAATTGAAGATTTTCATTTTCTTAATGGTTCTCGCCGCATGAAAAAGAACTAAATGAAGTTGGTGACCATACTAATGCATAATGGATAAGATTTTTGAACAATTGCTTGTACTACCTTGTGTGGCCTGTCATTACACTAGCGCCGTCATATGTTCCAATCTCTCGAAACAGTAATGATTGCATAAGCTATCTCATTACCTATTTTATTTGCAGAAACATCATAAAATCTTAAAATATTTCTTCAGTTTTGCCATTTAGACTATAGCGAGAAATTATGCTCATCTGAGATTTAAATGATGCGTTTGTTGTTTCGTATGCGGGAATAAATATAAATTGGCCTTTTTCAATTTAATTTCTTAGTTGTTTGTGCTTGGATTAAATCATACTGAATGTCACTAAAAGTCCTCTTAAACATGTTCTCATATCCTAAGTCAGGACGTACGCACACTGTTCCGACGATCCCCCCCTCCCCCCTTCCCTTCAAATATATTCATAACTGACATGCATTTGTACATTTCCTTAATAAAAGTATACTTGCTTAGCAAAGAAATGACTAATGTTGCATGAAGATTTGATCTTAAACTTTATATGTACTCTTATGTCTTGTAAAAACAATCTAGATTTATAATTTTTTCTTGGAATATAGGTGGCAGTACTTAATAATTACTTATCGTATTTTCAGTTGTAGAACAATACTGGTTCAATACTATAGTGGTAATTAAACGTAGTATCTCACAATATTGGAACCCTCCCTATAAAATTCTCTGGGATGCGGTGCGCTTGCTCTAAGCCAAAGATTACTTACCCTAACGTTTCTGTAAGTGATCTCTCATAAACTATTCAGAGATTCCTAAGTATCTAACTGCAAAAATTGCAAAATAATTTCCTATTTTTACAGGCTCTAACCTCTACTCGTGACCTCTAAGTCGAAATTCTTGGACACTCAAATGGCACAGAATGTCAATTAATCTGCTCACAATTTTTTCTGTTCTTTGCAACAATTTCAATGTGCTTAATTGCTTGCAGTCGAAAACTCAGATAACGCATGTGATTGAGACGCTTCATGTTTATTTGCTTTGTTTTTACTTTTTTTATTTTAGTCGCTCTAGTTGTACACCATGGCTCGGCACCCCAACATATATTAAGAAAGTAACCGCATTTTAAAAATACTCTTTCCGCAGCTTTCCTTTTTATTCAGGGTTCGGACTGACGACGTAGTAATTATTTCTACATTGGCGTGTTTAAAAGTCGTGGAGCACTTTTGAATCTTTTTGTCATTACTTTATATGTACAGTATATACAAAAGCTGCGGATCAGTTGCGTCTTCTTGTCAAAGTCGTTTCACAATAGCTGGATAGTTTCCATTGTCATAATTTAGGCCGTCTAGCTATGGCCACGGTCGAATTATTGAGGGTAGAAATACTCGAAGAAAGTCTTCAAAAATCCTTGGTTTGTACGAAACCTACTACGTCATACATACTCACATAGGAACGATTCTGTTCTAAGTATGCTCATTCTTCCAATTTGCCGTCACATGTCAGGTTTTACTCGAGCCCAATATCCTTCTATATTCTGGATTTCAGTTGCCTTGTCATTAGTGTTTACAAAATATAAATTGTGGTTAACAGTATCATGGTGATATTCTAAACGCGCCAACCTGCTATACCCTCTCCAGCAATCAGTTTTTATTGTTGTTCCTTGCGAGACATTGTCGGTAATTACATTCTCCAAAGTTGCAGCATCCCTTCTTTCAACTAATATCAAAGAAGTTCGCCGCGTGTCCCTGTCAATACTTCTCGGGTCTGTGTTATGCGAATTCTGTTGTATTTCCGCTTTCCAAGAACACTTCCGTCAATTTAAACAGTGTGTCTTATGTCTTCAGTTTTTAGACTAGTTTCCAATAGTCATATCGAAAGAAGCTGTCTGAACTCATTCAGCACTTTGGAGACAGTATTTTTGTGCAGTCCTGTCTCACTTACAATCACAATGGCAGAGTAATGCAAAATTCACGCAAGACGTACTTCTAAAAATGTGCGAATTTTTACCTTTGTTGTGAAGAAAGTACCTTACCGAATAGACAGTTCTTTTCTACAGGTTTTTGATTCCGCATCTGTACATTGGCTCCCTACCTACAAGGTAGTATATTAAAACAAAGTTTCATCGTCAAGGTGACCAAAAACGATTTTTTTAAAATCCATTTTAAATATTGAACAAACGATAATGTTTCAGATCTAGGGATCCCAGACGTCCCGGATTTAATAAGGTGTCTCCTCAAAATTGTTCAAAACTGATTGTCACGAATTTCTTCCAAAACATAAGATGATGTTCGTGAGAGTTTTAGAAAAATCTCACTTCCATTAGTCATCAATATTTAACTAATAAGAATAATCTACTTCTTGTCACACCCTTTAGTGAGTGTTGATCGATCTTTTATTTAATTACATTTGAATAATAAAGAAATGCATAACTATGAATACACTGTAAATATTAAAAAAAAAAAAAAAGTGACCCGTTTTTTCAATCTTGATATTTGGGATGCCTATTCAAAACAATAAAAAAAGAATTGTATCCTGAGCAATTTAAGTCTCTTTAAATAATGAGCTATAAAAGTAAGATTTCTGTATATTAAAAAAAAAAAAAAGCCTACATTTACTTTAGACCAATAGCAGGGTGCGAAATCATTTGAAAATGGTAGGGGGGAAGAAGTTCAGCGATCCACACTAATGCATCGTGGAGCCTCCAAAAAATTGAAATAATGGATTATTATTATTATTATTATTATTATTAATAATAATAATAATAATAATAATAATAATAAATGTTCACGTCATTGTTATTTAAAAATACTTTAATGTTATTTATTAATTTAACTAGAATTGGTAACTTACCTACGGCATTTAATATACACTTCGGTGCGTATGGTCCAGGGTTAGACTCTAGTGGAAGCACAGTACCCTTGTGTTTACTATCATATTGAAGATTGAATTCACGAAAATAGCAGTAGAGATCTATAAGTCAGAAATAATAGTCCCTGAGAACCGATGTCCTAACCAAGCATTAGAACTACTAACTTGAAGCGCTCCACCTGGCAAGCCATAGATCCTCATGAGCTGTAGAGTCAGAGTATAGTTTTTATTATTATTTATGAAATTCTCGTTTCTTCGCTACGTACGTAGTGTTTCAGCTTGGTCGTTCAGATATACGGTCACCTTTGTAAGTCTAAATAATACTATGTATCTATATTGTATTATTAGCAAGAATATATTATTATAAATAATGATTTCAATACAAATACTTGATAGACAACAAAAAGCCGTGCTGCATCAGTGGTAGAGCGCTCACCTCAGATGCGTGGGTCATCGGCTGGATCCTAGCTCGTGCCAAATTCTGCTTGTGGTATACAAACAATTGTGTGGGGGTTTTCTCGGGGTCCTCCCGCTTCCTTCCACTATCTTAATCAACCATTATAATTCGTCTCATCATGACCATCTTCCTTAGCCTTGGTGAATATTCGTAGGGCGCTAAACTTTAGAAAATAAAAGCACAAACACTATAATACGATTGATTTGCTAATATAAGTTAAATGACCCTTTTCAGCAGCGAGGCTATGAAATGTGGACTTACAGTTTAAGGTGGAATCCGAACCACGGTAATCGTTCAAATTTTTGTAAGGCGCTCTCACCGGGAATCGAACCCAGGACTCCGTGCACCGAAGATGGTGCGCGCGTGCTAGCCACTAGACCACCGAAGAGAGCCACAATAATACGAGTATTGAATGATTGTGTTACTGTATTTATAGACCTAAAATATAGTTTGCAATAACGTATCTTACCTTAGAGAAAAATTTTAAGATTAAACTTCATTTTCTTTCCGTGTGTAACGAAAGTTGGACATGTGATGGCCAGAAGAAACCCACGTATGAGTAGCAGTAACAGCATCCCATAATTTTAAAGGAAACCCACTGAGTTTAATTATCAATAAAGATTGCAAGGTACTCGCCAACATACGGTTTCTTTCGGAACTTTCAATATGAACAACACTGAATCCACGTTCACAGGCAACAGTTGATAAAGGCACAGAACGAACTTTCCGCGTTGAGGCTTTAAGAACTTGAAAATAATTTACCGACTTAGAACTTGACTTGTACTCTCTCCATTCTGACACTGTAAAACCCCCGCTTGGTGTAATGGCTAGTACGCTTGACTTCGGTTAGCGTGGTCCCTGGTTTGATTCCCGGTAGGGTACAATTGAACGACCAAAATGGTTGGGATTCCATTATAATCAGTAGGTCCACGTCTCCTTTAGCCTAGCAAGCATAACCGTGGGACGTTAAATTAAATCAAACCAAATCATTCTGACACTGCAATATCAAGATTCAATTCAAACAATTAAGCTGCTTTATATACGTCTACGTTACCGTATAAACTACTCAGGCTATTACGATCTTTATTTTCAAACACTGAAAAGCACTTTAGCACATCATTAGAAGGAAACCTTTCCATTTCGTTTACTAAATCCTGGATTACCTACCCCTTATTTAATCAAACTCACTATCATCACTCCCTGTATCAGATGCTTGTCTGCAGCGCACTAAATACTTATCTTTACAAAGATTTTGGTAGACATCATCTTTCATACGCATTTCTCTCAGAGCTTGGATTGTAGGTTCATTTTTTACTGTATTTCATTGTACGAAACTGCTTCCTTTTGCATCATTTTACTAATATTAGACAGAATGGGCGCAATATCCAGAAGAAAACCGAGCAATAGAATGTTCTTTTTCCCCGACAGTTTTTTTTTTTTTTTTTTTGTGTGTGTGTGTGTGTGTGTGTAAATACCACTCAGTTTAAAACTGTCTCTGTTGAAATGGTCAGTATTTTCATACTCCAAAAGTAGGAATTGCATTATACAAGAAAAGTATGTAAAGACTGCCAATAATGCATCCTTCTCATTTGAAATCCAACGTATGTGAAACAATCTTTTGATTTTCAACAGTCCTGCGGCATCTGTGACTGTCGCGATGCTTTTAAGTGTTGCAGCTGTAGATGACTTACTGAACACTTTGTAAAGTTCGCCTAACAAACATTCAAAGTTGTGAACAGCATTCACAACACCAAAAACTCTTTCAGAAACAAGATCAATTCGATGTGCTATGCAGTGACGCTAATTACGCACGGGTTGACATTTTTTCTAATTTGAGCAGCAACACCTTCGTTTCTCCCAGTAAACACTACATCCCCGTCCGAACTAAATCCAACAAGTTTTTCTTTAAGATTAAAAATATCTATGTCATCTTCGGAAAATGCTTGAATAATTTTCTCTTCAAGGGATTTTGCATCGCCATTTTCTACAGGCACTAATTTTTAAAAAAATGACAAGATTCTTCGTCCACATATGTTCATATAACAGCAAGTGCTTATCCGCAAACCTGTTTGTAGGTTCGTGCACTGAAATTGAAAAACAATCTGTTTGTGTGAGAAATTTTACCAATTTTGCATGCAACTGGTACACTAGAGAATAAAGGTCTGCATCTCGTCAACAACCGAACAACCGAAAAATTAAACACCTGATCCTTTTACAAATAAACTACGTTTTTTTTTTTTCAAACAGCATGCATTTAAAATTATTGTTTGTTTGAAAATTTTTATTATAGACCTACTTATATTTTCCTATTAAGGTGTCCCCCCTTACAGATTTTGGTGAGGAGGAAACGCAAGTGTAAAATTTTTGGTGGGGGGAAATCCGTCCCTCCCCCCGGGATTTCGCACCCTGACCAATAGTATGAGTAACCCTGAAGAAAAAATAAGTGGCAATTAATACGCGGAAAATAATCGTCTCCTATCTTAAGTACAAAAAAATGGGTCTCAAGCGTGTTGGTATTCGCAAAATTTGTGGATGGCAACGCAGTGCAGATAATGCAACAATCAATTATAATCGCTATGCCGATTATCACTAGCTGAAACAGAAAACGTTGCGTTCACGCAAACCACTACAGAATGAGACCCTAGGAAGTGATAGGACCTACACAGATTTGGTGTTTCCATCATACTATGAACATTTGTAGCATATAAATTAACAGTTATATTGTTACGATTACAAGTGCTAACTCTTCCTTTTTATCATTTTGAGTTAAGAAATATTAATTTACCTTTTTTATCATTTTGAGCTAAGAAGTATTAACCTACCTTTTTACTATTTTGAGTTAAGAAGTATTAACCTAAAATGAAACAAATCACTATGTTTAGTGTATCATTTCAATATAAAATAATTTGCTAATACAAGCGCACAGAGAATGTTGTTCAACAAACCAGTCGGTAACACTCCTTTCCATGGAAAGATTGTCAATAAAGAAATATTATATTACTTACCATTTCCATTTCTCGAAGTCCTGCTATTACCTTTACACAAGCTGTGGACTTTCTAAGGTCTTACGAAATTCCAATTCAGAAGAAACTTTCTTAATACGTTGCTTTCAATAGCAGTCGTAAGCTTGTGAAACCGCCTAAAGCATCCATATTCTTCAATTCTTTCTTACTAGCAGTGGCGTATTTACGATTTTATTTCGAGGGGGGGGGGGGGCGGCTTTGCCAACTCTAGTTCTGGAAATGTGAAAGTTCTGCAAGCTATTTTATTTACATTAATATAGTAAATAACATTTTGGGGAGGACTTAAGCCCGGAAGCCCCCTAAATATGCCACTACTTACTAGTATTAATTAACAAGTAAAATAATCATTATGTAATTGTTACTTATAGTTTTTAATTAAATAATTTTTTACCATAGATACTTATAGTTTTTAATTAAATATTTTTTACCATAGACCATAGACCATACTTCCGTAAATGGGAGATGTAGTTCATAAATAAAAAAAAAATAAAAAACAATAACTTTATCAGTAGCCTCTCACGAGTCTACTTCGGGGGATCGAGCCCAAAAATCTGAGTTCAGAATAATAATACAACTTCACGTGTCCCTGTAAAAGGAACAAAAATACTGTAAATCCGACCAAAGCCATATACAGGCTCAGTTTTTGTCCACTTTCTATATTCCTATCAACAGGGAATTACTAATGTAAATGCCATATCCACCTATATATGGAATGTGGCACTTCAACGATCAAAACCTGTCCCTATTCTACAGAGCCTAATTCCCTATCAAAATTTATTTCTTGAACCTGTACATGAATTAATCTGTGTAGCCCTTCTCACACGACCTCATTTAGTCCAAGAAGCCGCTCTAGAAAGACGTTATCCTACTAGAAGGTAGAACCTAACATAGCTCATGCCTTCAACCGAGGAACCACTTTTGGATCGGAGAACCTAACGTATCCGAGCAAGATCTCCGTAATATTCCCACGTTCGAGCCAATTCCATTCGTTCTTATATGCCGTTGAGAGAGTAGACGAAAAAAAAAAAAAAAAAAAAAAAACACTATGGGAGAAGGTCTCCCTAAAGAAGCTTGTAAAAAAAGATGTTGATGATGAAAAGTGTTTCCATCTAGTGAAATATTACACATATAATACATAAATATATCAATTATAAATACACTTAACATATTGACCCGAAGTGACATGCATATCCGCTTTCTTTGAAAAAAAAAAAAAAAAATGTGTTAGGGGGCTCAAATTTTCATTTAAAATTCAAATGCCTATTTCAGTCTTTTCCTTAAGTATACAAGAAAGGAAAATTCCGACCCTTCTCACCACACTAAGACACTTCATTTACATAAGGTTTAAACACGAAATTCAGTGAAGAAAATTAATTTGAATTTTAATATGTTAGGCAATCATATGCCTCACTTTAATTGTCTAAAGTCTGGATTAGTTCTGACTTCTATTCTGTGAAAAAGATTAATAAAATTGTTATTTTGGGTGGGTCGATTTTGTGAGTTTATAGTCTCTTTTAGTCTTTTCCCGTAACTGTTGGATCAAAGGAAAAAACTTACCACACTCCTTTTGCGATACACTATAATAATTTGTGCACTACTCAAGACTGATTAAATCACTTTATCTTATTAAACAACAGATAAAAGCAGTCATTGGGCAAGCTTCAACCTTCCCGAATTTCAGTTTAATGTCTCGATCAGTTTTTATTAAATAGTTTCATTAATTAATCATTTTATATTCATAAACTCTTTGTTTAATAACTCTAAAATTGTTCCTGAATGATAACTGTCTAATACAGTGCGAAAGAGGACAGTGCAGTACAGTCCTCATCTTCTTCATGTTAGGTCGACTATATGCACTACAGAGGCTTAAGTTCTAGTCCTGACGATTATAGTTGAAGCTTACGTTTAACACTATTCAATTGTTTAACCAGGAGTTCTAGTCAGATTCAAGATCTTCTCCATCCCTACATAAGTCGATATATCCGTCCCATCCTCGTTTATTTTTTCATTACTGCAAGAAGGTACAGTTTCTGTGCTTTAGGAGAGGACGAGTTGAGTGTGAAATTCTCGAATCCTTTCGAGCGTGCAATTTTCGAGATCAAAATGAGTCCTTTTACTTGTTGAGGGAATCTCTGGTGTTGGGTCGCTCCTTCGACGTTTTTGGTTATTTCTATAACAGTCTATATAAAACAATAACTAATTCCAAAGGGTTTTTAGAGTTCCGCCTTGCGCTAGCGTAAACAATGCGGGTAGCCTTAGGAACTTGAAAAGTATCAGACTTCTCGAAAAACAAAAAAGTGTTTCCTCGATAAATCTCTGAGAAACTGATCTAGCTAACCTAGTGGTAAGAATGATTAAATATAGTGAGGCAATAAGAAAAAACCTAACAGTAGAACGGGTGGCAGCAAATTTACCACCTACTCCGGCCTACTAGCATAAATTTTATTGAGAGGCAGGTCCTCATTGTAAAACCAAGCTAGTCAGATTACAGTATCCGGGGTAAACGCAATTTTCCTCCTCATTTGTCTTCTCTCCCTGCATTAATTTAAGAAAATATGCTGACTGAAGGTATTTGATGTATTTTCAAAATGGCGGAGCATGGAAAATTGGTTTCATAAAATCGACATTGGCCTTTACTATCCTGCCTTTCCACATATTGTTTTACAAAATACTTATTTGGAGCCTTCTGTAATGTAAGCTCCCACGGTCCATTGTCGATGAGGCAAAAACTCTGCATAGTATCAGATACCAGATATTTATTGCACGTAACCAAAACTTATCATGTAACTTAAGTGGTTTCTTCTTCCCTTGTCATATATTCGCTTATATTAAGCATGTTTTCTGTACTTTATTTGCTATATTGAGTGCTGTTTTCCATTCTCTGTTTCATTATTTTAACTTATTTTGAACACATTTCTTCTTCATTTCGTAGATCTGTAGCTTTCTCTTCCTCCTCTCTCTCCCCCAAAACATGTTTCAGCTCGCGAGCGTATTGAAGGAAAAATGAGGAGTAGCCAGTGGAGCTACAGACTGCAATTCATAGCAAACTCAATTGTCTTTAGGATTTCCACCCAGCACTCTTTGTTCTTCGAGTAAATTTCCAAGATAGTCTTGAGATCTGTAATGATTTTTCAGTTTTATTACTCTTAGCCGTATACGCGGTTATATAACTGTATTTAGCTTGGATAGCAGAGAGAACCTCCTTCCATACGCCACTGGTGAAGATAGAATGATTGTCACTCGTGATACGAAAGTAGTACCCATATTCGTTTAAAAAGTTCATCAGGCACGAAATCATAACTTTCGAAGTAAGTTCTCGAACTGGATAAAATTGTACACGAGAGAAGGAAACCACAAGTACGATCTCTATCCTTCTATTTTCGATTTTGTAATGGGTTCTAGGTTATAGATATAGAGCCAAATCTAAGGCTGCCTTGCCAAAAGTGCTTTAAGTAAAAGTTTTCATTTGGTCCTGAGCGATTAAAAGTCACAGTTTATATATATTCTTATACCACTGTATACACTCTCACACACACAAAACACTTCACTTTGAAAGTTCACTCACTCTCCATTGAGTTTGGATTATATTAGTTCTTTCCAGTCAATATCTCTTCCTGGGTTTGGGGTGTCGCGATGCTCTCCGTGTACATGGATAAATAGTCATCCTATTCTTCTATAGGAAGTTCTTGCTCCATCTTTTGCCTTTTTCCTTCAGGTTCCTCCTTTTTTCTTCCTTTTCCTGTTTTTTCTTTTCTTCTTGTCCCCTTAATTTCTCATTTTGTTGTACTAGACTAAGGGGAAAATCCCAGTCTTTAGTTTCTGCACTTGTCGATTCTCCACCTCTGGGCTGGTTTTCTTCCCACCTCCTTTTGTTGCTATTCTTTGCTCTGTCCACCTGAAACAAGAGCTCGACATCCAGACTCGGAAAGGCTTTCAGTCTGGCCGACACATATACGTTTCGGTGATTCACAGGTAGTTTAAAAGACATGTTGAAAACTAAGTATTTAAAAAAAAAAAAAAAAAAAACTGCGGTCTCCTCAACTCCAGAATTAGTACAGCATCCAATAAGGATACTGACCTATAACCTATGACCTGCAGGTGTGGAACTTATCAAAGAATTGATACCACCTAAGTGTACAGGACTTATTCAACCAACAGATGTTTACTTTTTCAGACCTTATAAGAATATGGTACGATTCATCACAGATACCGTTCTCACACAATTTGATATCAATTTGTGGCATAGAGATCATTTTCTTCGGCTTCAGTCTTTCGTACATTATCAGTTTACGGCGGACAGATTTAAAAACATGATAAAGTATGTGTTTTTTTACTGGTGGTTATGTTAATAACAAGCCAGAAGAGTTCGTAACGCCTCTGGAGTATTGTTTTGAAGCTGGATTGCTAGACAATTGTGCTAACGCCAGCTTTCATAAAATGTGCTCATTGTAACAACTGTTTTTGCCTCAGTCACACTTTGGTTGCATGTTTGCACACCTTTTGCACTGCTTCACCTACATAGATATGTTAAACATAGATATTCAGTTGTTAAGTACAATATCCTATGATCTTTGTTTCATTTGTACAATTCTGTTCAATATCATTTTGCTATTGTGTACATTCATAACAGTACAAATCTAAATTTCTACTTTTCTTTATTATGTATTTAGAAACAATAGGAAAACTAAAGGACAATTGAATTTCGATTCACTTCAACTATTATTTCATTCAGTAATAACACATATGTTTTGTTTCTAATGCACGTTCGTCACGGTTCTTTCGATATCATTTACGTGAAAATAATGAATATGCAGTGAACACATAACTCTGACTTCCTATTCATAATGCTAAACAAAAGTTGAATATCTTCGGGACTTTTCTAATTTTCTCATACGTAGTTTATACATAAAGGACTTGCTGCACCAGTTAGGTTGGGAGCTCTATTGTAACGTATTCGTGATGGTTACATTTGTATGTCATTAGTTGGTTTGATCACAATATTTCAAGCAATACTAATATACAAAAAACGTTCATTTACAAGATTGGCGAGCACTACCAACTACGCGTAAATCACTCCAGTACATCGAGTTGCGTTAAAGTTTGTTGGTTTGGTCACAATGCTCCAAGAAATAACATGTTTATATACAAACTCATTTTTCACGCTGGCAGACATAATGGATTACAGATGATACGTCTTTGATATTTTGTGGATATCTACTATTGACCATAAACGTAAATACCACATTTCGCTTCTCCAACTTCAGTGGTTTGAGGTGCAGATGCGTTTGATACATAGTGTGGCATTTTGACACAAGTATTGTTTACGGCTAATCCTGGTGGACACCATACAAGCGTTTCTGAACTGTCTCGGGGTTGTTTTGTCCATATTTTATATGCGTCCGCTAAATATTCATCATCAAATGTTGGTCTCTTTTGTTCTGGAGATGAAAACAAATTCTGAACTGTCGTCTGTAACATCAGAATTATGTAAACCTGGATTCTTCATAGGAATGCTGTGTTCACTTTTCTCGTCATCTATGAAAACGTCCTCCACACTGTCACTATTATCTTCGGAATTCGATGCCTCTTCATCGTACACAAAGAGTACATATTTCCTGAAGAATAATGTCTTCATCAATAAGTTCCTGTTTGATTTGCTCAAATAACGTTACTTCCGTTTGCGTTGGCTTTGCCTTTGACTGGCCAAAATAGTTTACCAATAACTGAAGAACAACTGCTTGCCTCATATTATAACAATGTCATATATAGTTGATGCAAATTCAGTTGTCGTTTTTGATACGGTTGGAAATATAAGTTAAAAATATATTAGATGGCAGCAACCTTGACACCTGCAAACGATATAAGGGCATTTCAGTGTTATAAATATAATAACATTATTATAAAATACTGCAATTGAGTCATCTAGTTGCAAAACCGGCCATCACCATTTTCTAATACGGATCCTTTTTGCATGCATTTAAACGAACACGTACGCGTATTTTAGATGAAAATGTGCAAGCCACATTATCGACTGGAACATGAACAGTATCTGTTACTCAAGGTCATTTTCACCTGGTAACTAGCATGACCAGCCTTACGAGCTGCTCATATTCTAGCTGTCAGTATGGCTTGCACATTTCCCTGTAAAAATACGTGTAGGTTCAAGTGTATGCGAAAATGATAAGTAATAGAAAATGGAGATGGCCGGTTTTGCAACTAGACAAATCACTTATTTTGTATTTTTGTGTTAGTGATTCAGATATATCATTTATACATAAAAATGGAATTTTTAGTTTCGTGTGTAAAGTGCAGTTGTACATTTTGTACACTTCAAAGGCAATAATTGACTTGGTGATTTACAAAAAGAGTAATATTCAAAAGCCGAAACTTGAAATTTCCCCAACCCTTGCATTCATTACACCTATTTTTAACAGGGCCGAACAACTTCCGTTCAATATCATTTTTGTGCAAACGTTTGTTTGCTTTGGTTAAGAAATAGCATGCGTTAAGCACAGGAGAGGGAGCTATCCCCCGAGAGAATATGTCCATTTTCGAAATGGTTCATATTTCTAGTCCGTATTATTTTATGCCGAGTTTGGAGTGATAGAGTAAAGAAGTGGTACAATAACGTGAATTAGGCACATATATCGAGGTGGGGGCGTGGACCTACAACCCCCGTTTGATTTAATCTATCTCTAAACAGGGACAAATGTTTATCTCATAATATTTGTGCCTATAGTTTCGTCTCATTCGGTTAAGAAATACATCCAATAGCGTAAATTACAAATTAACGCGAAATATTTGGGACCAAGCCCCCAGCTCTTGCACTGATAACGTCATCTTTAGCAGGGCTGAAGTCCCGTTCAAGACTTGTTTGCTGCAAAGATTGGTTTGATTTGGTTACGAAATACAACCAATAGCGTACGTTAAGAATAGGACATTAATGCGGTGCAAGCCCCTAACCCCCGAACAGAATCAGCTTATCTTCGAAATGGTTCTTATTTCTAGCCCTCATTACTTGCATGCCGCGTTTAATTTGTTTCGGAAAACATGCAACTAATATCGCAAATCAAACATAAAGTTCGAAATGAGGACTTGGTCTCAACCCCCTTTTGATGTGGCCTATCTTCAGAAAGGGGCAAATTTTGTGTCCCATATGTTTCGAGCAATGTTTGGTTTGATTCAGTTAAGAAATGCAGCCGCTATCAAGACCTAAAATACGTTATACAGGTTATTATTATTCGGTGTTAGATTATTCGGTACAAATAAATTAATGGTAGACACCTGATGTCACGACAAGAAAAAAATAAACGTTCTCTTAAGTGTGCCCAATGCCACTACTATTGGTATCGGCTCTGCTACTTTTTCCACTGGTGTCCGTTTTCTTACTTCCACATTTAATGGTGAGTATCTTTTCTTATTTTTCTTCTCCTCTCCTCTCCTTCGGCTGCATTTAATAATGCATCCATTTTTACAAACCAATCCACGGTAGTGTTAGGTGCTGAGGTAGAAGGTTGCTGTTGTGAGTCCATTTTCTCCTGCAAAATAATGGGAAAAAATAAAACTTATTAGTACAAGATATTTTCACCAAAATAGCACAAATTATTGTTTTTAATGTGTACAATATAAACTTAATACAAATAATACTTCATCATAAAGATCAGTCACAAACTTCTGTTATTCTAACCATGTACGAGAATCACTTTCTTTAGCGTACAGAACCTATAAAATATCTTTAGTTTGCAAAACTTATGTAGGATTCCGGACAAAACTTTATACATTTGCGGATTCTCGATAAATCCGCACAAACAAACTACCCGGTATCGGTATCCGTGTTGTGTGAGACCGAAACTTAATTTCCAATAAAATGTTCATATAATTCGATTTGCCCGTTACGAAGAATATTTTTGTGAGAATCTACCAAAAATATCGGTGTTGAACAGAACGTTAAACTCAAACTCAACTCTAGTGCCCCCGCGTAGAATAGTCGCTAACGCTCTCGGCTAGAGTGCGAACGGTCCCGGATTCCATTCTCGGTGGGGGACTAGTGATCCCGTGTAGCGTACTCGCTAACGCTCTCACGTTCGTTGCAAACGGTCCTGTGCTCGATTCCCGGTAGGGGCTACGGTGCGAACGGTCCCAGGTTCGATTCCGGGTGAAGCACTCGGTCGAAAAAAGTGTATAAACGCTTTCAGACAACCCACCCTGAATGAAGTTGTTTTCATTCACACCGGTCAAATGCCTTGGGTGGTACCTAACTTAAGGTCACAGACCGCTTCCTTACTTTCTTCTCCCCGGATAGTGTGCTCACCGAGGAATGTTATACCTCAGAACGTGACGGGTTAAAAAGTCTTCAATGCCTAGAGCCCAGAAATATAAAATCCTAATCAAAATCGACTCAACATTTCACCGAAGTATAAAAGTTAAATCTAATTCCCAACGGGAACGCTCACAAAAACTTTCGCAGTTGTAAAAAATCCCATGTTTCAATCCTACTGAAATCGCATATGATTCCAATTTTCCCCCAACAACAAACAAGGTTTTGATGCTATAAAACAAAGTTCATACAAAATTACTTATTTAAAAAGTGGTAAAGTCTTCACTTCATATGTCTGGGGGTCTGTAGTTCGATCTCGGGTTGTCCATGATAAGTAATTTAAGTTGCAGAGGATTCGGACGCACATGTTTCACGAAATGCTAAAGAACTTGGAGGAATATTGTTTAATTCATCCAGCCTGATGAAGATGCATCTCCAGCCAAACTGGGGACCGCATGCTCTATCATTTGATCACTCAAATGGACACGGGAAAACAAAAAATGGAGGTACTGCGTTCCCAGTAGCAGAAACAATTGCACATACAGAAACCAGTTCGCCACGTTCTGCAGATGTCACACTAGCCACATCGCGCATTCCTCTTGGTGCAAGAACTGAAGGCGGCTTATGAACTGTATGAACGCCTGTTCATAATTGGGACGGTAACTCATCAATGCAGGATCCTCGAGTTGCTTAAATTTAACACAGTATCTATGTATACCAGATTTTGGCACTGAGTATTTCTCGCTGAATTTTCTTACACTCAGCCGACGAGAATATACCTCTATTGCCATTTTCAGACCTTCTTCGTTGTAAGATGTGTTGGTCTTGCATATTCGTTTCCGTGGCATGGTTTCCATTTACAACTTCGGCCTGCTGGAAACATATTGAAAAGAATGCAGGTATTAGTACATGCAGCGCCACTGAGTGAAACCAATACATTAAGTTATTTACACTATTAGAAGCACTACATACTAAAATATATCCAGTGGGGACAACTGGGACAGTGTCCCAGTTGACCACACATGGCCATCTTTTCACTTGAAACCGCTTAACCTAGCACATGGATTCGGGTTGCTGTGTTGGAGCCCTAATAGCACATGTTTACCATTGATATTCGCCTGAATAATAAATCAATGTTCTAAGGGGGAAATTGCATTCATAATACAGTACAAAGAATTTACTTTTACCTGTCAAAAATGATCTTTATGCTCTCCTCTTCTTTGTAATTCTGTGATGCCACGAAGCACATGCCACACACGACTGTCTGACACTGCATCCACAATACTACTCTAAGTTCTCGTTTCTCCCACCAGTTGGCGCCAGCAAGCAATGTCCCAGTTGTCCCCACTCTATCCTACAGTATATCGGCTTCGTTGCACTAGTCCAATATCAGCATAGGATTTGCCTTCTTTATATATATTTACCATTATCTTCGTCTCATTAATCGTTGTTTCCTTCTGTTTGCAAACCATTTTACCTTCTAGCACAACTAACCTGTCTCTTCTTTTTCACACTGATGTCTTTCCACACAGAACCATTTCACTCCCTAATGTCCGGTCACGAACTGATGCGCTTTCGTTTTTCTCCTAGGTTAGGTTTGTAGCTATATGAAGAGACCCCGTACAGAACAACCCTCACGGCTAGATTATCCTCTGTCTTTTACTTCATGCGTCTACTTTCCTTCTCATTCCGCACATTTACACAGCATGGAGTGTTGGAACAATTCACCGGAAGGAACGATCAACTCATAATCTATTTGTCGTGAACAACAATTTGTATTCACTTGGCCTGTGTGAATACTTATGTATATCAGTGTGAAAAGCACAGGTCAGCCGACTCTGCTTTCATATATAGAAAAGAGGGAGATATTGAAGTTATAGGATATTAAGCGTGGCGAGTTTTGCGTGCTTTAATCATCCAAGTAGTTTCTCCTTTTAAAAATAAAAACTTCACAATAGATGCCAGAAACTGGAGAATTAAGACATTTGAATTTCCAAATATGGTTGCTTGTTACTTGGCACTATTGGAATTTCGTGTTACTTGCCACGGGTACCTTATCGCATATTTATCTGTCTATGACAGCGTGTCCGTTGCCACGCACCTGCATCTAGATTTGACCTTGAGAGGGTGGAGTAATTTCCCAAGCAATTTTCAAAGCAAGGCAATCACTGAAACACAAGAAACAAAGCAAATTTCTGATTTAAGAAATAGGAACCTTGTTACATTTATGCGTGTCACAAAACTTTCCACGAAATACAAGAAACAAACAAAATTCTGATGAAAGAACTATTCTTGCAAATCTATACAAACAATTGAAGTTCTTCAGTAACTCGAGCGCTCATTTTGCCGCCTGAAAGCATGGAAGCAACGCAATAATTTATATATTACATTACATTCGATCCATACTCCTCGGCGGTTCCAATACGAACCTTGTCACTTGTATTCCGTGCGCGTCGCACGTCATAATAATTATGATTATAAACATTAATTATTTACAAAATCCAACAGCATGTCCCTTTTCTTCTTAATCAACTATTCCAAACTTTTGTACGTAACTCAAACTTCTGATACATTTTTTTTAAATCACAGCCTCTTCTCAGATTCTCGAGATTCGTTGTATTCTCTCGTCAAGCTTTATGGAAGATACTTTCCTTCTCTTTTGCGGTATATATAACCTTGTACTTGGTGTCTCGTAAAGGCATGGAAACTAAATTTAGCGTCTTTCTTCAGCACCTTTACCAAAGTAAGTATGTGCGGGCGAACGTTTAGATATTGTAGCGTTCAAATTTGTGGTTTCCATCCTTCCACTACGTTGTTGGTTCTGTCTCTCTCAGCACTGCAGTTCCAAGTACTTCTTTTAATGGCAGGATTTCTAACCACTGTCCGACAAAATAATCATTAAACGCTTCAACCTTGGTCCCGGTGGCAGTCCTCCATAATAAGTAGCCAGCTATCATCAATATACTCTAGGGGTACTAGGGTCAATGCAGCACACATCCGGATATGTCGACGCACCTCCTCGTTGTTAGTGTAGTCTTCTACAAGGCAAAGACTTCGCACTTTTCTCCACATGATCTGGGCGAAGTGGAAGTTACAACCTGATATTGCAGCGTTGCTGCAGTTTCAAAATCTAATGTGCACACTTTTGGGTACTTCTCTCCAACCCAAACTTTAAGAAAAGAGAACAGTTGATTGTAGGTAACCTCCATTTTATCTGGCAGCAAAGCATACAGAACAGGTACAACTGACGTAGTCTCATGTACGCTCCCGATGTCTGCATGTACCGCGTACAGCTGTGCAAAGTGTTTGGGGCAACTCTTAAAAGTTCCATCGAAAAACCACTGTTCACTGTTCCCCAGTGCTTTCCGGATACCCTCGTATGCAAAACAAAGAATTCGTTGCCCATCTTCCAACTTGTCATACTGCAAAAACGAAGTGCCATCTTCAAACAGGAGAAAATAATCTGGAAAATATATATTGCTTGGTGTAGGTGTGCCCTGATTGGTACCCAAAAACTCCCTTCTCGTTTTGTTCAGATTACCTTTTCTATTGCTGTACAAAGGAATTGCAGTGGCCAGATCCAATCCCTGATTTATCGGTACAGCTATTTCCTCTCGGAAGATCATACACACAGGCGTTAGGATTTCTTGTGCCCTCTTGCAATTTGCGAGGCGCTTTCGTATCTGGCAAGTCGCCACGTCCGGAATGCATGTGTGGCCATGCTGCACTGTAGCAATTTCACCTACTGTCCTAACTGAACCCGGACACGTAATTTCTTTCTGTTCACACACAGCTGAAAAGTGAGACCACAATAAGAAGCACGGAAATACTGACCTTTAGACATTTGAATTTACATTTAAACATAACATTTAAAAGCAATAACAGTAGAAAGAATCTACGGAGGTTGCATACCAATAATAAAGGCACGAAAAAAAACTCGCAACTGGAGTTACATTGTCCATTTGCAGATTTCTGTGTGCGTTGTGTACTAATTTTTATTTAATAATATATTTCACTTCTGATTACAGTGTCGTAGCGATTCCTCCCCCCCCCCCCCCCCCGCAAAGTAAAGAGAAGGGACCGTGGCTGCAAAGCCTATGGTTATGGCGACAATGATAAAAAATACCTTTCGGCCAAGCCTACAGGTGGATTTAATCAAGTGTATCAAAGTATCAAATACATTTAGTAACCATCAATAAGAAGTTCAAACGATCAAAAAAGCAACTCAATAGGCACTGCCATAATTTTAAAAAAATGAACAATTAATATCAAGTTCTTCTGCTACTAAATTTGAACTTGTTTAAAATAGCCGAGAAAATGCGAACACTACTAAAACAGCCAATTTAATTATCTAAAATAATCGAAATATTCGGCAACTATAAGTGCGATTCGCAGAGCATGTATATAAAATACAAACTGACGTCCAGGAGTCAAAAAAGGCCGGCATGCAAGAAGTGAAAGACGGTGAACTGTACAAAGAGAAAACACACTAAAATATTATATATTCATACCCATGTTGTCGATTCAATGTTCTTTCTCTGCAAGTGGTACTGAAATCCTTCGTGCAGTAAAAGGGCTTTGCCCTTTGACGTAGTTGAAAACTCCATTACGCTCACAAGAAATTAATCCACACAAGATAATCACAAAACTAATGTTACATTTCAGCACAAACCTTAGCTTTTATAGTCTTCTTTCTCAAGGTCAAGTTCAGATGTTCAAGTTGTTTGTGTCCTCGTTTCCTCACCCCCTCCCCTCTAGAGATCAGGTGCTCAGGTGATTAAAGAATTACTCCTCCCCTCAAGGTCAAATCTACATTCAGGTGCGTGGCAACGGACACGCTGTCATAGACAGATAAATATGCGATAAGGTAACCGTGGCAAGTAACACGAAATTCCAATAGTGGCAAGTAACACGCAACGTCCAAATATTACCCGTGAAGGATTATTACTCGACTAATGAAGGAGGATAAAAATATTAGGTCTAAATTGACATTATATTATAATCCAATGGTTCTTAACTTTTTTTTAGTTACAGTCATGAGACTTGGAAGGAGCTTTGAACCTCCTTCTAAGAAATATTGACTTAAACATAAGTTTTCGTAAACTTTATTTTACAGAAACTTTATCTGTCATACATAGTGTACATAATAAAGTACTACTGTGCCATCTAATACTAATAATATTCAACTAACACTGTAACCTATCTCAAGCTGTTTATTATCTTCGATTCAATTCGTTACTTTTCATCTTATCTTTACGGAGGGGGGCGCGGTGGCTCAGTGGTAGAGCGTTCACCTCTGGTGCTTGGGGTCCCGGGTTCGATCCCAGCCCCCGCCAAGTGAACTTTGTGGTGGACAAACACCGTGCTCGTGGGTTTTCTCGGGGTTCTCCCGTTTCCTCCCACTTTCTTCATTCCACCATTTCACTCATCTCTCATAATCACCGTCTCCTTTAGCCTAACCGGCATAACCGTGGGACGTAAAACTCAAAGATTTCATTTTTATCTTTACGGATCCTCTGAGACATCAAGAACTGTTATAATCGTTTCACAGCCAGAATATTATATTCCAAATGAATATTATTATTTATGTGTTATTCTGTCGTTAGTAAATAAATTAAATTAGAATAAAATATTGAATATTTTGTGCTTAAAAATATTGAGGGACGGTCCCTCCCCCGCCAGAGATTCTTCACCATAAGAGGGGTGGGGTGTATGTTGGGCTAAGAGAGAGATCAATGACTGCCTAGAAATATCCTAGTCCTTCTACCTAACGGCCATTCCACCACTCAACCCAACCCTCTTAATTTCTTTCAAATTTTGTGCATTCAATGTTCTTGATGACAGCTGAAAAAGAAAAAAGAAAAATAATCTGCAGAGGTGTATCTCAGTTGTGGGAACAGGTTCTCACCACATCTTTCAGATGATAAATGACTATAAGTGCGTTTGCACACGTCGCCGACAATATCGGTGGAAGCCCCGACAATATCGTTGGCGGTGATGACCGAAGTAAGCGACACACAAAAAAATCTTCTCCATATATGTAAACAAATAAAAAAAATAATTGGGAAAATTATTTTTTAAAACAAGGACTACAAAAACTGTTCTGAAGAGGTGTGGAGGGCGGTGCAAAACTTATAAAAAATAGCCCTATGCCTAAACATGTTTAGATTTAACAGTGCCGTTTTAAATAGATGCTGTAAACATATTATTTTCGTTTCGATGAGAATTGATGCTGCTGTACATTGCAAACTACTGTATATTAGTTTTAATTTTTGTTGGAACACTGTTACATATTGAATGCATATTATTTTGTTTTCCATGCAATTAACATTAATGTCATAGTAGCTTAAATGATAAGATTCGAATTAGTAATTCTGTTTTACATTGCTCCATACATACACTGGCGCAAATCCGTCCCCTCCAATCTTGGAACTGGGGAGATTGCCCCCCCCCCCCTTAATAATCCGATTTGAAATGTGTTTTTTGGGAGAGAAATTTGATTGTGTCCGATCGCCAGAAAGGAAAGTGAGATGAAATTAATGTCCACTCAGAATAAGCCTCAAATCTGCCCGCCTCCCAATGTTGAAGACAATTCTGCTCCCCTGATCCTCCACAGTATTGTTTGTCGACTACAGAAATAGTTTGAACATCGCTATATATATAATATGGGATCGATCTTACTCGCCCCCCCCCCCCCAATGTTGAAGACAGATTTGCGCTGTTGCATACATACCTGTCGTTTCTCGTTTCTTTTTGTCCATGAACTCAAAATCCTGGGCAAGGCTTGCATAAACTTTTCGCCATGCTTTTTGCTTTTCAATTCTGTCCTTGAAAGAGTCTGTTATCTTATCCCATATGCAAGGTCTACATTCCACAAGTTCAATAAGGGTTAAAATATCGAATGGAAAAATTCCTTCCATCTCTAAAAATCTAAGCAAAACTAGAAAGATACGATTGCAATAATACACAACCTTTTCATTCAGTCTCTGTAGCTAAACTGTAGAACTCTATCAGGGGGTCGATCCCGGTACAAAGGGGAGAGGGAAAACTTGGATGCATAGCTTTGGTCTTTGTTTTCAATTGCCATTCCACAAATTATTTTTAAAAAGGGGGGATTTGGGATAGTTTTGGAAATGAGAGAAAGAATCTGCAACAAGTGAAGCATGAAATCACAATCAAGAAAATGCCAAATGAGTAACTTGTCCTTGGAGCTTTGGAAAGAGTGTTTGATTGTGCTGGTTTCGTTTCAAAATAATAATAATTCTACTTTGACTTGTCAACAAATATTCTATTCAATCATTGCTTACTGAGTGGAATCGGGAAAAGAGATCTGCACACAATTCTGATGAAAATAAAAGAAAGTAATAATAATCAGGATTTTTTCCATATGCTTATGTTCACAGTGTATCAAACTTTGAAAATTACGCTTAAATTAATTTCCAAAATGTATTAAAATTTAAAAGCATTAATAGATTAAAAATATACCATCAAAGAGTGTGTGTGTGAGAGAGAGAGAGAGAGAAAGAACAAAAATAAAAAAAGGAGTGGAAAATAATCAAGAAATTGGTTATCTAAATTTCCTATATTCTGTTTGGTAATAGCTATTTAGAGGGAAACCAGTACTCTTCAGACTTCCCACATTTTATATTTATTTAATAAAGGGAATTAGCTACTCCAAAACAAAGACTGTAAAAAAATAATAAGCTGTTCCGAAGTTGTTTATAGAACAAGATAATAATAATAATATTATACAATTGTAATAGAAAAAATGGAAACATCAAAATTCCAAGGACAAGAAACGAAACAAAAATACACAGCGCCTTGTCACTCACTCTCTTCATCTAACCCACTGGCCGGCCGACATTATCGGTGGCGTGTGCATCCAATCATAAGAAAACATTGCCTCCGACAAAATCGGTGTCGGCGATACCGCCGACAATATCGGGGGCTTAGCCGACAGCATCTGCGTGTCGGAGGATCGGCCGATAATATCGGTGGCGTGTGCAAGCTACGATTTGAATACATTGAAGTCGATTTCACCGCCGACATTATCGGTGGCTCCACCGATAATATCGTTGTCGTGTGCAAACGCACTAATTCTAATTCTAACACAGATACAATCATGAAACTGATATCTTTACAAAGCTATCATTGAGCAGAGCTTTCAGCTGATATGCAACATGTTCAGTCTCTAACGAATTTCATGTTCAATATCGTTGAACTTCAGTGGCGTCTCGTGAGGTGGATGTTAGGGCGTTGGCAAGAAAGAAAAAATATATTAATCCTCACAACCATAGGCGAAACTAGAGGGGACCCTCCTCTCCCCAGGAGCAAAGTTGGGCCGACCCACATATTTTTTTACTGATCGAAAATAATGTGATAAGTTATCCTCAATTTACGCATAACTATTTTGGTAGCGTTTGCATTCGACATAGGTGACTATACTTTGCCCACCCATCGATTTCTTGAATATAGTCTGTACCTGGAAGTTCTCGTAATTTTCGAAAGTAAGGGACCATGGCCATCCCCAGCAAAATGCCCTAGTTACACCAATGCCTACAACCTATAAATAGCAATTTTCTTCTAACAATTTAGTCTGGAAATTATAAAGATGAATCAAGGAGGATGTTATTACGTAAGCAATACATTTAATGAGAATAATTATATTAGGAAAATATACCTTCAAAATATGAAACTGAAAATCAAAAACAAGCAAAATATGAAACTGAAAATCAAAATCAAAATCAATTTACTTACAATTACTTGAATTCTGGCTCGAGTCGTCTTTCTTTACGTTGAAACTTCTGGATCACTGCATCATAGAATTTGGATTTGTCTCCCTCTCGTACTTGGATAACAGTTCTCTTTCGATCGAAATGAGGCTTAAATTCGTCATTCGGTGCTCGGTCTGAGTAGCGCGGCAGAACGTGTGGATCCTTTTCAGTGACAGTTCTCGACAGATGATGTTGTGGAAGGTAATGTTGCAATCAGCATAGCTAACTTATAAATCTCCGTGAATCCACTCACCAGATTCACATCCATCAAATATTGAATGATCTCAATGGGCGTTTTATTTGATTTCTCATTTGAAGCGTACCACACATGTAGTTCATTTTGTAGTTTGGACAATTAAAAACACCACCATAAACTACCTGCAGCTTTTTTAACAAATCGTGATGAAAGTTTTCTCGTTTGTTGAGGAACTTCAGTTTAGATGGGTTTAGGAGATCAAAATTCTGCAATTTTTCGAAAGACTCAAATCTAATTGTAATCTGATTACTGATGTTGTCAATGATTTTAAAGTACAGTCTCCGGCAATGATCCTTCTGTGATTCATCATTTAATCTCCTTCTTTTTATCTGAATCACTTCTTCGTCCCCTATATCTCTCTATCAACAGAAGACCAGACTATTTCAAAATTCTCTCTTTCCTTTTGCGGTTGGTTTTGAAATTCAGTAATTTTATTACTGCAGTATAAAATATCAACATCCCTTGAACAATATATCTGAGAAAGCAAGTAAATTGGACAAAACCTTTATTAAAAATATATTTTCAAAATTCCTTAGGAAGCTAGCGCCTGTCATTGCAGTTAAATTGTCGAAGTCTCCACTTTCACTAACATGATCAAAAAACATAATCAATGATTCTCTGTTTTCACTGACCGTATGAATAAGTCTAGAGGTAAAATTCCATCGAGTACAAGATAATGATGGTAGCTTTTTTGACATGAAAGCAGAAAGTTCGTGCAACCTCTTTGGGGAATGAGAAAAAAAGGCAGGCAGTGATTTAAGACCGCAAAAAATGATTTAAGCTCTTTGTTGCATTTCAATGACTGTTGCAAAACTAAATTCATTGCATGAGCATAGCAATGCGTAAAGAGAGCTTTAGGATACTTTTCCAACACTTTGCTTTGAAGGCCATTGAGATGGCCGCTCATCACCGAAGACCCATCGTATGTCTGAAAAATTAATTTGTCCGCGCATTTATAGGTATTCATTATTTCATTAACATGATTGAAAAGCGCCGCTGCAGTTTTATCAGCACTCATGTCATGAAATCCAAGAAATCGTTCTACGATTTTTTCTCCGTCGCCAAAAAATATCGTAAAACAGTTGACAATTGCGATTTATTGCTTACATCTGAAATTTCGTCAAGCATAATAGCTACAAACTCTGTGTTCTGAATTTCGCGGTAAATTTCGTCTCTCAGTATATCGGCAACAGAATTTATCAAATCATTCTGAATGCTTGCTGAAGTTCCACGGAAAACTGAAGAAGTCTGTAAGTGTTCTTTTAATGTGGATTCAAACTCTGCACTTGCAATAAGAAATTCCACATAATTTCTCTTGTTTAGAGACGTTGCTTGCTCGTATGAGATCTGAATGGTAACTCCTGCTTTGCTAAATAGCAGACGGCATTAATCAACCTCTTTAATATTTCCCTATTCTTCTTTACTTTTTCGTTGTGCAACTCAATGTCAGCCCTTCGTTGGGAATCCAAAAGAACGTCTATTCTTGTTGGGGTTGCAATAAAGGTATTAAATTTAAAAAAACTAGAAAGATGCATTTCAGTCTCACCATGCTGCTTCACTGCAGTATTAAGATGGTTCAAATCCTCGTACCCTTGATGATTCCACACATTTTTCTTAGTTGAAAATAGCAAACATGTCCAACAGTAAAATCTATTCACTACACTACACCCACAAAGCCAATCTGATATGTCGTACAACTCCATTCGAAAATGTCTCTCAAAACCAGCACCACTTTTGCCCTTCACAAGAGTTGACATCGTGAGATTAGGACACGGTCGACCACGGTCAATTATTTGTTTTTTCTCATTATAAGAAACTAATGAAAAAGGACTTTTTAATAGTTTTTGAATTACACTTTTACTAGTCATCTTTAAAAGCTGAAACCACTACACTCGTAAACGCGAAAGACAAGGGGACACCCAGCATTGCCAAATCAGAAAGCCAAAATATCTACAATCTACTCTACAATATATGTATAGCTTTGTAGTAACAAAAAAAAAAAAAAAAAAGATTCTCCTGAATCGAACTTTTCTCTGCTACCTACTAATTTCAATGTAATAGGTCTATTTAAAAAATAATCTCAAAATGTAGGAAGTGAAACAAATCCTTTTTGCAGCATTCAGAAACAACAGAAAAAACGAAAAAAAGGGGGGGAAATCTTTTCCCAAGCACTCGAAGACAGTAATAGGGGGCCCGAAACCGTAAGTTTTGCGGATGAGTCACTAGCCAAAGTGAATGAAAATTAGGGAAAGAAAAAGGCAGAATGGAAAACCGTTCTGTAGCTCAGCGTCGTTTTTTTTTTTTTTCATCAACTGACTCTTCGAACACAATTTTATTGGATTGAGAAAATAATGATGTTTCTTTTCACCGTGTTCCTTACACGTATTTTAGCAAGACGTCGATTGTACCTTTAACTTATGAATTGAACGATATGTTTAACAATATATATATATAAAAAAATAGTTCGTAGATCACACACACACACAAAATTGCATTCTGCATTGTTACAAAAAAAATTTGTACATCCACCGATAAATCTACAGACTTGGCAAGGCGTTCTTTAACAACGCCTTGGATCATAGAAGCATGAGGTGGAAAACACCAAGTAGTCCAGTAAAGATAGCCCATTTTTCTCCCAAGAAAGGAACAAATTAGTAACAAGCTGAAAATTGGTATGGAAGTAGGGGGATGTGTCAGGAATAACATACTAAAAGTCCCCTAAAATCCCAGTGTAGCTTTTCCCGCAATTTTTAAAGATGTCCGCCATCTTTAGACGACGACTTCGAATTTATGGAAATCGTCACCCTTTACGTTTATTTCTCTAGCCACTCTTCTAATTATCACAAAGCCATAAATCATATATGGTTGGAAAGTTTGAGAGACAGAAAATCTAAATATATAACATATATGCCCATCATGCCGAATTTCTAGAAGAAGAGGAAGAAAACAGCTTTTTTTATTTAAAAAAGATGTATTTTCAGATATCATGAGAAGTTTGCAACACTGACAGTCATTGCACATCAACGAAACAACACCAACGGATGTCCTTTATATTTATCTCAATTATAGCCAATAATGACACAAATTGGTGCAATACAAGCCGAGAAAAAATATAACTAATGTTACTTTCTGACCTCTTTGTACAAAAGTGCATAAGATAACATTCACGTTTACGGTTCTAGTCACCTTCTTTTATCACATAGGACCAAGAGTTATATATCATTGGAATTCTTAAGAAACGTAAATTCAAACGAAGTAACACTTATACTAATCAATACGAAGTAACTGTGGAAGAAGCGCAAAACCCAAAACTCCGGGACAAAACGTGATTTTCGCATAAATTCTTTAAAACTTGTAACACTGACAATTATCGTATGTTAACAAAACTGAGCCACCGTTTTCACTATCATCATTATTAATTTACTTTTAAAATGGATTACGTTTTTCCCAATGGAGTAAGCTTTTATGACACATGGTTTTACATCACTTAAATATAGAACAAAAATTATTTGTTGACACCATTAGAAAGTAGCAGAAATTGGTGGTCTCCTTTTCATGGGAAAATCGTAATTCACACACTTAAAATCACTCTCAACTACAATAGCCATTTGAATGTATTTTTTTAAAAAATGTCTTGTTTATAAGTAGAATGCAATTTTCCTGCTAGTATTCTTCAAATCGAACTTAATATTTACATTAGACGTTAGTATGCACTTTAAGAACATTTTTGTAACTAGTCTTTTCGGACTTATTATTAGAAACCAATGAGGTTATCTTTATCTCGTTCATCTCCATGGTCTTCATCATTTGGTTTTGCATTCATACATCCAATTCCTCGACACTGACATAAATTAGAGCACACAATTCCTGCTTTCTGACAACCGTACATGCGTTCACAGCCCTTTTTACAGTTACAGGATATTGCACGGAGTGGGTCCTTGGTCATTCTTGCTGGTATGAGAATGCCTCCTAATGTTGTCCATCCATATTCAGTCGCTCGCGAATCATTTCCACGGTACAATTGAACCTGATTATATGGTGTTTCGCAGCATCACTGATGGGTCGCAATTTTGCCAATTCTATTTCGTTCTGAATGGGAAGTGACGTACTGCATGGATTTATGAATGATACTGGTATTCATCCAGTTAGGTTACTATTGCTGGAGAATTGTAGTGTGTTCGTAGAAATGATGTGCCAGCTTCATAGATTGTACACTAGCATTATCATGGTTCAAAACTTCAAGTGATCGGCATAAATCTTCCCGTTTTTGAAGTGATCGCAATGGCTTTTTCTTTCCCTGTAGATACAAACCACATGATGTGTTGCATCTAGTTAAAGCATGGTAACTGAGCAAAAGGTTAGCATATTTGTCTGTGTATCTTACAACTTCTTAGTACTAAATTCTTTACTCACGTCTTGTCCACGTCCAAGCTTTTGAAATGCGATGTCGTACTGATTATTACCTTGTTCAAGCAAAATGATTAAAATGTCAACATCCTCGCCAATTACTACGACGTGCCTACAAGGATTTAAAGACTTGGCTATAGCAATTTTAGCTATAAGTGCGTCAGCATCACTTGTTGCTTGCTGGATTTGAATTCCAGCTTGTGTCAAATGAACCATCAACTCACGGGCGAAACCATCCTTATTTTTGAAATTACGTTTTATTTATTTATTTATTTATTTATTTTAAATAATACGGTTTTATTTATGAATAACACCAAAGCTGATCGAACCTTTGACTCACGTTGCTTCCGCTCAGCGGCTTTTGTACAGTTTTCAGAGCAATACTCATAAAATTAACTGTTGCTTTCGTTCCTAAGTTTAAATACATAGGACACATACGAGTTGTGCACGACAAGGTATGTTCCATGTTGTGACCAAACAACATGATGTAGAAGCCAGCCTCCATCTATAACGTACACAGTATTTTCAATTCGAGTTTTAAAATCTGTTCGATATTCAAACATGTCGTACAAAGCCGACTTTTTCGTTTTTCTCATGGACATTTCTGTGAAGAGAGTAAGTGAATAGGGTGCAAGCTCGTAAACAAAACACTGGTGGAGTTCTTTTTCAGACTTCACTACGCATATGATTCATTTGAAGTATATTGTTTACAGCCAGTAGCTCATCATGGATACGCACTACATTTTGCACTACGGATAGTGGGATGACTTTATCTTTTTGTTTAAGATTCATATTTCCAAAAGTCTGTCCAAACATTCCTTCCATAGCAGCCAATCCGATTTCCTTAGATTTACCAATTAACCATTTCATTACCTACCATGCCAGTGCTTAGGGACACGAGCTCCGGATGTGAAGGGAATGAAGAATGCTGGCAAAACCAAAGCAAGAATTTCTCTAGATGTAATATATCACTCGATTGACTGCTTTGCTACAGGTCCAGCAGTGTGAAGTTCATGCCTATCTTTGTTAATGATTTTTCAAAACATTCTCGTAAGTGGCACGCTGCTGGCATACTTGACACGTACCTAGAATAACACAGTCATGTCTCTCCCATGGGTCAGTCCACCGCTGCTCTTCATTGCTCTCACTAAAACCTCCTCAATCGTCATATCAGAACATGTATCACTCCAAAATATATATAATCTTTTCGGCGAATAGTGAAGTAAACGTTTCCTGTAAATAGCTGGAACTCATGAAGATCCAGTTCATCCCCCAACCGCAGTGCGTATTTGGCATACAAAAGATGCCCAGCTGCATAGAAGTATGGTAACATTTCTCACATGCAGTGAAGATGAAGATTCAAGCCTCCAATTCTTTCGAATTAAAAGACGCATAATTTCTACAAGCTGAAAGTACACAGAGAATAACTTAGAGATACGGCTTGTTTGTGCAGCAGCGTCAATGAATAACTTCAGGTCACTTGCAATCTTGATTGATTATGTTTGAATGTTGAACAACTACATCAGTATCGATATCTTCTTCAGTCATTAGAGAAATACAAACATCTCGCAATTGATGCACAAACTCCTCAGTGGCGTCTAATTCATTAAATATATATATTGCGATTGCTGTGTTAAAAAAATATTTAAAAAATGAGCTCGCAAAGCACGAGCAATAGTAATGGCCTGACTTCATCTGTGGCATGGAGTTACTAGCATACACACAAGACCAAAGTTCTTCAATGCCACTACCTTTCATTATATATGCAACTGTTTCCATAAATTGCATTATAGTGTGGAAAACCTCCCAAAGTCTAACAACCACTGACGGTAATTCACAAGAATTTCTACATGCTGCTACAATGTAACATGCTTAAGAGAAAAAAGGTTGATCCAACGTGACTAAGCACACTTTTTGCTTATTTCCTACACATTCTTTGCTGGCAAACGTAAGCGCCGAGTATATAGCATCCATGCTTATTGGCTGAAGATTGGTAAAAAGTAGAATTACTACTTGATATATTTGGTACTTATGGTTGTTGCTTGTCACCAGCTGCATACATCCATTCCAATTCGGGCAAGTTGGTGTTTTGAACCACTTGAGAATCATTCATGTTACATCCCACAGAAGGTGGATTTCAGATTGCATTACCTTTGCGCAGTGGTGCCCCCCCCTATATCTATGACGCACCCCCCCAATTGTCTATCCGTACGTGTTCTTCCATGAAAAAATCTTCTTTTCGATTAATTTTACCCCCCTCATCAAACATATTTATATAGATTTTAACCCCCCCAAATATTTCAATGACGCAGTTTGCGTCATAGCCCCCCCCTTGTGGGCACCCCTGCCTTTGCGTGTGTACGTTAAAACTAGAATGTTCCATTCATTCTTTCACAGTGTACGTTCTTTGAGCCCAGGTATTGCTCAATGATATGCGAGCGACTGAATAATGAATGGATAACATTAAGAGGTATTTTAGTACCAGCAAGAATGACCAAGGAACCTACTCCGTTCAGTATCCTGTAACTGTAAAAAGGGCTGTGAACGCATGTACGGTTGTCGGAAAGCAGGAATTGTGTGCTCTAATTTATGTCAGTGTCGAGGAATTGGATGTATGAATGCAAAACCAAATGATGAAGACCATGGAGATGAACGAGATAAAGATAACCTCATTGATTTCTAATAAAATAAGTCCGAATGGACTAGTTACAAAAATGTTCTTAAAGTGCATACTAACGTCTAATGTAAATATTAAGTTCGATTTGAAGAATACTAGCAGGAAAATTGCATTCTACTTATAAACAAGACATTTTTAAAAAAAATACATTCAAATGGCTATTGTAGTTGAGAGTGATTTTAAGTGTGTGAATTACGATTTTCCCATGAAAAGGAGACCACCAATTTCTGCTACTTTCTAATGGTGTCAACAAATAATTTTTGTTCTATATTTAAGTGATGTAAAACTATGTGTCATAAAAGCTTACTCCATTGGGAAAAACGTAATCCATTTTAAAAGTAAATTAATAATGATGATAGTGAAAACGGTGGCTCAGTTTTGTTAACATACGATAATTGTCAGTGTTACAGTTTTAAAGAATTTATGCGAAAATCACGTTTTGTCCCGGAGTTTTGGGTTTTGCGCTTCTTCCACAGTTACTTCGTATTGATTAGTATAAGTGTTACCTCGTTTGAATTTACGTTTCTTAAGAATTCCAATGATATATAACTCTTGGTCCTATGTGATAAAAGAAGGTGACTAGAACCGTAAACGTGAATGTTATCTTATGCACTTTTGTACAAAGAGGTCAGAAAGTAACATTAGTTATATTTTTTCTCGGCTTGTATTGCACCAATTTGTGTCATTGTTGGCTATAATTGAGATAAATATAAAGGACATCCGTTGGTGTTGTTTCGTTGATGTGCAATGACTGTCAGTGTTGCAAACTTCTCATGATATCTGAAAATACATCTTTTTTAAATAAAAAAAGCTGTTTTCTTCCTCTTCTAGAAATTCGGCATGATGGGCATATATGTTATATATTTAGATTTTCTGTCTCTCAAACTTTCCAACCATATATGATTTATGGCTTTGGGGATAATTAGAAGAGTGGCTAGGGAAATAAACGTAAAGGGTGACGATTTCCATAAATTCGAAGTCGTCGTCTAAAGATGGCGGACATTTCTAAAAATTGCGGGAAAAGCTACACTGGGATTTTAGGGGACTTTTAGTATGTTATTCCTGACACATCCCCCTACTTCCATACCAATTTTCAGCTTGTTACTAATTTGTTCCTTTCTCAATCCTATTTTTACTGGACTAAAGCGCATGCGCAACATGAGTCTTTTAAAGTGGCGAAAATACAGCCAAAGTGTTGCCAACGACTTACTCGCAGAGGTGCCTCCTCATAACAGCGGAGATCGTGTAGCTTTCCTCGGTTCTTTCGCACTTTAACAGTTGATTTTGTCCCGTTGATAAATGAAAAAAGTCCCTACTTCTCACGATCGTTTAATTAAATTAAAATACTCTTTTCTTAATATTTCGTTGGGCGTTAACACACGACTTGCACACCCAGAGAAGACGCTACTTTTGACCTTAGACTTTGAATATGTCAAAACACCTATCTTATATATATTTTGGAAAAAGTATATTATGTTGTTCCAATACAGTGATCAAACATGGCAAATATCAAGATGGCACACCAAAGTCATCATGTCCCCCAAATGAGCCAGCACGTGAGTCTGACTGCTCGCAGCGGCATTGCCACTACTCACATCTCAGCGCTTAGAGACTGAGCGAAAGAGACGCCAGGAGTAAACACGCCTGCCCACCTACACAAACAGGCGATTCACATCTCCTAGACTACTAAATTGTTACGGTAGAATAGAAAAAAAAAAATATGTACAATACGCGACTATAATATACACAAAATAAGAAAATAAAGCCTAAGGGGATAATAATAACCATCACCACACAGCCCAATGTTAATATTTACAAACAAAAGAAATGTTTCAACATCTTTTGTCAATTTTATCTTTAAAAAAATATTTCAGCTTTACATCCATACATTGGCTACTAATGCTTAAAGGTAGGAAAAATGTGACCACGGACTTTTATTAATTAGTACCATCCCCTCATTTGTCTGACGGGATTAAAGAAACATCGTGGAATCCCAATCAGGATGGTTAGCCTCGAACCCAGGACTTCCCGAATGTTAAATCAACACTGTACTTCTGAGCCACAGCCATTCGGTGTGAAAAGAATCTTTTTTTCTAAAAGCAAATAAAGAAAAGTTCTTATTGCTATTGACTTAACTGCTTAATTTTATTCAGACTTACGCCACAATCTTCTTATAGATCTGATTCTTCCAGGTCCTTGTCTGTGTCGCTTTCACTGCTACTGTCACCCTCCTACGGAAATTACAAGTTAAATAATGGTATCTTCCAGTAGCTCCTCTTTCTTCTATGTGTCACATATTATTGTCTACGTATGTTTGAAGACGTCGTACCAGTTTTTCTGTTACATTGTCAGCTGCCTCGTAAGCTAACTTTTCAACGACAGTCTAAAGTTTCTATTTTGATCGGCAACCTAATTCTTAATTCGAGCCCAAATCAGTTCAATTAAATTAAAAAGAGAGTGTATGCTGGGAGGAGAATTGCTTTCTATCCACGCGATTTAGCATTTCGTCTATTTCGTGCTTGTTAAGATGTGATTTGTTTTGTTTGACAATTTCCGAAAATTCAGCTTGCTTCTTATTATTGCTGTATTCTTTCTTGCATATTTTGTTCTTCAGCCAATCAAGAATATTCCGTTCGTAGAGCCTATAGGAATTCTGTTTTCTTGCAAAGAATGAAACGAAACGTCCACAACCAGTACAGATTTTTCCTTTATATGGAATAACAGCTTCCCTTGGAACCATTCCTTGAATTTCATTGCTGTAATTTCTTCATGATAATTTCCGGTTTTCTTTTAGCGGAACATCATGGTATTCGGCACAAATCCATTAACAGTGGCCTCATGAATAACTATAAGGCAACCACCTTTGCCAATTGGAGCCTTCATAGTACCCTCAGGAGTATCGCCAGTCCAAGCCTCTGGTCTCGTATGCCTAATATTAATTCAAGTTTTGTCTAACTAAACGATATCTTCCGGATTTTCATGTAGAATTTCGCGTAAGAAATGACATCTTGAGGCAACTCGCGAAGAAAATAGTTTACCCGGAAAACTTTTCCACGGAAATCCTACTTTTTTTTCAATAGCAAACTAAGGCTGTTTCTTCCATTTTTGAACAACAGAACGTCTTGAAGTGACAATAGGAGTCTGTGCAGGGGCGGATCCAGGATCGACTTCTGGGGGGGGGGCGGTGGGTTGTCATACTGCTACTTTTAAGGGCTTCAAACTTTGGGATGGGTTTTATTTATATATATAAAATAAGAAAGTTTCCTCTTCTTGGGGGGGGGGGGCAATTGCCCCCCCCCCGGATCCGCCCCTGAGTCTGTGTCGAGTGGGACATTTCTTTCTTGAATAATATTTATAAATATGCCATCGAATCGCGTAAACTTGGAAGGTTTGCAGAGCCTTTGTAGAGTGGTTTGAGGGAAGACGCCCTAGTTTTATGTTTAGGTCATAGCTCGTTGAAAATTATGTACAGTGAGAAATAATTGGTACAGTTTTGAAGGTTAATCCTTTAGTACCTGCACAGAAAATTTCATTTCAGAACATTGTATAGCAGGGTGGATTGATTTAAATCAGTCTGATTTAAATCACGATTTTAATCAAGATTTAAATCACTTGATTTTTTAAATAAAAATCGTTGATTTAAATCAAATTCCGAAATGAATTAATTTAAAGTGAAAGTAAGTAAAATCCCGTTTCTGTTCTGTTATTTCGATTATGGAAGATAATCATAATACAATGAGACTCAAATGTATGTAAGCACAATATGTAAACGAGTATCATGTAGGAAATGATCAGGGAAAATCCCGTTTGAACGGGTTACGGGTGAACCCTGCTTTCTTCTCTTTGTAACACAGGGTTTTAAAATTTCTATTCCAACGGAGAAATCACCATGGACATTTAAGATGAAAACTCTTTTGTGTCCACGTCTATTTGTTTGTTTCCAGATAATAAGAGCGTATTTAGACGGGTCCGATCCCCTCCCCGAAACAAAAAAAAAAAATAATAATTTTAAAATTTTGGGCGAAATTTATGTACTAAATACATAGAAGTTCCTCGGGATCGTAATACGACAAATTTTGGATGCGTTAAAATATCGAATAATACTTTTGATAAAGTGGATACTTGACCCCATTGCAGAACATGCCGTGATCTGCGATGTGATCGCAGAAAATTTGCCGCGCCTGTGCAGGAAAAATTGTCGAGGAAATAAAATAGCCAACAGAAAAGTATAAAAACGTGCCTGCTATGTATAGATGTCTTAAATGCACGGGCAACTCGCATTTGAACTGTTTTTCACGTCACATAAAGCATATTTTTAATAATCACAAGTGTTTCTTCTTCTGGAACTGATCATCTTGATTTTTTTTTATTGTGGAATTCCTGCAGAGAATTCGTGTTATTATTCAGTTCAAAATCTCTTATCGTCGCGAATTCTGTCGAAGAATTTGAAGCTTAAATTATATAAAACGATAATTATGCCTGTTGTGCTGTATGATTGTGAAACATGGTCGCTTACGCTGAGGGAAGAACGCAGACAAATATTTGAGAATAAAATCTTGAAACGAATATTCGGAACCAAAAGGAACGGAAATGAGGAATGGCGAAAACTTCATGATAAGGAACTGCATAATTTATACCATTCACCAAACATTGTTAGGGTCATCAAATCTTGGAGGCTCAGGTGGGCAGGACATGTAGCGACAATGGAATAAAGTAGGAACGCTTTCAAAGTTTTAACTGGAAGTCCAATCGGAAAACGACCATTAGGAAGACCTAGGCGCAGATGGGAGGACAATATTAAGATGGTTCTCGCAGAAATATGAATACAAAATAGAAACTGGATTCAGTTGACTAAGGATAGAAGTCAGGAGAGCTGTTGTGAACATGGCATTGAACCTCCGGGTTCAATAGGGCATAGAGAGAGTTAGTTAATTTTAGGCGAAATTTATGTACTTTATATGTATTTCGTGCCGCTAGCTGGTTCCAATTGTTTAAGAATATGCCCCTCCAAATATCAGTAACTTTCGTGAAAAGAATAGTGTCATGTTGATATACATTGCTGTACTTTTTCCTTAATGCTTAAGAAACATTGTTTGGGATTGAAATAGGTTAACGATTGGGAATTAATTCAAAATTAAAACCCAATACTTTCACTTAAATGACATAATTAACATTTAATACTAATTCATAATGTGTTTTCTTCAGTTCGCGACTTGTATTATACGAAGAAAAAGATTTGATTTAAATAAAAAAAAATCGATTTAAATAAAAAAAATCAACAAAAATGATTTTTTCGAAAAAAATCATGATTTTTTTCCACCCTGTTGTATAGTCAATACGCTGGAAGAGGACAAACGCAACATTACAATTTGCCATCTTCCTCAAACTATGCGGGGGAAGATGCCTCATTAATCGGGGCAAGGTGCCTCAGCTTTCTAAAAGTACTGGAGAGGTGAGAGCCTTCGGGTCTCATCCTAAACGAAGGGAAAATCCCAACCTACACCTCCTGGCGGGAGAAAGCGGGCAAAGTCTTCGGCGGCTAACGAAGGTGGAACCGACGGACTCCCGGGATAAGGAGTCAGCTTCTACCAAGTGCCAACGGCCTCCTCGGAGGGCGGATGAGCGGGTGGAGGTCAGGGCACCTTCTTGTCCTTAGGAGGAGAAACTGTCCTAAAAGGCGGATGAACCACTAAATGGTCAACGGCATGGAGATGTGGAAAGCAAATGGAAATACTACCACATTCTTTTTTTCTCAAAAGCGACGAAGGAGGTGAATAAATAAATATGATGGTTCTTCCTAAGATAAAAAGTTCCGGAGGTAAAATAGTCCCCCGTTCGGATCCCCGGGTGGGGACTACTCCGGAAAGAATCATCAGAGGAGAAAATAATAACTTTTAAAATAAAAATAAAAAGTCCTCATTAGTCCCAGGACCTGCCGAAAGGCAGAATACTTAATAAAGTGTCTCAGAAATTGGGTTCGCGTAACGCGCGTATTAGGAAAGGAATAGGTGCCATATATATATAAAAAAAAAATATATGATTCAAACACTTATTACAGAAAACCAAAGCATGTTTGCACTCTCTTTTACTTTGAAAGAAATAAAATACAAAGTGAGGCTGATCTACAGTAAAAGATTACATTGTAGAAAATATTTACTGAACTAAAAATACATAATTATGTAGGGCCAAACAATTACACTTACATTCCTCAATATATAATATTACAAATGAAAAATACAAGCACATAAAGTAGCATAGATGGCATAATGTTCGGTTATTTTACATTTTTAGTCCGTTGTTCATGTCCATGACAATGAGATACTATCCATTGAAACTAACTTTTGAGCAAACATTCTACACTATATTTTCTTTTCAGTATTCTTATTATTAAAACGAAATCACAAATGTTTGGTTGTTTGGTGCATGCTGCATGTAACCATACCTTGCATCCAATGCATTGTAGCTACTGAACCGAAGGACCATTAGGATTATAATAGCATTGCCCACAGAAAGCACAGTAATCTTCCGAAGGAACTTGAAGTTTACGTGGTCATATAATTTCTTTTAAACATTCATCTCCATTATAGTCCGCGTCACTCGAATTGGCGTGTAGCATCAACTAATAAGCTCGCAGTGACCTGTCACTAAACCTTCAGGGAGGAATGTAATCATTTATAATTAATTTTGTTCTTATTGGTGGACAATTATGAATGATTAAATTCCTCCCTGAAGGTTTAGTAACAGGTCACTGCGAGCTTATTAGCTGATGCCACACGCCAATTCCAATGACGCGGACTATAGTAGTAATTTCACAATGGAGAATAGATTGTCTTTTGTGATTTGAAGCCGAGACGATTTCTTTGTCTTAGTTTTTTTACATTGCTTAGGTGTTTTACTGTGATCTGAGAAGGTGAGAACTTTAGTTTGGCGTTTGCAGTTTGTCTAACGTAAGAATTAGTGAAGGTAGGGGCAGATAAGTCTAAGAAGGATGCTAGATTTATTGCAGTTGAAGATCTACTACTTGCAGATCAAGTTCCACTAGAGAGTATAGGTGTACGTATAGATGTTGTAGTGCCCATTGGAACTTCTCAAGATGTGCTGGAATCGGTTGTTCAAGAGAGCTATCATTGGCTTCGATTTAGTTTCCTCGAGGTTGCTGATGTGAATGACTGATAACTTCTGTTCTGCAAACGAATTCTGTACGATTGTCATCCTCTTCACGAACTCTCATGTCAGAAATTGGGTAAGCTTCATCGGGTACAATATTGTACAGATTTATTCCACAAACAGCAAATCCTGCTGCAATGTTGTTGGAAACAGCTGCCTTCTCAAATGCTTCTATCAAAGTGAAGGAAACTGGGGCCAAATGACTTTCCTGTTAGGATGAGTACGTTGTCAGTTTCGCAAAAATTTGTTTTATAAAAAAAAGTGCTTCAGACGTTTGAAAAATAACTCATCAAGTGGTTATAACCAATGCGTACTATGACTCGAAAGACACAAGAATATTACATTATTGTGTGACGCTATTTGCAGCATGTCTGGATCAGTACAATGTGACGAGTGCCCATCCGACACCAAAATCACAGGTTCTGATTTACTCATTTCAAACCCTTTTCACCACTTATACTCTACTGTTTCTGGTCTGGAGTTTAACTGTAAGCCCATTTCATCGTATTATAAATATATCCAACACTTCCCAACAATTGCCCAAAATATTTCCCAACAAGTTTCCAATTAATAGCTTCTGCTTTGCTTATCGGGAGTCCTTGTGTTTTTCACTTTACAAGAAGAGAATGCTTCTTAAGAAATAAGTCTAACTAATCCCAGCCAACTTTACTTTTCTCGCGATTGAATCTGTGTGGTATCTGACTTCTTTCTGTAAAATTAAATTGAAACATTCTTACCTCTTCTCCTGTTAGCACAAAACCAACTGTTTGCAACGTCTTGATGTGTGCGCATAGGAGCTCCTCGTTTGAACTTGCAAGGCTATCTGTAATGAAAGATGAGATGGAATGAAATAGACAGTACGCAATGACAACTCAGGATAAGGTAACGGATAATTTCCTCATTGACAGATATATTATATTGTGAAAAGTCCTTTAATTTTATTTGAAACTAAGTTATTTAGTCGATTCCTAAAACTATTTATTAAAATCTGAATTGTGAATTTGTATAATGCCTTTCATGCTCTTACATTTTCACGTAAATCATTTGTATAATAAGGAAACATATTGAGAGAAGATAAATGAAAGAGCATTAAGGGAAACCTAGAGATGAAAGTTAGTTTCTACGGGTACCTTTCTCATCTTTTGAAAATGCTAGTATCATTCAACAAATGTATGTAATAGCTGTAGTATTAATGCTTCTGTTCGCTGTACATATGATATTCATTCCAATTAATATTCTTTTCATTATTTCTTCAAGAATACGACTTACAGTACATACCTTCTGACCTCATTCCATGCTTTCTAAAATAATCTTTCTCCAGGCGTCTTTTAAATATGGAATTCCATAGAAATTGGTGACCTGAAACACAGTTATTTCATCTGTAGCAAATATCTCTGTGGTCATCTGAAGGCTCATTTCACTAAAATTGCCACAATTGGATACTCTTTTACAGTTACGGGACATTGTGGATTCGAGAACAATCTGTAATAAACATATATAACTATAAAATGTACATCTGCTCTACATACATTAATTTGGAATTTTGTATTTCACTAATAATTACATTTAATATAATATATTTCGTAAGTACAGAAAATACGGACACTTACGACTACCTCTTCGGAAAGGCATCTTTCACCGAAGCAAATCGGTGGCGTCTTTCCCCGAGAAATTTGATGCATCTTTCCCAACAGTCGGGGGAACATGCCACTACCGCCTACTGAACAAATCGAATAGCACATTGTACAGTCATCCGCCTTCACTAATTCTGTTTTCTGTCTGTTTCTCTTTTTACCCGGTGTTTTCAACAACCCCGTTTCTTTGAACTCTTTACGTACGTTCACAACACTCGACTCAGAGATTCGTATTCTGCCGTTAATTTCACTTTGTCATTCACTAACACAGTAGGATTGTTTTCCAGCAATTTATTGAACATGTTTAAAACAATTCGTATTTCCCCGCTCTTCAATGGTTTTCCTTTTGGATGTTTCATAACTTGACACTGAACAGAAGCACTACATGTAGCTGCCATGTTTTCAGATTGTAAGGTTATTGTTGGGGCCGGGACTTAAAATGATGGTTGCAATCTCTGCGTTTCTTAAGGACAGCCATTACATTTTTTAAAAAACGTTTTTTCTTTATTATGGTTGGTAAGAGCAATACAAAATATATTAAATTTGTACCGAAACATATATAAATGTTTATTCTCTACTACATTTACTATCTACCTCTCTCTCAAGTGTGTAACATTTGTTGTTATAGATACTTATCGGTTTGCATGTTAGCAACACTGTGACGATTGTTTTTTTTTCTCGATAATAGAAGGTAAAAAATCACAGAATATGGCATATATTTTGTAAGTAATTTGTAGTAGTATATTTTGCTCCGTGAATTAATATTTTTTTCGTCTCATCTAACAAATGGGTGAAGTTAATTATACGAAACAATGTAAAAAAAAAAAAAATAGATCCTCTCTTTAAGCAATTACGTCAATCACGGAATTGCCAATTACATTTCATGTAGTACGTCATTTGTTTATCCCAGGTGCGTTTCGTACGTTGAATACAGAATAGAAGATTACGGGAATCATTCATCCCGATAAGCTGCCACTCAAAGCTTATTTTTATTTCAAACTAAAATTCCAGACTAACTACGGTCATCACTCAGACCCAAGGAATTTCTTCCTAGCTTTAACCACCATTTAGGTTAGTCCCTCAAGAATAGGCGAGGCAACTCCCTAGAACAACGACAGGCCTACAGCCAAGATTCCTCCCTCCTTAGAAAAAACACAATGCGATGGAGGCTTTCGCGTATATATCCTTGAGTAACCATATCTTTTTATGCTGTTTATTATTTTCTCTAAAAAAATCTGCAAGAAGTCATTTGAAAATTTTGTAACCGTCTTTACCCTCTGGAATTTTCCATATAAAAACACTTGCAGGTATAACGCTAAAGCGGCTAGAAAAAAACAAGAAGAAATATACAGCGAAGCATATATACAATTACAAGAACAAAACTTAAGATAATATTTTAACTTATAAACAGTTAAGTAGATGCACAATATATATAGATAAATATTAATTGTATTATAGAACATACAAGTCTGGCCAGACTTACCTTTTTTTGTTTTTTAATTCTCGACTACATAATTGTAATTCACTATTTAATTAATTCTAACATACAAATTAAGGGCGAAGACTCGTCCTTACACAACACTCGACAAATGCTAAAAAAACGAAAACTATTGATTTCCCATTCAGTTCAATTGTCTCTAAATTATTTTTTTTTTATTGGGAATCTCAATTTTTTCAGTATTTAACTCACCGCTGATTTCACAAAACAACACTCAAATTTCGTTTAAAAAATTACTAAGAAAGGCTTCTAAGAGCCTAGTCCACTGTCTCCTAACAATTAATATTTATCACTCCACTTGTTCACTCGTTACAGTAAGCTGGAATTCTTGTTCTTCCTGGAAGAAGTTCTCGCTCTGTCACAAAGGCGCCATGAGTCTTTATTAGAAAGATATTTTTCTGACCACTGAATTCTTCGTTTTATTTTTTATTTTTTTCACCTCCAGAAATTTACCAGGTGTCGGAGGAATATCGGGAAATTTAATGCCTTCAGCAAACAGAGAAAGCATATCATCAAGGTCACCGTCAAGATGCACGTGACCTGTAGAACTAGATAGATGGTCCAGGATTGGAATTTACCACTTCGTCGTCTAATCACGCCCTTTTAAGAGCTCTTAACTCTTCTAACGTAGAGTTTAAGACGTACTCTAACGTACTCTTAACTCTTCCAACACATTTGTTTCTGCCGCGATCGTTGCACAGCACAGTGTTGCAACCTAAATATCCAAAAGAATAACTACCAATCATTGTACAAAAAAATATGTATATATATACTAACGCAAATGAATAACATGTACAGTCTATTAATAAAGAGAGAGCTTACCTTATTCCAATGGCTACAAACATATTAAGGCTAAGACTGATGACACACTTCACGCATTAATTAGTCTAATTCTTCTATTCCTGACAAGTCCTCCCCAATCTCCGAGGCCGTGTCAGTTGATTCAGGGTCCACGTAAATTACGAAAGGTGCCGATGCAGCATTATCTTCATATTCATCTATCAGACCCTCACGCTCCATAAATTCATTCTCCATCTCTTCCACAAGACGACACCTTGAGCCCCATTCTTCGCTTGTGACACTCTCAAATTTGCATTGTGCGAGCTGCATGACCGCATCCAAATTAAAGGTTGTGTTGTGATATACCACCCAGTTTTTCACTAGTGCCCATATTTTTTTCTATTGGATTTAATTTAGGGTGATATGGTGGAAGTCTTAATACACAATGTCCGTATTCATTTAGCAAGGAGTCAACTTTGTAGGTTATATGTTTAGGTTTGTGGAATTTGATTAATTCGTACAGCTCAGGTCGTGTCATGTCAGGCGTGAAAGGTAACCCCTTTTCTTGAAGCCATCTCTGCATATCTTTTTTAAAGAATCTTGAGTGGGGGCAGGATTTAATTGTGCGTTGTGATACGAGGCATTGTCTAAAACAATAACAGATCTGGAGGAAAGATTAGGAATTAGTTTTTCTCGAAGCCATTTCATGAAATTATCGCTGTTTATGTCATCGTGGTAGTCCCCTGATTTCGAATTAGATTTAAACATTAGTAAAGCATTAGGAACAAACCCATCCTTACCTCCGGCGTGAACTATCACAAGACATCGTCCCTTGGACATAGGCACCCGAAAACATTTGCCAGAATCGTCTGACCAACCATATTCTGGAGTATGGGAACTATGTAAGTATGTTTCATTTACATATTATATGATTGGTCGTCCTTCCCGCCTAAAATGCCTTATTTGTCTCAAGAACCGCGTTCTTTGAGCACGAATCTCTTGCTTTTCAGTTAAAATGGATCTATTATTTGGTGTCTTCCTCCACTTAAAACCCAGCTTATGCAGTAAGCGTCTCAAACTCTACTACCCGCAAAATTTAATTCTTGTAATGTCGTGTGCAATTTGCTAAGTGTTGGCACTTGCTTTTCACGCATAGCATAGTCATACACACACCTACGGATGACACATTCATCGAAATTGTCCACTGAAGATTTAGGTGCTGGTTTTGGTCTACTCTTTCCAGGAGTAGAGAAAGATGTGGAGGGCCCTTCTGACGACTCAAGAACTTCTCTTTCCTTCACAATTGCTCGAATTGTTCGTTCCGGGACCCCGGTTGCAGCTGCCGCTCTTTTACCAAAATGTTTAATTGGAATATTAACACCTTCACTAGCTTCCATCTCCAGAAGTGAATGAACATTACTCACAATTTCTCTCGCTTGGCTATGTAAAGTCTTTGTTTTCAATTTAGACAACACTGGAGGCATTGTGCAAATAAGCGTTTTTACAAGCGTAAAATTCAAAAACTAGGAATAGGCTAGCTACAGAACTTTCAACACTTACAAAAAAGAAAAAAAAAACGAGCTTTTTTTTTTTTAAAAAAAAAAAGCCTGTTTTCACCACAGTTCGAAAAACGCGCGCACTTAGAAAAAGGCACTTCAACACCACTAATCTCTATTGTCGTTTGCTAATAGGTTTTTTTTTTTTAACAATGATTTTTCTATAAATAAATCCTGCAGAATACTCCTGCTTCTGAAAGGTATATTTTTGCTGCTTTTGTCTGCCGTTGGCAACACTACACTTTATTCAGCGAATTATAGTTCAGCATGGAAAGAACAATATGCGTCATAATGAAAGGTGTCATGCGCAGTTGCCAAACTTACTTCAGCGAAAAGGAGAGAGAACGATATGGAATATAAATTCGCATAGGACTTTTAAATTATCTTTCCTCCTCGGTGTCAAGAATTTAACTGACTATTGTGGCAACATAGCAGGTGCTAGAAAGAAGGGGCGAAGAAATGCATGTAAGAAGGGCGGGGTGTGAAGCATTTGTATCGCGCCAGAGACTTCTGTGTCGAGCTCTACAGAACCGAGGATGTTTATTTGCTTGGTTTATCCCAAGTTCCTTCTTAGGATTGTATCCTTCCGACTTACTTTCCTCGAGTCGAAATAACAATTCAAGTTCAAACGGATCTTTTGAACTTGGTTTGCAGGAAGTGAATACATTCCTCTTCTTTGGGAATGGCTTCTTATACTTACTAGCCATGTCTAGGAATTTTTTAAGCCTCTGAACGTAATGGTGTCCAATTTTAAACTAAAATTCTCCAAGTAATCTAAAAGTATAAAAAGATTACAAAAGATTATTCCTCTTCTTTTTTCTCTCCAAGTTACTTTCTCTTCTCATTGAACGGTGGTTTTATTCGGTGTCCATATCTCCCTCTGCCCACCATTTCCGGAGTTCTCAGAACAAAGTCCTCTTTCTGCTCTAAAAGATGTTTACTGAACTCCGGCGGCTACCTGTATGTTTTCATTTGATCCGCGTTTACTTGTACTATCTTGTTTGTGAAAGTGTTCCGAGCTAGGAATGTATTTTCAGCCAGTTTTTTAAACAATAAATATGGACCCAAGTATTTAGGCAATAAACTATCAGATTTCTTCTTGGGAGCACAACACAATCTCACTGCCCTAACCCACGTTTTTTGTCCTCCAATAAACTTATGCTTTTTCCTACTCTTGGCATAAAACTTCTTGGAGTCATTGTGTCTCTTCCTTTGCGTCAGTTTAGCGAAATCGTTGGCTGCTTTCATCTTTAGATCAGTGATGAATTTTGTATAATCGTGTCCTGTCACCACATGTGACCCTTCAGCTGTTTCCGTTTGGTTGTACGGGTAGAGGTCTGTGCGGATAATCTTTCCTACATTTTTTCTACCTAAAAAATGCTGTGAATTTCCTGATAATGGTGGAAAGAGCACTAGAAACGTTCGTTTTGAATTAAAAGTTTTAAAACCAGTTGAAAAATACTAAAATCAAAATGCAAGTGTGTTTGAAGCTTGTGACTCAGTGACAGCAAGAGGACAAAAAATGACACGAGAGAGTTGTCCTTTTATTGCTGTTTTCAATATTTTTAGCAGCCGTTTTGTAGGTGAATGACATCTCTGACCTAAACAGAAAGAAACGACAGGCCCCATCGCTACTCCTGAAGTACCGCTATTTGCTGTAAAAGAGAAAAATAATTGCCGCCAAAGCCCCTCTGATATAGGTGAAAATTTTCAGACCATTCGCCTTGAAGAGGAAGAAATGTCTTCAAATAAAGTTTTTCTAGCCTAAGAGGTCAGGAACCAAAAATCTAATTTAAAGCATCCCCTTCCATAAACTGAAAACTGGTCAGCAGAATTACCTTTGCCTTTTGTGACAAACTGGAGAAGCGCGTAGGTCACCGAAATAGTAAACAAATCACATCATACGCTTATCTTTCTCTCTCCCTCTCTCTTAAAAAATCTTCACTGTTCCATTTGAAGTAAAGCAGATACTGAATGCACATTTGCGATCCAACAGATTTCTCTCTTCAGAGAGGTGCCACAGACCTCAATGCACATTCCGAGGGATGGGAGTTTTATAACAGCAATTGTTTCTCTCTCTCTCTTTCGTCTTGGGTGTATGTGTATATGTATGTATGTTCTGGGCCTCTGGTAAAGAAAGACAGAACAACCAATGTGTTGTTTCTCCTACCTTAAATGTGTCCAACAATGAGTGAAGGCTGCAAAGAAAAGCAGTAAATTCTGAACTTCCTCTATTGCCTCTTCCCGAAATTAACGGTATAGACTTTCTATTTGTATTCGAAGTTATTTTCACTTCTAGTTTCAGTAAAAGCGTGGTCGTGAAAGCTTGAGTTGATTTTGAGTTTAACGTCCCGTTCAGCAGCGAGGCTATATGAGACGTGGACCTACTGATTAACGTGGAATGCGAATCACATGAGCTCCCGCCGGGAATTGAACCCGGGTCCCACGCCAAAGGCGCGTACGCTAACCGCTTAGCCACGAATGAGCTTGGTCGTGAAAGCATGCATTGTACTGCGTTGTTAGTTTCGTCACTTATTTTTTAAATTTAGTACAATTACTGGTACTAGGTCAGTTCGGGATATGTGGATGTGTTTGCGGTCCTGTGATTAATTTTTATTTCTTAATAACGATTATTTCTATTTCGCCTTTGGGTTTAGAACGAATGCCCTCTTTTTTATGAGTAATGATGAAGTTTAAAAACATAGTGACGTGCTCTAAAATTAGTCGATTGAGGGGATATTACCTACCTGGCATTATTTTGGTCCGATATCTGCATTTGAAGATCTTGGGTAAGTACATATATCGTTCATTAATTTCTAATTTGTATCTGCACGGTTTATATTGCATTTTATTTATCGTAGTTGGTATTTGATCACGAGGAAACTGATATAATATATTGTTTCGTTTAATTGAGAAAACTACGTGTATTATAGAATATGTAAGCTGTATATATTTAATACCTCATTATCTGCGGATGCGGATAGAGATGCTGCGAATGCGGATGCGATATTTTGTATCCGCGCAGACCTCTATCTATGGGTATGTAGCCCGTTGAAGAACAAGTTTTCGAATTCACCGCAAACTCTAACAACTTAATATCCTTCGACCAGTCACTATGCTTTTCATATAAATGGAAATACAGGTTTTACACTGTTTAACCCAAAGTTCACTCTTGTTGGGACATACTCTATATGCAGATATATAAATTGCCTTGGAATTTAAAATTTCAAGTGTTTTACTCCATAACTTACTGTGGAATACTGCATAATTATCGGATATAATTTGGGGGAAGGTCCTTTGGTCACAGAAAAAATTATGAGACAATTTGCTACTGTCCTAGATGTGATCTTTCCAAGTGGAAAAATCTCACTAATCTTGTGAATGCATCCACTATGATTAAACAGTACATATGTCTACCTGTACTTGATCTGCTAAGGGGTCCCAAGGAATCGATGTAAGCACATTGTCCAGCAGCCTTCACTAAGGAACTCAACATAAAGCCATATTTTGCCTTCCCAGAGTCCTTAAAAATACCACAATCTACACATGCTTGCGTAAATTCTTTCACATACTTATACATAGAAGACCAAAAATACTTTTTTTTAAAATCCTCATTAAGGTGTCTTTAAAACTAGGATGTCCCGATACTTCTTATTGTGTGTTACATCACACACAGCTGCTCTTAAGGAAGTCTGCAGCCAAATCCCATCTCTTTCTGATCCCTTAATTTTCAGTTTTCAGAAGTATTCCATCTCTCACGATCGAGGCCTTTTTCGTACTAAGTTTCAGCTTTTTGAGCTTACGTTTACTAAATCCAGTTATAACGTTTTTTAAATATGTGATTACCGGAGATAAAAAGTATCTTCCTCTTGGAATCTCTATACTTCCTTCATATCCACTAAGGCCTTATCTGTAAAAATATCGAGTTTCTCTTCTTACTATCCTTTTTCTCCTTCCTATTATCTTCTACGGTCAAACAGAACGTTAACTCCCGCAGCAATTCAACCTTCTCTTTCTCTACAGTTTTCCCACTATAGGTTTCATGTTTTCTCTTCTTGCTTTTAAGCTCCTTCTTGAACTCCTTCATTCTCTTACTGAATTCAATATCAATAAATTTTCTCTTCTAAAATCGTCATAGTTCACTAGAGATCAATCTTTTCCTTCTATTTTAAATATCCTGAATCATTTTCGATTCCAAAGAAAAATGTTCATTTGCTAATTCGGAGCCTTCAAAATCTATTGGCTCTGTGTAACCACTCTCTATTCTCGATAGATTGTCTACGTAGTGCCTAGTCCCCTTCTTATACTTGAGAACAATTGGAAATCGAGCCAGTCTAGCCGTCCATCTACAGGGTGTCCAGTATACAATGCAACCCGGAGTTTCGGATAGTAGAACTTTTGAACCGAAAGTGGTACACAAATAGTAATACCCAAATGAAACCTTGTTTATGGATAGTTTTAAACTAGGAAGCAATGATTGAAATACACTAGAAACCACATAGTGTTGCCAGATTTAACCGAAGGTGTAATTCAGTTTTTTACAAAACATGTAAATTGACTCATACGTGTGAATGTTCTGTTAATTTTTAGTGTGTTTAGTTGGAATAGCGTGGAAACTGGAACAAAACAAGACTTTTTCATTTCCACCGATAACTAATCGGATGAGACCTCTGTAAGCTGAACTAGGGAAATCGTAGTTTTTATAAATTAATACTCTAAATTAGCAACGATGCTAATGTTTCAGTGCGTCAAAACGTGTGTTAATTATCTGTCTACATTATGCAATTCTCCAAAACAACGAAAAAGAAACTGAAATTGTCATGATAAAACTTTTACTTACATGTACCCGGCAACACTGCTATTCATTTCTATGGGGCTACTTAAAGCAAGAGGTATACAAGAACATTAACACTTCTACTCTTCGTAAATTTGCTTCCAACATGGTGAAACGTGTGAATCAGTATTTGCTGTAGAGCTGATAACTCATTTCGTGATAGTAGCAGTGTTGCCGGGTGCATGTAAGTAAAAGTTTTATCATGATAATTTCAAGGTTTCTTTTTCATAGTTTTCAAGAATTGAGGAATTTGATGCAATAAAGGCGTAAGTCTGAAACATGCAGTTGGAGAAAAACGATGTTGAAAATTTAAGTAGTGTTTTTTTATATTAAAAAAATGTAATATGCAGCATTTTATTCCGATATTGAATTGAAATGTTACCAGGAGGCTAAACAAACATGACACAAGCCACAAACGCGTTTGATGCAAAAAGGGCGTAAACTCGCTTACGCCTTTTTTTACATAAAACTCTTCAATTGCATAATGTAGACAGATAATTAATACACCTTTTGATGCACTGAAACATGATCAATGTTACCAATTCAGAGTATTAATTTATGCAAACTACGATTTCCCTAGTTCCCGCTTACAGAGGCCTCATCTAATTAGTTATCGGTGGAAATGAAAAATTCTTTTTTCTGCTCCATAGTTTCCAATCTACCCCAACTAAACAAATTGAAAATTAACAGAACATCCCCCATAACGTAAACGCCGGTGGGCCACTGATGGGCTGCCTGCGACACGTCAGGTTTTCCAGGGCACAATTTATAAATTTCCAGAGCTATATATAATATAAAAAAGGAACTTTATTTCTTCGGACCAGAGATATACTGTGCATGAACATTTATATTCGTCGTTTAAACACCGTAACATCATTTTAAAAAAAGAAATGTTAAACTACTGGCTCGTCTTGCGATGAACTAGAAGAAATTCCTGCTTAGCATTATAAAAGGTTAAAAATTGGATTTGAAAGTTATAAACTCATATTGAAATTCCCTGACTTTCCAGGTGTTGTCAGATTTTCATGGAATTCCCTGACTTTTCCCGGTTTTTCAGATGGGTGGGAACCGTGGCATAGTTAGAAATAATAAATTGACCGAGAGCCATTTTCCATAAGAAAAGGGCAGGGTCCTTTACGACTGAAAAAATAATACAAGATTTACGGGTGTAGAACGTGCATATGCCTATCTACGTACGACTTTGCTACGGTAAAGTCGGAAAAATAAATTGTATCTTGAATATATATCGCGCAGTCACTTTGTGCACTACTTTCAACTAGGGATGGCCGGATCCGGATCTGATTGGGTTCGGATCCTTTGGATCCGGATCTCGGATCTGGGTCCGGATCTCGGATCTGGATTCGAATCTCGGATCTGGATTCGGATCTCGGATCTGGGTTCGAAATTCGGATCTGGATCCGAAATCCGGATCTCGGATCTTGATTCTTATCCAAACCCACATCCCATCCAAATTATGATAAACTTGAATATCTAAAATTCGCCGAAAGTAATTTCACGAAGTCCTGACTGTGAAGAAGAGAACAGAAAATTAAGACGAATATTGACAAGTCTATTTGTTTCCTTCATTCTACTCTAAAGATCAAGTGCTTGGCTTACTTAAGAAAAAAATGATCCAGATGAGAGTTCGAATGTCGAATCTAGTTCCACTCGGTTGCAGGACCGAGATGAATATTTAAAATTCCTCAATGCACCTATTTCATTGACAGTTAAGAAAACATAAACAGTTAAGACAAGTATTGACTACTTTTTACGTATATTTATCTTGCTCAGTCTGCTCAAAATATCAAATGTATACCCTACAATTAGACTTAATAATTATTTAGTAAATCACAATATGAGCACCGAGAATAAACTATGAATTTTGGTGCCTCTTATCTAGATTTGAAATTTCGAATTCATACATAGAATCAGGCTGAAATATAAATATTTGAGATCTGGAAACCGAAACATGTGCTAGTACCAAGATCGTAGCCGTTTGTACAGTGGCGTATTTACGATTTTGTTTCGGGGGAGGTTTTGCTAACTTTCGGGGGGAGGCTTTGCCTGAAAATGGGAAAATTCTGCAAGATATTTCATATAGTTTACTATAGTAAGTAAGATTTCGGGGGGGCTTAAGCCCGGAAGCCCCTCCCCTAAATACGTCACTGCGTTTGTACCTAGGTAATGCGAGCGGAAGGCACTTGCACTAATTCCGCATGTAGTTTGAGAAACACGAGAAATTATAAACAGATAAATATTCTTTTTCAGGAGTAAGTCGCGCTTTAACATGACTTTTCATGAGTGTTGTGTTCAAATATGAAAACTGTAATGACAACTTGTTTGAAATAAAAACATTTTCATTTTTAACAGTAAAGTTAGGTACTTTCACATTGGAGAAAAATTAGCAAGGCACATACCACTGATTAGGGTGCTGATTCTTATGGAAGCTTTCACTTGAACCGGAAGATTTCCTCATGTGAGTATCGGATTGCCACAATTCACCTTGCTGAAAGACGTGGTTTATCAGGAGGTCGGACAAGATTCTTTTGAACATAGCCTGTAGACTGCTTCTAGTCTCAATTATTCCCATATAACAAGACTAGCCATATACATAGTTGGTTCGAAATAAGCTAAGATATCACTAATTGACCTTAAGGGGATAATCGTGATTTAAATATTCGCAAATCAGAAGAGATGTGAAAGTTAAGCGGTAAAATAAATCCGATAATTCGGGAATAAAGAGATTTATATGCAACCTAATGATAGCAATAAAACTCTTTATGTAACATTTTCAAAGCTAAAGTTAACAGTTATCTTCTTGAACAGGGTTTACGGCAACATAGAATATTACAAATCCAATTATTATAAGTAGTACCTCTGACAGCCCTGCATTTCACATCACCATCGCCCTTCATCCTGACAAGTGGGCAATTCACTTACCCACAATGACTTTTCAGGCGTTCCAGTGACATCAATATCTCAGTTTGGGTTTGGGATCATGCTTCGGTGAACCTTGACTATCACCATCAGCAGCTATTAGAGAATCAGAACTTATTTCTGTATTAGATAATGTGGGTAACTATAGCTTTTCGTCTATAGAAGTCGAAGAGTGTGTGGTATTATCACAGGAAATATTTGATACATAAGACTTAGATTGTCAGTATTTAGGAGCAACTTTTAAAATAATCAGTTACTGTAAATGTGCTACAGATTAGTCGAGAAAACCCGACAGCCATAGTCGAGTGGTCTGCGGCATTAGTCTGTGGATCGTTTACTGTAAATGTCTTGGATTCAAATCCCGCTTCAAATGAACGTAAGCCCGATGGTAGGAACCAAAGGACTGTCGTGCCAAGAATTTAATTTGTTTTAATTATCATAAATGCCTTCTTTATTATTAAATTTTATCCAATATTTTCTTTTCAACCAGTTTGCAAAACTCAGAGCTAGCTACTTGTTTTCTTTTTAATTCATGTTCATAGTTAGCACAACTAATCACTAAGGAAAAACAATCATTTCAATAAAATTCGCCTAAGTTATTTTTAGCTTTTTTTTTTTTTTTTTTTAAAAAAAAGCTGAATGGCGTTTTATCATTTTCCCCTCGCTTTCCCTGTTTTTTTCTAGTTTTACCTATGTTTCTTTGCACGGGCATTGCGCCTATACGCACGTGCTTAGTGTGTTCGTTTACAAAAGCGGGCCATTTTCCTGCCACTATAGAAAGTAGAGTGCCCTGTATCAGAGAAATATTAATTGACGTATGTAAGTGAATATATCTGTGATGAAGTCATAATTTCTCAGTTTTTGCATCGCACATAGTTTCCTCATCCTCATTAATCTCTTCACCCCCGCTTCCTGAATTCCAGTTCTGGTATTCTTTCTTGAGCAAGGCCTATTTAATGGGAGACTGATGTCTCATGTAGGCTTATTAACTATATCATCAGCAATAAAGAAAGTAGGGTTTAATTTGCACTAATTTTAGAACATTACGTTAATTAAATAATAATAATAATACGGAGTGAGCTCAGGCTACTTGTTAGGATTCTTGCTTCGCAATTGGATTATACCGGGTTCGAATTCGGAGACCAGCTATCCTGACTGAGGATTTTCCAGGGTTGTTCCTCAGTTATACTGGGCAAATGCTAGGTTAGTACCTTGATCTAAGGCTCTGGGGACCAGGGAGTAATCTACACCCCCCTAACACCCCTCCAAATTTCTTTACACACACCCCTGGATGGAAAAGGAATACTCCCCCAAATCCAATTGTATCAATCAGTATCATATAGGTTATTTATTACATTAAGTTAAAAAAGGTTTAGCGTTTATGAAAGGAGGCAATATTCTTATTTATTTATTTCACTTCAAAATACGAAGCGACCTCGTTCTCATGTACGGCTTCGAGAACCACACAACCTCATTGTTTCGGGCGGTGTTTCGATCAAAACAATTGACAAAACAAACCGCTGATACCTGGGTTCCGCGGTCGTTTCCGAGAAAAGAGATTGATGAACAGATGCAGATGACTGAAATTGGCAACGTCTTGAGCGGTCATTCACCTACCTCCTCCTCAATAAGGAAAAATGTGACAATATAGTAATAAGCTTATACCAGATTCAGTTAGTAAGTGCTACTCTGCAACAGGCTCGCAACCAGAAGGGGGTTGGGGAGGGCCCGGCCCCTCCTAATTTTTCATGTCCCATCCAGACCTCAATACAAAATGCACAATTTAGATATTTGTAAGAGAATTTTTAATGACCCCCAAAGCTCTGTAGCTGGTTTCGAGCCTGTTCTGCAAGTGGTGTATCAATTAGTGGACGAACGTTAGAAGGGTGTAGTCAAAACGTTTTTAGAAATGAAGAAATCGATTGAAGTAAGAATTACATATATTTTAGACTGAGTCTAGTGTTATGCAGGAACGCATTTGGCGCTAGCTTAATTTTTTGTAAAGTATTTTTTATTTACGTAAATTCATTGAGCGGAACAGGGCTCATAGTGAGTCACTTTTTTTAACCAAAATTTACTTTTTTCAAGTTGGTCACTAAAAGTTTTTTTTTTAATTTGTCACTAAAAGTTACTTTTTTGAGAGGTAAAGTGACTTTTTCGTGTGATTTATGTTTTGCATTGGCAGTTTTCTAAGAAAAATATAAAAACAAATGGAAAAAGGCAGAAACTTGTTACTTATTACTCTTCTGAAAGCTTTAGTATGTGAAACAGTCAGCTTCATTCTCACTTCAGCTTTTATTCTTTCTAAAGCACAGTGAACGGTTGGTGGATGCTTAAGTTCTCAAGGTGGGGTTGAGAACCCTTCTGTGTCTATTCTTTCTTCTATCATAATAATCTTTTAGTTTTCTCTCGTAATAGTTAACGCTCCGTTCAACGTTGTGTGTGTGTGTTTGTGTGATTCATCATGTTCGACTTGTGTTATGCTTTTTGTATGTTCTTAAGAGTAGGTGATGAATTTGAATATTTCACGTTTTTGAGAACTCTTAATGCGAAGTTAAATATAATATCTGGGATGAAGAAATTCTGAAATCTTCCAGAACTGGTTCCACTTACTCAGAAGCTTTTTACATCTGCTAAGTCTGCTTACCGTAACTACAAAGCATATTTTGAAAACCTAAGAAAGGAGGAATATCAAAAAGAAGAAGTAAAGAAGAAACAAAACAACAAAGAAAGAGAGCTAGAAATTGACAAAGAAAAAAAGGGGCATGATGAGATTTTGTGTGCTTTTGACCATTTTTGGTCACTTTTCAACTATTTACAAGAGACCAGACCACTATGAGCCCTGGGATTATTAAAATTAGGGTATATTAAAGAAGACAAAACAGTAAGATACAAAATATTTGTAAATTGAAAAACTGGATTTCTGGAAAACAACTAAATCAATGAATAATTTCTTATAAAAGATATTCAGACCGAATAACGTAGCCAGGAAGGGCAGGAACGGAGAGTAAGAGATCAAATAATATTACAACATTTAACGTTAACTACAGGGTTAGAATATTAAAATAATGAAATTGGAACTATGTACAGTATTAATTACTAAACGAATGTGATTTCAGCATGAGACGAGGGATTTTTTTCTCAATATTTTGAAAAAAAATCACCCACTAAAACTTGCTGGGGGTGAATAAATTGAAATAATAGCAGAATTTTGCAAAATAATTACAATAATTCGTATGTAATCAATTCACATGTAGGGAAATTATTGGGCAAAATAGTGGAGGTTAATACAGTGAAACCAATACAGTGAAACCTCTCTTAACGGATATCTCTCAATAATGGACATCTTCATAAGAGGACAAACTTCCTTATTTTTCCATGCCATAAATATGTGTGGTGTGGTGTTATGAGAGAGAACCCTTCCTTTTAGGGACACCTCTCATTTACAGACAAGTAATCGGTTCCACCGATGTCCGTTTTGAGAGGTTTCACTGTATTACTTAGTTTAATAATAATAAATGCTCAAAGTGTGAACTTACTTTATTGAACCTACCACTGCGAAGAGCTGATATTATTATTATTATTATTATTATTATTATTATTATTAGTAGTAGTAGTAGTAGTAGTAGTAGTAGTAATAGTAGTAGTAGTAGTATTGCAACAGTTGCGTAACAAAATATACTGTTTTCTTGTTTGAGTCTGTTTAAAAATTATATCACTATTCTGAGAGCACACACACCCCCTTTTATTTTGAACACACCCCCAAGTAAAAATTTCTGGCGTACTTACTGCTGGGGACCTTCCTTCCATTCCTTTTCCAATGTTTTCATCTGTTGATTACTACAGTGTAAAGTGGCCTCTGAGGATGTATCTGGTAGCTTATAGTAAATAAACAATAACGACTTAATATATCTTCACGAAACGTGTTGGTTAATTTAACTGTAGCCTTACAGTCCCAATAGATAGCTAAAGTTTTAATATTAATTTCCTGACTTTTAAATACTATTTTCATATTGTTTCAGCTTTCAATTTTCTCATGTATGTTCCACTGAGAATTGAACTTGAGATCACATGAACAAATGCGAATATGTTAAATATTTTTGAACACTTTAATATACAAAACACAAAACGCTTCAAAACAATGCATGGATATGTTTTGGTTACGTCCTGCAATTGAATATCTAAAATTCGTCAAAACTTTTTTCGGATTCACTAATATAGTAGGATGCTGTGCTTTTAAATGTTTCCATAACACGGAAACCTGGAGGGTGAAGAAGAAATAACAGAAATCTCTTTTATATTTACTCCTTCAACAAACTCCTGACCTCAGAAGGGCAAGCCATAAGTTAGGTAATAAAGTCGTACAACGAACACTTTTATTAATACTAATAATACTACACAACCATATCGCTCTCCTGAAATTCTCGTGTGTATGTTTAAAGATCTACTGTTCCACGCCAACCGGTCTATATTTTTTGTTGTATCTTCGAAGTGAAAGATTTGTTGATGGTTGGACTCTAGTGAGTCAGAAATTACTATTAATAAAGAGTTTGTTTTGTCCAGTATTCCTGCGATTAGAAGGGTCTTATCTAAAAGATATTTCATTTGTATATGAAAAAATAAGAAAGTTTATATAAGAAAGTAAATATTGCAAAATTAAAATAACATAAAGAACAAAGGTAGCACAAACGTGTTATGGAAACATTTAAAAGCACAGCATCCTACTATATTAGTGAATCCGAAAAAAGTTTTGACGAATTTTAGATATTCAATTTTATAATCACAATTTCAGATGTAGGTTTGGATACGAATCAATATCTGACATTCGGATCCAGATCCGAGATCCGGACCCAGACCCGAGATCCGAGTTTCGGATCCAGATCCGAGATCCGGATCCGGATCTCACTGGATCCGGGATATCCGGATCCGAAAATTTTTGGCCATCCCTACTTTCAACATCACTAATATTGAATCCACTACATTCATTAAATTCGATGTCACTAACACTGACTTCACGTGCTGTTTTCTTGTACGGAATGAAAATCATCTTTGTCACAAACAATGGTACTGTCTGATTCATTATTCCTAGAGAGTCCAACACTTGCCACTATATCTTCAAACTGTCGGTTAACCTCTCTCCTTATTCTTTTGTATGCAGTTAAAGATAAAACACGGTGGTCACTTTTAGGTATCTGTACTCAATAGGAGTCTTTTTCTGTAAAAGAAATATAAATGCTTCTATTACACATTAACTAGATTTCATTAGGGATAGTTTTGCAACAAAATTTTGTGCAATACCAGTTATTTGTAATTTCTGTGTATTAGAACTTTTTCTTTAAATCATCTAAGGGAAAAAAAGTTAATCCAAACAATTTGAAACCCACACTTAAGCCAGCAGCACTGGTAGCAAGTGCTGCACTCTTTGTCGTCTATTTTTGTACCCAGAGATCAGTAGACGGTTCTTAGAAAACTGGAGATGGAGATTTTAAATGAGTATTTAGAAAATCAGGAATATAAGAGAACAAATAGGATAGGATGCCGTTACACGGACGTATACGTATACGGAAAGATGGGAGTCCAGATCGAGATAAAAACTAAAACTTGTAAAATCTCAATCACGAAGAAATGAAAAATAATGTTAAAAAGGGTTGGCAAATTGGATAAGTGCATTCATTTGTTACACCATGTACCCTTTCAATTCATGGTGCCACTGGTGCTAAATCATAAGATTTTACTGGAGATGCTGCAAAAGTTCATTTTGTTAGCAATGCTGAATTTACTTGTCTAATTTTCGCAATCAAATTGTCATTTTTGTATCTGAAATGTATTGTTAAAATTTTAAGTGTTGGAAAGTAGTTAGGGCTAAAATAGTACTCGTATTACTAAATGTTCGTTGGACATTTCTGAAATTGCTTTACAACCTTTTAGTAATATAAGAACACTACTGAGGTTTATATCGTGCATGGGAACTTCAGAAAACGCTATTTTTCCTCTGCAATGATTAAGAAAGTAGTACCAAGAAAAAAATTTGTAAAGATAGTGTTTGAACACTGATTTGGTGAAACTAAGTAAAGCTCTGAGAAACTTAGACATTTAGCAAGATTAGAAACCATTTTCTCAGGAAACAGTACATTTTTAGTTTTCAATTACAACCTGGTGCTTAAGCAGTAAAACTACTAAAAATATATTATCAAAAAAACCGAATTAAAGACCGCCCCGGCGGTGGTCTAGTGGTTAGCATCGCTGACTACGGACTGAGGGGTCCCGGGTTCGATCCCCGGCGCTGCGATGGTTTCCGAGGCGTGGGTCTGGAACATTGCCCACTCAGCATCGTAATGCAATTGGGGAGCTGCTATGAATGAAGATAGTGACGATCACAGTGAAAGCTTCGACTCTCCTCTCCCAACCCGTCTGGTCAGCGTGGGAGCAGTAGACCAATTCCTTCCTCTGGGAAGAGGCCCGAATATGGCTGTGATTTATTACTATTATAAACCGAATTAAAATTAGATGAAGGGTCTTGTTATTCTTAGGAAAATATCCCAGTACATATAAATAGTGATGACAGATACAGAGTTAATCTATCTTTCTTCTACATCCTGCATGATTAGTCACGAACACTAACAATACATTGAACTACAAAGGGTTAACCAGAATTCAGACTATCCCTACGGTATTGAAAAATTAGAAGGTATTCTGTGAAAAGCGGATACAAGCCCGTGCATCTGTCTCGTTGACTCAGCTAACTTTAACACAAACTTCTTTGTTGTTTGCGCTTACTAACTGCTGGACAATTATTACGACAGAAAAATTTAAAACTGTTTTTAAAATTGCATATATGTACATACAGAAAAACGAAAGGTGTCTAAAGGCAAATTGGTAAATTAAATAGGGGAAATAGCTTTTACGAATATGCTCGCAAAGAAAATGTAGCTACCTTTCGGTATCATCATCAGCATCATATTTTAGTTCTTTACGTAACTCCTTCCTCAGGACGTAGCATTAAAATAATAATAATAATAATAACCATTGCCCAAAAACGAAACTTTTCAGGAAGATGAAAAGAAAACTTTTCTTAGTACACACTAGGAGAAATCGTGCACATGAGATTCCTTAAGCGTGTTCTAGAAAGTCTGAGACACATGAGCAAAGATATTTGAAGAATTTCTTAGTTTGTACTAGGGAAAGTTTTATTTTTACCATCCTCCCCTCCCCCTGATTTTTAGGTAGTTTTCTTTAAAAATTGCCTATTACAGAGACTCTCATGTCGGCACTTCCGGAAAATTTCTATATATTTTGCCGATCATGACTCCCTGACTAAAACCACCCTCAGTTCCCATATATATATATATATATATATAACGTTTCTTATGAACGCTCTAGCTGCCGTAATTTTTCACGGATTGAAACCAAACTTGGTACAAAAATTGGTCGTATTAATAGCCAGAATGATCGGATGAAACATTTCAAAACGGCGGCCATTTGAACTTTCAAAAAATTCATAATTTTTACAATTATGAACCGATCTGCTCCATATTTGACCAAAATGTCGAGGTTAACAATATACTAGATGTGTGTGAAAATCAGAATTTCAAAAAAATCGTTTGAAAATTTTGTAACCGTCTTTACCCTCTGGAATTTTCCATCGTCCTACTAGAAAAACTATATATATAAAAAAAAAACTTGAAGGTATAACGCTAAAGCAACTAGAAAAGGCAAGAAGAAATAGAGAACGACGCATATATACAATTACAAGAACAAAACTTAAGATAATATTTTACAGTGGCGGATCCAGGATATGATCAAGGGAGGGGCTAAACCATATTTTGCCATTTTTTCCAGTGTAAAGCAAGATTCAAGTTCATTTTATCCAGTGTATATCTGAGCTTCAAGGGGGGCTATAGCCCCCCTTGGATCCGCCCTTGTATATATAGGTAGATAGATAGATTATAGAACATACGTCTGGTCAGTCTTACCTTTTTTTAATTCTCGACTGCATTATTATAATTTACTATTTAATTAATATTAACATATACACATTAAGGGCGAAGACTTGTCCTTACAACATGTTGGTATGTTTTCCACTTAAAATATTAAAAACCAGAATTCAAATTGTGTTTTATGAACTACATTACGCAAAATGTCTATAGAGATAACGACAAGACTTCCGAATTTCATTATGTAATCTATTGTGTTTTGTGTGACATGTCTGAAAACATGTATAAACATTAATTACCCCAGGGAACATTACAAATTAAGCAAAGCTGGAAATTAGCTTGATTATAGTCGACAATATGTATATATATAAATTTAATGCCCTATGGCTAAATGAGACAGATCGTAAATGAAAGGAAATATTTGTGAAAGAATTTTGGAAATAACAATTTACAGTGAAATGGGAGAACTTCGAGAAAAACTGTTGTCCACCGCTAACTCACGTGGCTGGAGACCGAACCGGGAACCCCTCACACGAGTAGTAGCCACTCTACCATTGAGCCACCATGTCCGAAATACACTAAGAATGGAAATTACAGGATCTAAACAAGTCTTAAACACGTAACCACAGACTGTGAAAATGTAATGTATGATACAATCCTGAATACATTCTAATAACGTGTTTCGAAAGCAACCATGAAATTGTAAATTTCCCCAGAGGAACTTACTTTATATTTTTTGTACATCAAGTTCATTCTTTTGCTCTTTTCCGTGAAGACATCTATAACTCTTTCTTAAAACTGCTGATTAGATGACAACTCACTTAGTAGTTTCTTTTCAATAGCTAATGAACTAAGTTTGGAGAGTATATTATTGATCATAATATTCCTCATGTATGATTTTATTTTTTCAATGTACTCATACTTCTCTCTGCACTAGCTGTAGTTACAGGAACACTAAACGTAGAAGTTTTGTTACCTCACGGTAAATTGAGTCCAGATTATTTCCTACTAAAAATTTTAAAAGGTTATGGGGATATGGGATTTTAAAAGGTTATGGGTTCGTCTGCATAAGCATTGTGGACTTCATATTCAAGTTGTCCTTTGTTTTGAAAAATGAGTAGATCTTGATGTGCTGGTCTACTTCATCTCCGGGAAATTTCCTGCTCTGGTCTGTAATTTTTTTGTGATGAAATAATTCCACGAAGTGAAGTTGAAGAAAATTTTCGAATCTAGGTTTCATCTTGACAATCTGCGAATCTGAGATCTCGTAGGTTAGTACCCGTAAGATTTCTTTCTGTGTTGTTATAGGTTAGGTTTGTGTTCAGCTGGGAACTCTTTTCAATGCAGTTATTAATAAAGGTACTTTCTCTTAAGTTCTCTAACATTCTGATTACAACATTTATTTGTTTTGACATGTTGTAAATGCTCGCGGTTGAGGATTGCAAGAGCCTGAAGAGGGGGTCAATATGAACAGAACGTGCCTTAAAAACATGTAGTAAGTACACAAATGTGTTGGGTCATCCATGTTTCTCCTGATGCCTAGTGCACAGTTCAGTTTCACTATCCCGCTCCGAATCGTCATCCTCAACAATTTTATCAAAAACTTCATACAGTTCGTTGAAATGCCTTGTAATAATTTATACCGCTCTGGAATGAAAATTCCATCGCGTGTTACTGGCTGTTCGCGTTCAAGACAGAAAAAACTATGAAATGCTGTTCGAGAGAATACGAATAAACGAACTTGTTTTTATTGACTTAGTAGCACCGTGTAGAAGTACCAAATTTAACCTGTGAGCGTAACAATGAATAAAAGAGCATGTGGACATATTGTCTCACAAGCTTTTGCACTCCGCAATCTCGACTTGCCATTACAGATGTACCATCGTAAGTCTGGCACACTACATTTTTTGTACGCCCCACTCTGGCAGTACTTGATGTATTACTTCGGACAAACCAACAGCAGTTTTATTTATTGACACATCGAAGAAACCTATAAACCTCTTCTGCTGTATCTTTTACGCAGTAACGAAATATGCCCAGTTGGCTTTGCATGAAACATCTAAAGTTTCACTTTTTTTTTTTTTTTTTTTGAATCGATTTAACCCTTGTCCGCATGGTTCAGTAAATATTCGCTAATGCATATGCAGGGCCTCCGAAGCCCTGTATGGTATTTAAAGGGTTCTATTTGGAATTTGATGCAAATTACTACTTGCGGCCCTATTTTAGCTTAATTTATTACACAATAGACCAACAATGAGCATTTTCATAAATATACAAGTTTTAAAGCAACGTTTACAATTATTTTATATTTATTACGATTAGTAGAAAATACAAAAAAAAAAAATACACTGTAACAATATATTTTCTTCAAATATACTTTTGTCAGTTTACTCATACACTTCATAATTTTCTAGTTTATTTTAAAATTCGAAACGCATCTGTGTGAAATGGTACTATAATCATCAAAAGAGCAATATTTATATAATTTCTGACATTCTTGTATGCAAATGACATCATTGTTTAGCAGTTTTGAGAAAAAAATGTATCTACAAAATGTATGAATTGCAAATCATTTTATGTGTTCTTTGCAAATGCTTTTGCCACACTAGCAGTGTACCAACGCTCCCTTTCTATGAATACTGTATGGACAAAAATCATATTATCTTATTTTTTCACCTGCTTATTCCTTTTTCAGTTCCGGATATCCTCAAAACACTAATTGTTGCTAGTGAAGTTGGGTATTTGTGATCTTAGAATCACCTGGTTTCTCATTAAATTTTCTGCCAGTTCCTGCAAGAATAATGGACGATTGTCTTTCTTGTTTTCATAGAAATTTGGATTCTGCATCCTGAAAACAATGTGACTATTTATCTGCAACATCCATCATATTTAATCAGAGAGCAAAGGGTCACCTTCTAGTTTGTCTTTTGCATGTATAGGCTCTAACGTCTTAACCCATAACATCAACTCCACATTTAGTTTTGTTGTAATAGTTTATAATCACTGGCTTTCTTTTGGGGCTATTTTCATCAACTGTCTTATCATGAGGCATGGTGGTTATCAAAATCACTGTCTTCTTTTCCTTTGGCCCTTAGCTGACCATAGTGAAATTTTGCTTGAATGCAAATATTGATGAACCTACTTCTCAAAGAGATGAGGCTCTCATTTCAACTGGAATGTCGCGTTTGTTTTGCCTTAGTGTTCCCATATCCGTAAGTCATTGTTGTAGCATATGCTCTGCCAGATCAACACTATCAAAGACATTATCCATAGTAATATTTCGTGAAGTTCCAGAAACGGTTTTGCAGAGGTGTTTTTACCACATTCTTCCCAGATTTTCCTTCAACTGGTTTCATTTGGTTTTCTTTCTGTGTATACAAAACCATCAACAGCATATGATGATTGAGCATCGCATAACCAAAAGTATTTTTATTACGTACCTTCAAGATTTTCGAGGCGTGTCAATATACGTGTCAATGAACCCACACCTACCTCGAAGTGGCACTAGCTGTTGATCTACAGTAAGTTCTTCACACGGAACAATCACTTTTGTACAGTTTCACAGAAATATTTCCTACACAAAACGAATAGGTGTCAGTATATCATTTTCAAAATGGATTTGCCTTATACGTTTATGGTCAATCGTAAATCTTTCTTTATGTCTTCAAATCTCTTGACAGACATAATGCTTTGAACATTGGTTTGACTTCATAGATATGAACAGTTCAATGATTGGCACATCTCTGCTTTTTTTTTTTCTACTCCTACTAGTAGCAAAATGCCATGAAAAGCATTCATTTAGTCCAGACTATCATTTTTCCACTCTTTTCGTTTCAATGTTCCAACCCTTCTTCCCTCAAGTTTTCTATAGTATAAAATTCCATTCAAGATTTCCTTTGAAATGAAACAGTCAAACTCATCTTTTGGACTTATTCTTTTCACTCCCTTTGAAACACCTCGGGAAAACTTCATTATATTATGTGCTGGAGTCCGTGATGGAGGTGTTTTCTTTTCACAAATTGTGTCGTTTGGACTAAAATGTGTATCGGAATCACCAATAGCTTCATTCCCACTGGTGCTTTCAGAGCGTGATGACATATCGAAATGTTCATCACTTACTCTTACCCTTACACTTCCTTGATGAACTGTATTATTGGATTCTTCATCCTCAGTTTCCTCACTATTACTGTTCGACTGTACACTATCATCAAGACACTCATTTACAAATTCGACAAAATCATCCTCACAAACTCTCTTCGTAGTTCACCTTTCACTAGCTGTAGATGTCATTTTGAAACTAACACAAATTGCACACCAATGTAACTGGTCATTGCAAATTTCACCTAGTCACAATATAAAAACAACAGTGTAAGATTATATATATATTAGAACTTTATTGTATCAACTCTGTTGCTGTAATTATTCGAACAAAGGAAATAAGTTAACAAAACGCTCTAATAAATGGCTTATAGATTATATAAACAATCTTATATACAAACGACAAACGATTGATAAAAGCTTGCATATGTATTGAAGCGCTAACTACTGGGCATAAAATAAGCAATTATAAATAGGACTAATTGCAAATAAGTACAATAATAATAAAAATAAATAATAAAACTAAATAACATTTTCATTTAGGACCAATTTTATTTACAAAAGTATGTCAAATAATTCGCATACCATTATTATTTCATTAGGGCCTCCCAGGCCCTGCATATGCATTTAAGGGGTTACTAAATTAAATCAAATATTACTGTTTTCCAGATAATGCAAAAAATATTCTAAAGCTACTCATGAATGCATAAAAGAATGTTAAAAGAATACACAATGAGCAAGGCTTATTGATTGAATAGATTTGCAATAACTTTGAAAATAAAACCCCAGAGGGCCTGAGAGGCCCTGCATATGCATACAAGGGTTAAAACAATAATCTTGAATTTCAAGTTTTATATTTCTTTCAGAAAAGTAGTTATTATTTCGATCAAAATATTTTGAACATCCGGAGATGTTCCTTTAAACATAGAGGAAGATTGCAAGTGTTCTCGCGTGGAAGACTCGTTTTGAGGCAAGAGGTCTAAGAGTTCTAAATAATTGCACCTATTGCCAGAACCTTCAGATTCCCTGTAACCACGGAAACCTAGTTCCCGTTTACCTAAGAAGATTACTGCTTTAATAAGTCTCTTCAAAATGTTCCTATTTGTATTAACCAGTTCATTATGCTTTATTGCTTGGAGACGGTCTACGGCTTCTGAAATCACGTGTTCAATACATGTTCTCCCAAACAAGTGAAAAGATTCACTATGCAGCAAATGTTTCGATGTCTCATGTTTTGTAGCTTTCCTTATGAAGTTATCCAAATCGGAAACACCGTTTTAACATCACTCCAACTCCTTTGTCCCAAACATAATGCAGACGAAACAGAACATTTGTTTTCTTACAGAGCACGCAGAAATCCAAGAAAACCTAACATACCACGAGGTAGGTCGTTTCCCTTTCAGAGAGCAGTGCGTTTCGTAAGTCAACCGAGATGTTGTTAACCCGTTGTTAACAAAAAGTCAATTAAATTTGTGACTGGTACTGTTATCGCAGTCATCATTTGCCAAAAGTCAGTAGTTACTATACCTTGTTGCAGCTTAACACTTTCCACAACTTTGTCTGTTAGTTATAAATGTAATTTTCTTCACACTATACTAAAACAATAAAACAACTATTCACTTCACAAATGGAAATCACAACGCAAAAGGAACTCTATTCCGTCAATTTTGCTTGACTGCCCATGGTCAGTGTTGCTAATCAAAAGCGTAGCCAGGGATGGGTGAACCGAATCAAGCCCCCTTTTAGAACAGTGATGTAATAAATGATTCCCTTGCATGCACTATTTTTCATAAATGATCCCACTGTTCCGACGTTTCTAATAATTAATCACAAAAAGTATCGTAAAGGCATGTTCATGAAATAACTTTCAGAATCTTTATATTTAACACGGCATAATTTGCACCCATCTTAAACAATCACAGCTCACAAATAGTAAATTAGTAACAAGCATTATACGGCTGGGTCTGCTCATTAAGGCCTGCATGCAACCACTAAAGTTTGGAGAGTGGCATAAATATGCTAGGGGACCCAATCGTCACAATTCTAGGTCTCTTTGTATCAATAACTACTCATAATAATTGGTTTGTGCGGCCAAAAATATTTTAGCGAGTCTACTATTCTGGTCTTCAATTTATTTTTGAAAAAAAAAAAATGTTCACGTGATGCACTGGAATGTGGAAATACAAATATGCCAAGAGCAAATTTTCGTAATTCCTCAAATTCACGCTCTCCAAGCAAATTCTCACTACTGCGAAATGTTAGCCAAAAACTAACCGCATCAGAAGAAAGCATGTCTTCAAGAAGATTAGAATACGAAAACTTTTGCCATTGATCATCTAGCTTTTGCTGCAGATCAAGGTAATTAGCATCAATTATATGAGCAAGTTTAGGTACAAGAGGGGTAATAGATAATGATCGTGATTGACCTATCTTTAGCGATGCTGGAACTTTCAAAACAATTTCGTCTTCAAAATCAGATCTCTCTCTAATTTTTAAGCAGGCTGCAATGTAGAAATCCCTGCACCTACCTTGAAATCATTTATATTTTCATGGCTTTTGAACACCGTCCCAAGTTGATTGTGTACTTCCACGCCAATATAAACGTTCATTAATGACTGAAAAAATATTTCTGCTATAGGATCAGTTTTCCCAGCGACGTAAATACCCTAGTTGTCGCCCCCGGCAAGAACTCGCCTAAACGTCCCCTGACCAACCAAACCAAAACGCTCCCCCAAATATTTGCCCATTTTGTGTCGTCCTAATCCGGCGCCCGGGCACAAGCCCCCTTTGCCCCCTAGTTACGTCACTGAATTTTCCGAAGATCAAGTCGCTTCAATTTAATGGGATCCATACACATTGAAAGTATTGATAAATATAAATCAGACATTTTAGTATGAAGAGCAGTCACAACAACTTTCTCGCTTTGAAAGCATTTGTAAACTTGGGCAATGTAAATTTCAAAAATAATAGAAAGTTGTTTGAGAAGAGTTCATCTTAAGTAGAATAAAGTGCGCCTTTTCATCTTCTTCGAATGAGCGTTCAGTGAAAGATGACCGAAGTGCTTCCCACTGCTTCAAAAGTCTCTCTATTACTTGAATCAAATATAATCATCTTGTTTGAGATGGCCTTAACATTTTGTGAGGTTCTAAGTTTGAACATTCTTGGAATGCTTGAAGTTGGGCTTGCCGTTTAGTTTACTACTATGTTTAAAATAATTGTAAATGTCACGACCTATTGTTCGCAGGAAAATGGCATTATTTTACTATCTTCGTTTTCGCACAAATGCAAATAATGGCAAATACACTTCATTACAATTAGTCCAGGAACACGTTGATTAAGTTTACTTGCAACGGAATTTCCCCTACCGAACATTATGTTGCAGCCATCGCCCGCAAATCCAATTATGCTGTCTTTCGGGATTTGAGCATGACTAAATGTTTGCATGAGTCCTTCAAACAGACGGTCAGCCGTTGCCTTTACGGGCGCAGAAGCGGGATCACTTCCAGTGAAAACCTGGACAAGTTTCCACAACTTTGTGTCCACTCGTTTCAGCTCCTCGTCGAATAATCTTACGCACACCGCTAAAGTTTTAATACTACCAATATCTGTTGATTCGTCAATTATTACACTAAAGTTCGAGTGCCGTAGTTGTGCTATGTCATCGAAGTGACATTTCCCAATTACATTTTTAATTATATTAGTGGCTTTTGTTCTTCCCAGTTTTACGGATTCAGCTGTCTTACATTTACATGCAACCGCTGCCACTTTTACAAAGTGCTCTCCAATCCGTATAGGAATATTGTGTTCTGCCATGAAAGCTCCCCACAGTATTTCTTCTTTCTTCATTTTAGTGCCTGTACTTGATTACGCACTTGTAAAACACTGCAATAATGATCTCTGCCTTGCCGTACTGTTTTAACACGGTTTGTGTGTTTTGCAGATTCTGAATGTTTTTCAAGCACACTACGTTTTGCTGCTAACTCCACATTACGGGCAACACAGAGTGCTTTCCCCGGGTTTTCCTCCACAGGACGTAACCGCCCCTTAAATTTTAAATCACTTTCTCACTCCAGTCTATATTTTTGATCATATGCTTACCACTTTTCGGTTTGAATCTCCACGCGCTTGTTTTCACTTCTCTGGAGTATAAAGGTAACCAAGAAAGTTCTGTCGCTTTCTTACCCACCACCTTCGAACATCCATATGTCACCTAAGACGTATCTGGAAGATCAAATTAGTCCTCATCAGCATCGACGACCTTCTGCCAACGTTCTGGAAGGTCATGGATTCCATCGCGGTAGATCTTAGTGGGCCGTGAAGCGAAGAAGGTATCAAGTGTCTTTTGCATCTCTAATAGAGATTTGAACTGGCGTCCTCTAAGATGATTGCCCGAGGAATGGAACAGGTAATAATCGGACGGTGTAATGTCCAAGGAGTATGTCGGATGCAATAGTGTTCCCTATCCAAGTCGTAGAATAATGTCCCGGGTCACCCTAGCCACGTGGGGCTTAGCGTTCTCCTGTAACAAGAGGATCCCTTTACGATTCAGAAGTGTTGCTTCCAGAGATTTGAGTTTTTCTTGAACACGGCTCAACTGCTGACAGTACACAGTTGCAATGATGCTCTGACCAGCTGGTAGCAGTTCCCAATGCACGATGCCACGAGCAGTCCACCAAACACACAGGAGGACCTTCTTCTGATGCAGTGCTGGTTTCGGCTGTTTTAGAACCGGTTCATGGGATGCTAACCAATGATGACGGCGTCGTGAAGCTTCGTACAGGACCCACTTCTCATCACATGTCAACACCTTGTCCGGAAATGGCTCATTCCTCAGACGACACAGGTGTATGCTTGCGTTGACCCGGAGTCAAATCATATGGGACCTATCGACCCAACTTGTAGTGTTTACCAAGTTGATGGAGGTGCTGCTGAATGATTTCTCTACTCACACTGACTTATAGTCCCAGTTCCTCACATGTTCAGCCTCTTTTCGCCTCAATTGCTGCCTGAAGATCTTCATTTGTACAGTAAGAGACACTTCTGGATGGCACACCCATATGGAAATTTTACGGCAAAAGTGTATCATCCAGAAATATCCCTTACTGTACATGTGTTGGTCTTCCGTCACATGGTGCGTCTTCGACTGTTTCGTCATCGTCCTTAAACTTGTTAAACAACCACTACACTGTCCACGTAGTCACGACGCCCTCACCAAAGTCCTAACATATCTTCTGGCCCGCTGCAGCGGCGTTTGACTCCAGTTTGAACTCGTACAGCATACACGCCCGTATGACGCTCTGTGGAGCTCCCATGTTCATTCTGTCCTTACGTAAGTTCACAGTGTAACTGAACTACCACAACCAGGTAGTATGTTGGATATACCCACAGCAACAACTGATCTTCGTCTTATCTCCATTCGCATTAAACTCACGGTATGAGGCCAATGGAACACAGGCCTTCACAAAAGCTACAGAACTTTCTTGGTTACCTTTGTACCATCACACGTCTTCCTTTTCATCACGTCACTCATTGTGTCCTAATGTTAACACACAAACTGTGAAAAGTGAGAATACTGTAATTAACACACGGGAAATGAACAAAAACAAGATTAATTCACAACCGCAAAATGCACACGAATAACTTCCTTTAGCCAGCATTAAGCTAACACAAACTCACTTTGAAACAGTTGATTTTATCCTTCACTGGACAATTGGAAGACTAGATACAGTCTGGCCCCCAGGTTTCGAGCAATTCCAATCAAACTTGGTACAAATATCATTTATACCCTAGAGAGAAATATTGTGAATTTAACACCCCTAGGGCGGGGAAGGGGAGAATATGCGTACAAACAACCGGTGATACTGTCGATTCCATAGTTTTTTTCGGAGTAGCTGAGATGAATAGTGATACCTGCAATTCCGTTTAAGTAACGTCCACTAGGGTTTCGCTCGAGACCAGACGAGACAGAATTTTCGTCAAAAAATTCGAGTCCAGACAGAGTGCTTCCAATAGAAACATATTTACTTTTTGAGACGAGACATCACTTTCACGACATATTTTCGAGTCGAGACAGCCTCAAATCATGTCTTGCTGTATCCCTAATGTCCACCTTCATGTTTTACCAAGGAATATCCTTGCAACGCCTGACAGTGTAGCTAGTATAAGAAAAATTAGAGCCAAAACGAAATGAATAGGGTACTTACCCTTTATTGTGATAATGGTTGTGCCAATTCGTTACTGTCATCATCTGTGTCATCCTCGAAGGCACCCTCCGAATCATCTGGCGGCTCAGTGTCGCTATCTTCTGTTCCTCCAAAGGAAATCATAATTTTTTTTCTACCTCATTTTCCATCAAGCCGTCCCGCTCCCAATAGTATTTTTCTAGGTTTTCGACATGCTTACAGAAACCCATCCAATCTTCTGTAGTGCATGATGATATTGCAGTTGAGGTAACTTCCTGGGGTGCTGTGAATGAAAGTGACCCTGTCTTGTTATGATCACATATATATTTTTTCACCTTGGCCCACGAAAGTTCTATCAGGTTCAAATTACATGAGTACGGGGGAAGACGAAGCACGGTGGCCATGTTCTTCAAGTAATTTGTCCACGATACGTTTCCTCGCGAGGTTTGTTGGCTTGAATTATAGCGTTTAATTCCGCCTTTCTCATGGTTTCATCACAGCTAATTTGTCGGGATTTTAGCCAGGAAGGCATATCGGTTTTCAAGCTATAGCCCGAAGGAACTTTTTCTGCTTCTACTGAATGGTAAGGAGCGTTATCCATTACTATGACAGACCGAGGAGGAATATTTGGGATAAGATTTTCTCTAACCCACTTCTGGATATTTTCACCATTCACTTGACCGTGATAATCACCTTTACTACTACCTGCCTTATATATAAGACACGTGTTCTGCACAAATACATTAATGCTTCCCGCATGCACAACTATGAGTCGATAAGCAGAACTAGCATTCGCATGGATCCCTACGACATCGTCTGACTACGGACACTTCTTTATTGTAATGTTGCTATCGACTCCAGTTTCATCAAGATATATAATTTTCTCCCTGATATCTCTTGACAGCTGATCCTCCTCCACGTTCCAATATCTGGTGTTTCAATTAACACCTTTTCTCCTGTTGTTACATCTCTTCCAAATGAAACCACACTGTCTCAATACCTTGCGCAGTGAGTCTATTTTCCAAGGGAAATGTATTTTTTGCCACACTACAGTTAAAAGCTTAGCACACGTTGGTACAATGTGATCTGACACGTACATTTCATTCACAACATTTCTTACAACACACAAATCAAAATCGTCTACAATGGCATTTCTGTGATCGGGTCTTTTCCTGTGTTTACCAGGAGAAATCAATTTTCGTGTCGGAGAATGCAGTTTCCGTGTAAGAGACTCATTGCGAATTCGTTTTATAGTTGATTCAGACAAACCCGTAGCTCTAGAAGCACGTTTTGTGGCTGGTCCAAGAGGTTTAAACACTGTTTCTCTTTTGATTCACGGTCACAGAATTCAACAATGTTGCTTATTATTTCTCGAGAGTCACTATGAATAGTCGCGCCTTTCTTCCTAGAGCTCGCCATTACACTAAAACACAGTATATTCTACTATTAAATACACACTAATTCGACACACAACGAAACTAAGCACGGAACACAAAGCACAACGCGCGTTTCAAATGACACCACGGAATATTACACAGATCACTGTACCCGGAGTAACAGACGACATCTAAGTATAGACCATACCTCAAAAACCGAAAATGGACTTGATCGTGTCGTTGACCTTTCCCCGCTTTCCCTGTTTTAGGGTTCTTCTCGTGATCTGTGAGCTGTACATGGGCCTATAAATACAGTATATATATATATATATATATATATATATATATATATATATATATATATATATATATATATATATATATATATATATATATATATATATATATATATACTGTATTTATAGGCCCATGTACAGTAAATGCAGTATCTATACAGTATACAGTACACTTTATAAATATAGTATCTATTTTGTATTTGAACTCAAAGTACTAAGTTCAATCGACGTTGTTGCTGACACATCACATCCAGAACTTTGGAAGGAAGTAAAGGAGTGTCTCAGTGCACTTGCATAAGAGCAAGGCTCATCTTCTGTCCTGTTACAAAGAAATGATTTAGTTTTCTTCATAGTCGAGAAAGATCTTTCAACACTAGCAGTCGGTACAGAAAGAGAAGAAAGTACTTCCAAAGGAAGTGAATATTTGGATATTTCTGTCGCAAGAATCGAGGGAATTGACAACTTCTGGTCTTGCCAGAGTGGATGTTTTTGACCATTTTCTGCATCATAGGCGATATTCAGATTCTAGTACAGAGGTAGAAATGGACTGACCTAAATACGGTGCTAGCTCTGCAACAATTCCATCCGCTCTTCTGATACTTTACGAGGTAGTATAATTTCAAAGCTTTCAGTAAGTTGTTTGTTATTCTCAAATCGACTTTCCAAATGATTTATAAGTACATCCAAGCATGAAATGAATATCACTCTACGGTAATACTCTTCTGATGCATCTGCAGGATGATTACCTCTGTTAATTTGTCTATGACATGTTCGTGGAATTTTTATTTCTTCATCAAAGAACTCCCTTAAAGCACTGCTGGCTCTTTCGAAAAGTTTTTGAAACTCTTGGTTTACATTGTCGCTTCTGAGTTGACGTAGTTTAGCAACAATGTCCGATACGTAAGTCAAAGCGGAACTAATATGCGCAGGGCTCTGTAGGTACGTCGAGAGATGTACAGTGAAACTTGGCAGTTTCTCACAGACCAACAGTGATAATAAGAAGGAAGCTTTACTAATAGCAGAAAGCAAGAGGTTGGCTTCGTGGGAAACAGCTTTTTCGCTTTCGGATAAGGTTTGAAGACTGACGATTACAGAACTTAATAGTTCTACAAATACTATTATCGTGCCTCTCAACAAACCTAGTGTCATATAAACCAATCAGCCTACTTCTCTTACTCTCTGGCAGAATCTTCTGAATGTTTCCCTTGAGAACATGGGAAGCAAAATTAGGATTCCGAGAGAAGTTGCAAACATCGTTAACCATTGATAAAGCGTTTCTGGCATAAGACACTGTAAAAGAGGAGGAAAGGGCTAAGTTTAATCGATGATTGGCGCAATGTACATAAACTACTTTCGGATAAATTTCTTTAACTCGAGCCTAAACACCACTAAATCTTCCTACTATGGAAGCAGCACCATCATAGCCCTGTCCAGTCAGTTTTGACATATCAAGGCTGAACACTTTGAAAGAAGACTTTCATCTAATTTAAGTCCACTGACGTCTGTAGCAGGAAAAAAAAAAAAGTAATTGTCTCTTGAAACATTTTGTGAGTCCACATGTCTGACACATAAAGAGAATTTCTCTGCCTCAGGAATATCAAAGGTTTCATCAGCAAGAATGGAAAACGCACCAGAATGATTAACTTCTGATACAATCTTTTTCTGGATAATGCTTCCACAAATTCCTATTATTTCATTTTGAATTCGATACGTTGTATTTTTCATGTAGTTCATAAAATGTTTTCTAAGTTGCTCATTACCAGAGGCACGCAATCGAAGAATCTTTCTGTGAAGGTTTTTCAAGATCAAATGGCCCACTGACCTTTTACCACGGAAGGGTATCCCATATTCCCCACAGAAAATAACAGTTTCAATAATAGGAAGCAATTCACTCTATTTTGAGAAGCTTCCTTTTTTATCGACTATCGTCAATTTGTTTTATAATGTCGTCTTTCTTTCCCCACATTACCGACAAAACGCCCGCGAAGACTGAACACATTTTATGATAATTTGTGTTCTTACGTTCATTAAATTTTTCAACTGTGCCTTTCCATTTTAGAAATGGAACAGTTACTAATGTCCCTAATTGTTGATGGAAACCTGTGTTTCTGTACTAAATAAAACACAGTAAATGCAAAATACTCCATCTAATGCTTTGTAATATTTAAGCCATTTTCACCTATCTAACTATTTTAATTGAAGCTTTAAGTTTTTCTTGCCACATGTGCGAGAGGGGAAAAATGCATGAATCAGTGGGACGGACATTTGTACATAAAATTGCTAGTGTTTTCTCATCTGTGAATTTCTGCTCACGTATTTTGTGAACAATGGAACCAAAATCGTTTTGATCAACTTGACACGAAGGCTGGTGTTTTTCGAAATCAGAACACAGTGATATATTAGAGTCAGTTCCCGTTTGTACCAATGACACACTGCTCTTATCGTCTGCACAGGACAGTTTGCTTATGTCAGAGGTAAGTGCCTTAGGATTGGCATTTTGCTTGTACCTTACACATTAGTTTAAAAGAAAATCACGTTTCTATTTTGTTTTCATCTTACCGAACGCTATAAATGCCGTGAAAAGAAAAAGTTGTACACTGTACTAGAAAACTGCACTAAAACTCACATCCCAAAACACAACCACTAAAAAAATATAGCACGAACACTTCTCTTGAAACGCCGTATAAGATAGGTGACCACGAGGAACCGAAATTCTCTCAGTACTGAAAGAGATGCGGAACAGAAGTAGCCAGGTTTTCAAGAAAAGCAGTTCAAAAATAACTGACCCTTTGCCACGCACTTCAAGAAAGATTCTTGTATGTTCTTGAGCAGAGGTCAATCAACAAAAACAGCAAGCGTTTGATTACCCCGCTGAGATGTAGATGAAAAACTACAGGTGTATTACTATAGCCACTGTCATCATCATCAGGCCACTAAGTTCAATTACAAAATTATTATCTACTGTATTCTCTATCAATCCATCTTTCTCCCAGAGCTGCTGCTGCACGCTGATCACGTGTTTGTTGTACCTCTCCCAATCCTCCAGTGTCACAGACTTGAGAGCATTTCTGGTCACTTCCTCCAATCTAGTCAAAGGCAAATCCCCTGTTGGGTTATTTTTTCTAACAATTAGTTTGATTTTTGCCCAAGCTAGTTCAATGGCATTAAGTTCACATATGTACGGCGGTAGGCGAAGAACTGTATGACCATTGATCTTCAGTAATTCATCAATCCAATATACTTTCTCCTATGACTTATGTTGTTCTATCAGCTAATATAGCTCAAACTTCTTTATATTTTGGGAAAAGGGAAATTTGGTTGTCTTGAAGCCAGTTCATTCCTGGGTTGTGGTAGAAAGCATTATCAAGAACAATGACACTTTCTTTGGGAAGATTCAGAACATTTTTTTTCTGTAACCCATTTCTCAAAATTAAGTAAGTAAATTTGTCCGTGCTAGTCCCCAGAAGTCCTTCCTTCTCTAAACGTTAAACTTGCCCCGTCAATAAACCCGCTACTTGCTCCAGCATTCACTAAAATCAACCAGTTCAAAGAACTTGAGTTTGAAGACACAACGTGTAAAGTTTCGCTCTACCAGCATTTCCCAAATGTCAGATTGTTGACGACCCAACTTTCGTCTATGTAAACGTTATTTTTATTTTGTGACCTGTAATTTCTAATGGCCTTCAAATACCTTCCCTTCCAATTCACAATATTTGGACGCTCAACGAGCATCTTCCTATTACTCCTACATCTTTCCCATGGAAACTCCATACTGTGAAGCAAACGTCGTGAAGTGTAAGTTTTTCAGGTAAATCAAATTTTTCGTGACGGCTGACAATAATTTAGGTGCACTTGGAACAATTTTCTTCTGCAAATAGAAGTCTTGCATAATATCACGTATAACCCACCTGTCAAATTCATCACAATAAAACATAAACTGTTCTGCTTTGGGTCGTTTCTTACCTGGAGTGGTGAGTGATAATTCACCAGCCTCCAATCCCTCTTTCCGTATGTTTGTTTCACTCCGTGTAGAGATCCCTATATACGTGGATATTGCTGGACTGGCCACGTTGACTACTTGGCGATCGCCAATTCCCCGAGGGGCCCCGCAGGGATCACGAGGCGCAGAACCTGTAGGCCTCGAATTTTCACGATCGCAAATGCTTTCTTGAGTCTTCCTACCAAAAAGGTTGCGGAAGCCTAAGTTCCGAGGAGGGTCCGAGATGACTTCTTTCGGAAAAACGAATTTAGGCTTCCGCAACCTTTAAGGACCCGCGCCAAGGACTCTCAACTTGGCCAGTCCTACACTGTACGTGGACACACGCAAATTAGGCTGTGATAACAAATGCTTCAGTTTTTCTCTCTCACTTCTTTGTCGCACTGCACTATGACCTTCCTTATTACTTCTCTAGCTTCCCTGTATATAGTGTGCCCTCTTTTACCTTGTGATGACATTCTCAAATGAATAAAAAGCAACAAAACTGCACTTCCTGAAACACAACAAATAACCAACTTACACTAACTCTTCAGAATGACATTCATGTAATAATTTTCTACCCCTGGCAACACTGACATATAGAATTAGGTTAAGGGAGTGTAACAAGTCAGGGAGAAAAAAATATATTTTCCCCCTCTACCTCAGTTCCCGCTGGTAAACAAGCGGGAACAGAGTAGTAGGAACAAAAACGAAGGTAAAATATGGATCTGTCAGTCCATGCCTCTGAAAAATAGGTGATATAATGTACCCAGAACTTTTGAGAATTAGTTACAGGCAAAAGGATTAATGTTTTACCATCGCTTCTGTTTTTGTTGTTCTGACCGTTCTCCCCACTCCGCCACCCGAGATCAGGGAAGCAAAGAACCGTCCATCTAAACCCAACCCTTGGTCCATCACTGTCTCTCGAAAATTGTGGATACAAAATGCAAATTTATATTTTGTACCCACAGTTAAAAGTTTCACCTTCTGCAGTGTATAAAACAAAAATATTTCAGATATTTTATATGAACTGCTCTATAGTATGTTAGAATTCATAAAATCACAAGTACTTTTTCCTGCTATCGTGCTTTACAAAGAAACAACCAACACAAAATCGTTGTTCACATCCCACAGATTCCCATTTCGTGTGTGGAGTTTTGTTTTGAGCAACTTTCCTTCCTTGTTCTTGCTTTGGTTTTTCATAACAAACAACACAACGTACGTAATTTTGATTTTGTTTCTTTCAGAAAATGATTCACACTCTCGGTTTCTGTTGCAACACTTTCACTGCACCGCAATAGTCTCAAAGCTACTTGTTCTCTGTACGTCTTTACGGAACGTCTCGGAACTTGTACGTCTGAACGTCGTCTTGCTCTGAGTCACCTCGTTGTATACTAAGTAAGTATTTACAATTGTAGCACTCAAAATCAATTCTACAGCCAGTTTTCTGTGCTACTTTACTCCTTTTCGTAGTAGAGCACTGTAAGACTTCATTCGATCAGACAAGTCAATGAAATTTTTGCCTTTGTTGTAGTCAGCGATCATTTTCGGTTTCTGTACTTACTTTCCTTTATGCTGAATAGTTCCTTTCTCTGCATTAGTTTCGTACTCAGCATCAAGACATCCTTTTCGTCTTTCCACTTAAGCATCACTACACCCGTGTCACTTTGTCTGGCAATCACGCCATCGGTTTCAAGTTTCGCTTGAACAACTTCTTTGCAATCATTATTCCTGTTAGAACGAACAGTACCTACTAAATGTGTGTTACGCTGCTACAACTCATGAGTTAAAGTTACACTGGTAGGGTAGGTGGGGGCAAAGATCCGCAGTTTTCACGTTTTTTCTTTTCTCGATTTATGGTCTTTAATTTCGAAACTCGAAATGCCACAAATTGATACTTTATTTATTCAGCTACATTGAACATCAATTTTAGAACCTGCAAAGTTACTGTGTTTGAGTGGGAATTTGATTTTATGGACCCATGCAATTTCGGACCTTTGCCCCATTGCATGGGGTAAAAATCCGCAAGTGAATTATAATGCGGATTGTTTCCCCACACAGAAAAAACAAAATTGTTACAAAACTTTTTGGTATTTTTACTGTATTAAACTGTGTTATAGTTACCATAATACATAAAATAGTTTTATTCGTGTATTTTAAATTGACAAGTAGGTCTCGATACTTAAATAACATTAGAAATTGAACAAAAAACTTTAGAACAGAAACAAATCACTCAGATCAGTCTTAAAACCTATCATATCTTTGAAACGAGTTGAAGTGCTTTCAATCGGTTTGGACAATTTCCTCACAACGTCGTCTTTATGAAAGAATGATTGTTCAACCGTTTCCTTGAATCGCATGGTGCGAGAAACCCTTTTATAGAAGACACCTATGTAGCCATCAACGTCAACTTCTATTATTTTAGCCACGTATAAACGGAATGATTTCGCTTTTCCATACACTTTGACCACAACAAAGTCACCGACTGCAAGCTCAGCTGGAATATTGTCGTTCTCAATTTCCGATTCACCACTGGATAGGGTTAGTGAAAATTCATAGTCGTCACTGCTCTCGTGAAGAGAAAATTGAGATTCTGATTCAGATGATGACAGTTCTTCACCAATTTTCTTTTTCGGATTACCAGTATTTTGAAAGAGTCTCTTTTTGGATTGTTTTGGTTTGTAGACATTTTTCTCTTGATCTACCTTCCTCTGTCGTAGTTCTTCAAGTCGTTCCTTGTGTGGTGTTGAAGTGAGAAGAGTCGATTTTAGACTTCTTCCTGTACGGTTTCTTTTAACACTTAGGCCTATTTTCGGAAGTGGAATAATATCATAGGGAGACACGGGTGACTGATCAGAATTAGAAGTTCCAGGCTCAAAGTGTTGCAGTGCAGCTCTGTTACTTGTTCTATCAACGGAAGATGGTCCAGGGATAGAATTACCGGGAGCAGTCACCTTATCGGAAGTTGAAGCCTCAAATGTTGCATTGTCCAGGGCAGACTTTTGTATGCTTCCATCAGAAGAAGCGGAAAGCAGAGTTGTAGGATGTTTCAAAGGAGCCGTGGAACGTATTCCATCTGAGGAGCTGGAAGAGACAGGATTAGGATTTCCTGGAATAGTTGCGTTGGTGGCTTCATTACCCATTGTTTCTGAAAGAGGAAGTTGAAAGTTTTCCAGCGATCTGTCTTCAAAACAGATTATTCCACGCAGGTCAGGATCTTCAAGATCAACCGTGTCAATTTCAATTTCTTGTTCTGTTACTGAAGCTGGTAAAAAGTCTTCATCAGTGAAAATATTGATATCCAGCGGATGAATTCCCGTTACTCGAAATCCATGAGTAGCTTTCTCTACTGTGGCTGTCTTCTCGAACGCTCGACTAAATATACCTGCTACATAATACTCCGTCAATACTTGACCAGGATTTGATGTGATCCAATTGTCGCACAAATCATCATAATAAGCTTTCAATGGTCTAAAGAAAGCACGGTCCAAAGGTTGGGTTCGGTGACTGCTATGAGGAGGAATACTAACCATGTGTATGTTGTTTTTCTTGGCCAAAGTAATAGCCTGGAGTGAAACATGCGATATATGATTATCTAAAATAAGCAAAACTGGGCTTTCTGCAGAAGGTTGAGTGTGTTTTTTGAAATGATCTAGATAAACTAAAAATGTCTCCACATTCATGTAACCAGAGTCGGTCACAGCCATTGCAGAACCGATTGGCCCATCTTTCAGAAGAAGTGGATTGTTCCTTTTTCGTGAAAATATGAAAAAAGGTGGAACATAATGTCCTGTAGCACTCATCGCACAAGCAACTGTCACTGTTTTTCCTTTGTCAGCAGACACATTTTTTGACACTTCTCGTTTACCTTTTGGAGCAACATGTTTAGGTAATTTATTCGGGACGGTTTGGAAACCACTTTCGTCCATGTTATAGATACGATTTGGCGGGAAGTGATACTTCTCCTGAATTTGTACCAAATTTTGAAAATACTGAGTCATCTGTTGCCTGTTGAATCCCATTGTTCTAGCAACACTTGTCTTTCTCGGAGTCCGCAGAGAGAGATGATTCCTCTTCATAAACTCCCTTGTCCAGTCCCTGCCAGCTAACTTCGATTCCTTTGAGAAGGAATGTGTGATTCCATTTCTTTCTGCATATTCGTAAGCAAGGAACCGTAGAGACTTCAATGTAAGTCCATAAAAACGGGCATCTAAATCTTTAAGATGTTGCACTATTTCCTTTTCTTGCTCTGGGGTGAACACACGTTTGAAACGTCCAAGTGACTTAACTCCGTTACCAACTTTTAATCTTTTACGAACTGTTGACTCATCAAATCCCAGAACTCTGCCGATTTCTCTTACAGACATACCATCTGCTTTCATTTGCTGCGCTTGTTGAAGAAGAGCATCGGTCAGCGGTCTTAAATCTTGTCTCTTTCTTTTGTAGTTCCTGCAACGAGAACGTGAAATTTGTATGAGAATTTCTAGCATTAGAAAATATTCTTTTTCAGAGATATTATAAACATTTGACAATAGTTCAGTGTATTCTCACGATTGCATGCGGTGTTGCCAAGAGACGATACGAGAAGAGACTTTGAGGCTGTCTCGTCTCGTCAAAACGCTGTATCGTCTCGTGTCTCGTCTCAAAAATAATTGGCCCGTCTCTTCTCGTTTTTGATCAAGATGAGACGAGACACGAAAAAGTCTCGTCTCGTGGCAATATTAAAGCATATATGATACCAGTCGAGACGAGAGTTTAAAGCTGTGTCGTCTCTTCTTATGAAAACACTGTCTCGTCTCGTTTTCGAGACGAGACAGGAGACGAAAAATGTCTCGTTTCCTGGCAACACTAATTACATATTACTGTTAGATCAAAATTTTATGGCTGAAAAGTAGGTCTACACTATGCTCTATTTTAGTTCAGTACTATAATTAATTCAGAAGGTATCAACATAAAAGGTCTAAATTTCCTTTTAGTTTCACACGATTCGACAAAGGAACAAACAGGAAAATTTTAAAAACATAATAGAGGTTGTATTCAATACATCGATATTCAAAACACAGGAAACTACCAAAATTTAAAACATTGACACTTCCAAAATTCAGCTAACGTCATGTTAGGTTAGACTTCCTTAGAAATAAGATTTTCGCTATATCGGTGTTTTGAGTGTCGCTCTCTTAATAGACACCCACTTAATGAAGTATATAAAGTCTGATATAGCCTATATGCAATTATAAAGTATGCCTAAGACAGAATTAATTTTTGAACAGAAGAAATTATTTAGTAATTCAATATGAATCCCCAACCACAAGCCAAATTTGGTATTGATTTAACTTAGTCCGTTAGTCTGTAGCCTCGAATATTAGTCTTCTTTTACACAGCACTTGCACAGCATAGTCACCGACATATGTATCGATATGGCCTATGTATATAGGTAGTAAGGTAGATTTTTCGAAGAATATATAACTTTTTATTTAAAAAACGTTCGAACGGGGTAAAGGTCCGCAGCGGATTTTTACCCCACTCTCTCCGCGGATTTTTACCCCATTTTGCCATTGTGGAAAACTCTGCTAATTCCCGCCAAACAACAATAGAGCTCGATGAACTGCCTCCATTAAAAAAATAATAAATCTTTAGGTATATCAAAAGAAACATAATAATACATAAATCTATAATAACACCGGCGTCAAAGAAGTGCATTGTTTATTCTAAATTACATCAAACTATGCGAAAACGTAACTTACCTCATAGCTTTAAAGGTTTTAGTTGTAAAGCAACAAGACTTCGTATGTCACCTCTCCTTGATGATAACTCGTGATCTGAAAAGCAGTGGTGCCAGTTCAATTCTAAACTAACCTGCAAACGCCCTGCGGATCTTTGCCCTCCGCGGATCTTTGCCCCCAAATACCCTATAATAGTTGTCTGTATACAAAGTTCTACCTATGTCGAGCAGCTTGCAAATAAGGTTGCAAGACGACATTTGTAGGAACACTAATGCCAGTTAAGACATCTCTTTCCACAGTAAACACTAAAATCATACGTATAATCTCCTTTCGTGCATAGTTACTGTTTGGGAGTTGAAGTTAACAAAAATACATTACGAATCTCAGGTGTGATAAGATTTACTATCGTGTTACAAAATTCTACGTCACCCATATACATGTTAAATATTTCTAAAATATTTTCTTTTTCTAGAATAAATTCCTTAAATGTTTCCTCTTGACGCATTACTCTATACAGCTTTTCCCTTATGATTTCTGTTTTTATAATACTCCTTACGTATTTTTCTACAATTCTGTTACGCACTATAACCCAATTAGCGTTTTCATTTATGAATTGTTGGAAATCTAAAAATAATGGACCTGTAATTCTACCTAATAAAAGCACTAATATGATATCTGTAGATGCCACATTCTGTTTTATCAAACTGTTAGCCTGCATTAAGAAATGATATATCTGGTAGCCATCTACGGAATTTAATATGGGTATATTATTAACCAAACTTTCTACGGCTTTAAATGCACTTAAATTTTTAAATTTACTGAAATCGCATCTGATACCTGTATTCTGTTCTATATTAGGAGTATGACTTAAGGTGTTGTGAGGGATCGTAACCCCCGCAAAATCAATCAGATCCTCTACAGGTCGCATCTGACTACTTCTGCCCGGTTCTACATGCCCAGACGAACACAAATTTCCCACATTAGCACTATAACCACTTCTATTGAAATGGGTATTTTCTTGAGAGCGGTTAGGAATATAATTCCCCCTATTAAATTGGTTATAATTATCATATGCCTCTGCAGCGTACATGAAATTCATTATGACATATCTAATTTAACGTGCTTCTCTTTTACAAATCTAAACTTTAATTTACAGGTTTGAATTTGGTAGGTTAAAGTCTTTCCTAATTGGTTTACAGTCCAAACAAATATAAATTTTCTCTTGAGCATAAAGCTCTGACCTAATGAGAAACACCTGAGTTATGAAGACTGGGTATTTTTGTCTTGTTGCGGTATCTAAGTAAATTAATACTAAACCGCTCGGATAGTACGTTTTGCGGTGTTTTCTTAGGTTATAGATAGAACTAAAGATGAGATTTTCAACGAAACAAATATAACAAATTTGATTAGAATGCCAAAATCGAAAACAAAAATAACTACTCAAAAATGAGATTATTAACTGAAGCAAATTTAGGTTAAATATCAAATAATTGGACTATCCGCAAATTCGTTGAAACATCAATTTATGAAATAATGAACTATGAAGCATGTTATCCCTTTATATAAGATAAATTCCAAATAAATGTTCCTTTTCAGTCTGCATGCCAATAATAGAAAAATAATAAATACATACCAAATGTCTTCTTGTTTTAACATCTAATCGTCCAATTCAATTTAGATTTTGGTACGTCAAACAGGTTAACAACACAATTTTCCTTTTCAAATTCACTTTTCTCAAAACTCAACATACGTGTAATTCACATTTAACGAATTTAAATTACTATTCATTTTAAGGTTGTCACTCAATGCCAAAAATAATACTAATTTTTCAAATAGCATGCTTTGTAAAGAGAAATTGCCTACAAACGAAAAGTAGGTGTAACTATACGTACCCAGTCTTCATAACTGAAGAGGGGAGGTTAGCTGCACAACCACGAAAGCTCGTAGAGGGCAGCACCCTCCACTAAACAGTCATGAGACAAGGTAGCCAACTCGTAAACTTCTAGGATAGTTACCTATCCCAGAGGTTTACTTCTGCTGAAACTTACTTTACTTTTTTTTTTTTCCAAGAACAAATAAATTTAGTCACACAACAACACAATTACCAATTCGGCACTTTGACACACACACATGTACACAGCGAACTCAATGCTACTCACTGCTGAGCTTTGCGTCCTTGGCAGCACATGCTAGGACGGTATCACAAAAACTAAATACGAGGGTGGATCAAATATAAAAATGAGATTTTATTTTTGATTTAAATTCATATATTGAATACCACAAGGCACTTACAATTTATTTTTCAACATAGTTTCCTCCGTTCGAAATGCATTTGTCCCAGCGTATGGGCAGCTTTTTGATGCCCTGATCGTAAAAAGAACGGGTCGTGTCACCAGCCAGTTGCGCACGAACTCTTCCACACTCTCATCTTCTTCAAATCGTTGTCCACCTAGAGCTTCTTTAATCGGTCCGAATAAATGGAAATCGCAGTTCGATAAGTCCGGGCTGTAAGGAGGATGTTCAAGTGTAGTCCAGTGCGTTTCCTGTAGCTTCGAGACAGTTCGAGCTGCAGTATGGGGTCGCGCATTGTCGTGTAGGAGGAGGATTTGTCGAACCGATTGGTCTCGTCTTTTGCGGCGATATGCAACTCTCACCTTGTTCAACAGCTCGCAGTAGTATTCAGGCATTTATTGTGCGTCGCTCATGTAAAAATTCAATCAACAAAATGCCTCGCCGATCGAAACAAAACGGTTCAAAGAACCTTGCTAGCTGACAGTCGAGTTTTGGCTTTCACTGATGCTGCCTCCCCTTTCCTCTGCCACTCTTTACTGGCTTGTTTGGATTAAGGAGTGTAGTGGTGAATCCATGTTTCGTCGCAGTTGACGATCCGACTCAAAAATGCATCACCTTCTTCCGCAAACCTTGCTTTAAGCCTCTGACAGACCTCCAAACGTCTTAACTTCAGATTTTCGGTCAAAAGGTGAGGGACCCATCTGGAACACACTTTACGGAACTGTAGGTCGTTTTTAACGATTGCTTGACAACTCCTATAGCTGATTCCGACTTGTTCTGCATTTTCTAACACTGTTACTTGTCGATCGTCGTCAATAATGCCTTTAACCGCACGAATGTTTTCGTCTGTAATACTGGCCCGAGGACGGCGATCGTGTTGCTGATTTTCCACACGTTCTCGTCCTTGAGCTTTTTATGCCAGGCATGGATACACGTCCTTGACAATGATTGATCCCCTAACTGTCCAGTCAATCTCTGGCAAATGTCTGCCGCTGTAGCTTCTTCACGAGCAAGAAATTTTATACCTATGCGTTGGGCAGTGAAGGAGTGCATGTGTTGCTCCGACATCATGAGCTGTACTGACGAAATGCCGGGAAATATCTAACAGCACGCTATCTTCACTCCCAGCGATTCCACCTAATCATAGCAGAAGCGCGCGGCCAGTCCTACCAACTGTCGATGTTCAGGAACAAAAATCCCGTTTGTATTTGATCCCCCCTCGTAAATGAAATTCCTGTTTTTTAAAATTGAATACAATTAGTATCAATTAATTAAGAATACAAGACAATACAAGGACACTTACCAGGGGAAAAAATCCTTTACAAGTTACAAACGCAACATTTTCCGGGATAATGGCTTGACATTTAGAAATTTTGCAATTCAAAACGTTCTGTTTCAACATCTGCTATGTTCTTCAGCAATACTTGAACTATTGCATCACAAATTTTTACACTTGAATGAATGATTGTCAGAAAAGGGGCACTGCAAATACGAAGCGTGTTGCAGAAAGGAAACAACGAATGTAGGCGGAAAGAGTTTCCAAAACTCGGGTGTTCACAAACCAATGGGCCCTTTCAACAAACTTTTCAACAACGTGAATCACTCATACTATTTCTTTTGTAGGATAGCACATTACGTTTCTACTGTCTTGTTTATATATCAGGCTCATAAGCATGGAATTGCATTTGTCGTGACTGATAAGCTTGTAGCAAATTTTCAATAATTCTTTTAAGAACGATAAAGGATTTCGTCCACTAGCACTGTGTTTGGTGATAACTCCAAATTTACTCGACGTTAACCTCATCTTTCTATATTTATGTCACAGTGGATTGGCAAATTCTCCTATGGTTGCCGTTGCTCTTTTTTTTTTTTTTTTTTATACTTCTTTAGGACTTACTTGAAGTGCAGTCACAACGTATTCTATTTTCTGTGGCCTGGAGGCATTCTGTAGACAAAAGGACATCTTCGACAGATTTAGTGGTGATATCCTGAGATTTACACAAATCTTCTGGTTACATTAATCCTGAAAATCTTCCAATTGACATTAAGTCCGAACGCATGCTCTCCAATTCTCTGGAATATACTGGCGTCCTTCGTATACGGAATTCTTTGTGTTCGGGGTACATTTCTTGGATTTTCCTAATCTGCAAAAGAAGAATGAAAATGTTCTACCTAACTTTCTAAAGTAAATCATACTAATGACACAACATTGATCATTGTACAATAAATTTAGATTAACAATATTGTTTAATGATGAAAATCATATTATGTGTCCCTACTGTTCCTACTGTGTAAATGCGTAGTATGAGTTGAACCGCAAAATAAGCATTTTTCTCCCAAAAAATCCATTTTTTTTAGTTGAAGTGATACTTTACCCTGAATACAATATGCCAAATCATAGAAATATTGCGCCAAAAAAATCAATTTCCAACACATGCACTACCCGTCCTTAGACGGGTACTTTCATTCGCAGGAGTTGCACAAAAATAACTTGTCTTTAAACTGGCTAAGGTACAAACTATACGCATCCTATAGCGCCCTAAGCAGGTTGCCCACTTAAGGGGTTAATACAGGGTTTGTATGATAAGTAATGAGACCAGGTCTGGAAACATTGTTTTATTGATCTGATCTGTACAGGGACTTAAAAGCTTTCGAAGTACTCTCCTCTTGCGTCGATGCACTTCTGCAATCGATGTTTCCACGCTGCAAACGCCCCCTGGAAGTCAGCAGCCGGCATGTCCTTTAGAAATGTGGTCACGGCTGCTTGGATGGCTGTGACGTCTGCAAAACGGGTTCCTTTCAAGCGTGGCTTCAGCTTCGGGAAGAGGAAGAAGTCGGCCGGGCTCACATCTGGGCTGTAGGGTGGTTGTGGAAGGACTTCCACCCCAATCCGGGTCAAAAAGGAGGTCACTAAGAAGGCGGTGTGGGCAGGGGCATTGTCGTGATGCAACTTCCACCGGCTAGCGATCGCCGGTCTTTTCCGCTTGACGCTCCTGTGCAGTCTCTCAAGGACTTGTTTGTAGAAGGCGGCGTTGACGGCTTGTCCTTGGGGTACAAACTCCTTGTGGACCACCCCCACATTGTCAAAAAAAACAATCAACATTGTTTTCACCTTTGACTTCGACATTCTGGCCTTCTTGGGGCGCGGGGACGCAGGAGTGTGCCACTCCGCGCTTTGACGTTTCGTTTCAGGGTCGTACTGGAACACCCACGACTCGTCACCTGTTATGACGTCATCTTCAAAGTTAGGGTCACTGTTCATGAGGTTCAACAGTTCCTGACAACAATCAACACGTCGTTGCTTTTGTTCGTCAGTCAACACTCGCGGCACCAGTTTCGCACAGATTTTTCTCATTCCCAATTGTTCCGTCACAATCTTGTGCACTGTTGTGTGGTTCATATCGAGTTCATCAGCAATCAATCTCAACGATAATCGACGGTCTGAGTTCAGGAGATCCCTCACTTTTGCCACAGTTTCGTCCGTAGTCACTGTTGTCGGGCGTCCAGCCCTCTCCAGATCCTCAACGCTTTCCCGGCCGTTCCGGAACGCACTGTGCCAACGAAACACCTGGGCTTTGGATAGGGCTTCCTCTTTGTAGGCCTCCGTGATGAGAGAAAGCGTCTGAGTAGCCGTTTTCCCCAGGCGAACGCAAAATTTGATCGCATAACGCTGTTCGATGGAACCCTCCATGTTTGTTGATTTTCCGCCGTGACAAGAATGTTCACAAGGGCTTTGTCCAAGGCTTGTCCGCGCTCCACTAAGGCTCGGAGCCAACTGACGCGCGGTGCGTTGCTTTGCTCGGACCCCCCCCTACATCCTCCATCACCGACAAACCCGCTCCAGCGACACGCGCGCCGCGGCGCGGCGAGTCTCATTACTTATCATACAGACCTTGTATACTATACTTCTAGAGCACAAAAAGCAATACTATAATCCTGACATCTTTGACATCATTTTTCAACGCGGAGAACATTGTCAAAAGACGTAAAATTAGATGTAGGCGAGGAGGTGGCTCCACCTAATCAGGATTCTATATTGAGTTTTTGCGTCCCAGGTAGTACTTAAAAAAAAAAAAAAACTTCATTACAAACAATTTCCTCATGCAGAAACTACCAACGTCTTTAATAACATAATTTTCCTGTATATATTCGAGAAAATTATGTCAGCTCTGGACACGTTAATTTAAAATGCTTTTCACCAGCGAACTATCAGTGTCATGTACTTACAGCTTAACTAGAATCCGAACCGCATTTTCAAAATTTATTGTACCACCTAATACTCCTCATCAATATACTTTTCATACCAAAAGGACAAATGTCAAACTTATGTGAATGAAGTGCCCAGAGGAAGCCTTTCTTTGATTAAGATAGCATTTCTTCCTAAAAGCTCAATTTTTGGAAACGACTGTTATTTCTTTTATTTTTTAAACATCTTGGGCTTTACGTAGTCATTCCGATGCGTGATTGGTATCATACTAAGGAGTTCGACTAACATGTGTTTCCTGCAATAGTCAGGCCTTTAGTATGACGCTAATCATACATCAAAACGACTCTGCATAAGGCGGCTTATATCTATAGGAATAAATAGGACAAGTGTGAAATGTGACAGTTGCAGCAATCAGAAGTCCTGTGTATAATTATAAAGCAGTGTTACAACTCATATAAAAAGCATGCTAACTAATGTTAATTAATTTAAATATAATGATGTTTTCTCTTAGTATGAAACCGATAATAATAAATTACGGCACTGTTTATCAAAAATCATATATATACGGGACACCAAGTTTTTCCTTTCAGACTTTGTGGTGGACAAACACCGTGCTCGTGGGTTTTCTCAGGATTCTCCTGTTTCCTTCCACTTTCTTCATTCCACCATTTCATTCATTTTTCATCTTCACCGTCTCCTTTAGCCTAACCGGCATAATCGTGGGACGTAACACTAGTGATGTGAGGTGGAAAATTTTCCGCTATATTTTTCCGGAAAATTTTCCGTTCTAAAAAAATATCAGTAATCAAATAACAATTCCTCAGCAATCAAATTTTTTTGAATTCATGTACAGAAATGTAAAAAAAATGAAAGATCGTTTAAAGAATCTGAAAATTTTCATCGTTCAGACAATTTTCAGTACTATGTAGGAACAAATGAAACAATTTTTCATGAATCGAAGAATTGTCTGTCCTGTACAGTGATGAAAATTTTCCGGAAAATTTTGAAACAGAAAATTTTCCGATTCATAAAAGCATACTCCACTTATTCCTACATCGTTGTTTAGCCGTGATGTGAGGTGGAAAATTTTCTTCTATATTTTTCCGGAAAATTTTCCGTTCTTAACAAATATCAGTGATCAAGTAACAATTCCTCAGTATTCATAAAATTGATTAAATTTATGTATAGAAATGTTAAAAAGTGAAAGATCGTTTAAAGAATGAAAATTTTCATGGCTCACACAATATTCAGTACTATGTAGGAACAAGTGAAACACTTATCATGAATCGAAGAATTGTCTGTCCTGTACAGCGATGAAAATTTTCCGATTCATAAAAACATACTCCACGTATTTATATATCGTTGTTTAGCCGTGATGTGAGGTGGAAAATTTCCTTCTATATTTTTCCGGAAAATTTTCCGTTCTTAACAAATATCAGTGATCAAGTAACAGTTCCTCAGTATTCATAAAATTGATTGAAATCATGCATAGAAATGTTAAAAAGTGAAAGATCGTTTAAAGAATCTGAAAATTTACATGGCTCACACAATATTCAGTACTATGTAGGAACAAGTGAAACAATGTTTCATAAATCGAAATATTTTGTGCCTTGTATGGAAAAATTGAAGAACATTTTATGAGTCGGAAAATTTTCATCATTTTGAAGCAATAAGTAAAACAACTTTTAGTGAATCGGAAAGTTTTATTGCTCTGTAGAAACAAGTGAAAGGAATTTTCATAGATCGGAAAATTTTCATCACGATGTAGAAACAAGCGGATGTAGTGGAAAATTTTCCACCTAACATCACTATACATAATATCCAAAACTGTCCGAATTATGAAAAGTGTTTTCACTTGCTTCTACATCGTGATGAAAATTTTCCGATTCATGAAAATTCCTCACATTTGTTTCTACAGAGCAATAAAACTTCCCAATTCAAAAAAAGTTGTTTTACTTTTTGCTTCAAAATGATGAAAATTTTCCGACTCATGAAATGTTCTTCAATTTTTCCATAAAAGACACAAACTATTTCGATTTATGAAACATTGTTTCACTTGTTCCTACCTAGTACTGAATATTGGGTGAGCCATGTAAAAATTTTCAGATTCTTTAAACGATCTTTCACTTTTTAACATTTTTATGCATGATTTCAATCAATTTTATTAATACTGAGGAACTGTTACTTGATCATTGATATTTGTTAACGGAAAATTTTCTGGGAAAATATAGAAGAAAATTTTCCACCTCATATCACGGCTAAACAACGATGTAGGATAAGTGGAGTATGCTTTTATGAATCGGAAAATTTTCCGTTTCAAAATTTTCCGGAAAATTTTCATCGTTGTATAGAACAGACAATTCTTGGATTCATGAAAAATTGTTTCATTTGTTCCTACATAGTACTGAAAATTGACTGAGCCATGAAAATTTTCAGATTCTTTAAACAATCTTTCAATTTTTAACATTTCTATACATGAATTTAATCAATTTATGAATACTGAGTGTTACTTGATCACTGATATTTGTTAAGAACGGAAAATTTTCCGGAAAAGTATAGAAGAAAATTTTTCCACCTCACATCACGGCTATACAATGATGTAGGAATAATTGGAGTATATTTTTATGAATCGGAAAATTTTCATCACTGCGTAACACTTAAAGATTTCATTAGATTTTTTTCCTTTCAGTTTTTAACGTCTCACCATTATGTACCGTGGTTAAGGGAGAGTGCGATGATAATGAACGAAATGATGGAATAAAAAGAGAAAGATGAGAATCCTGAGAAGATCCACATACTTGGTATTTGTTTGTTTCACCTGGCGCGAGCTGGAATCGAACCAGGAAGGAAACGCATTAGAATTACGCGCTCTATCACGGAGCCACTGTGGTCCGGTGCACGTTGTGTATGGGAATGGTACCTTCAGTGCGAGTTTGATCCTCAATGACTTGTGGTTTTTACCCACATTATGAGGCAATGTGAATATCCAACCGTGGTCTAGAAAGCCAGAAATCAAGGCGATGGAAGCCGATATAATGACTAGACATATATTAACTGGAGGCCGTATGCTGTTTAAGGTCTGTCGTGAGCAGTAATGTGAGAATGTTGATAAAATTTTTCTTTTGATTTTAGTGTTTTGATAATATAAGGAAAGCATACCATCCTAAAGCTGAAGCCCAGCGGGAGCTCATGTGGTTCGGATTCCACGTTAATCAGTAGATCCCGTCTCATATAGCCTCGGTGCTGAAATGGACGTTAAACTCAAAAAATCAATGATCAACCTAAAGCTTCTGAAGCTCAGGAAATGCTGAAGTAATTGACATAAAGTTATGTTTTCGCATATGAATGGAAGCCTAATCAAATAGTGAACAGATTTGAAGCAACTCACCAAACAATGATATAATATGTTACATTTTAGTCATTTCGAGAGAAAAAAAAGTATTTTGTAGTATATTTTAGGAGTACAATAGGAAGAAATAATTTTACTTTTATAGATTTTATTTTTTCCTATTGTACTCCTGAATACAGGGTTTGTCCAAGAAGTAATGAGACTGGCTTCCGCGCAGCACTCCAGTCGCCACCAGAACGCTCTCAATGAGTGGTATCGGTGGTGGGCGTCTTACCTAAGCATCGCACCTACGCATCTTGTAAAGTAAAATATCCTTAATAAAAGACGTATTTTACTTTGAATGAAATTCATTCATCATTAACCTTAAAAGAACACGACTTAATGAAATGTCTCTCTAATTGTTTGTGTTATATTGTTATTCCTTAATGAACTTTGACTTCGGTTCTCACTTACTCAGTTGTATAGGATCTACATGATGTCCTATGTACTTTATTTGATTACAGAAATCTAGCACAATATCTTCATTTCTAACATTACGTTTTCTACTGTTTTGTTTTCTTCCTACATACTCTTTATTTCTTTACCTAGCCAATGTTATTGTATTGCAAAATTAATAGAGTTGTATTCTTGATTATTTTATTCCTGAAATGCTCCTTTCCACAAATATATATTATCTGGAGGATCCTCACAACTGATAAAATTTTCTGATGAAGCCATTTGCTTTTGCTTTGCCCCTACTCTTTCTACTGGTATTTTACATAGGCATCGCCGGCTACTATCTCTTAGCGCCTTCCCAAATATCACAGAGAAGCGAACAGGGCCTAGTTCATTCAGAAACCGCTGTGGCGCTCGTTATGTGGACGAATATTTTCTCTGACTGTGTAGCAGGCGTATGAATATAGCTATAACAGGAGAATAATTCTAGTTTTCTCTCCTATTTATAACTAGAAACACTTATAGTATCAGAAAAGCTAAATTGTTTTTTTTTTTTATTGCATACAATTAGTATCGATTAATTAAGAATAAAAGACAACATAAATATACTTAACGGGTAAAATTCTTTACAAATTACAAACGCAGCGCTTTCCAAGATAATAGATTGCCATTTTGAAATTTTGCATGTTCAAAACTTTCTGTTTCAACATCTGCTATGTTCATCAGCAACACTGGAACCATTACATCAAAAATTTTTACACTTAATTTGAATGAATGATTCTCCGAAAAGTGGCACTGCAAACATGAAGCGTGTTGCAGAAAGGAAACAATGTAGGCGGAAAGAGTTTCCGAAACTCAGGTGTTCACAAACCGATGAATGTTTTCAACAACGTGAATCACCTACACTATGTAGTTCCTTTGTAGGATAGCACATTACGTTTCTACTGTCTTGTTTATATATCAAGCTCATAAGCGTGGAATTGCGTTTGCCCTAACTGATAAGTTTGTGGCGTAAGGGTACAATAGGAAGAAATAATTTTACTTTTATAGATTTTATTTTTTCCTATTGTACTCCTGAATACAGGGTTTGTCCAAGAAGTAATGAGACTGGCTTCCGCGCAGCGCTCCAGTCGCCACCAGAACGCTCTCAATGGGTGGTATCGGTGGTGGGCGTCTTACCTAAGCATCGCACCTACGCATCTTGTAAAGTAAAATATCCTTAATAAAAGGCGTATTTTACTTTAAATGAAATTCATTCATCATTAACCTTAAAAGAACACGACTTAATGAAATGTCCCTGCAATTGTTTATATTATATTGTTATTCCTTAATGAACTTTGACTTCGGTTCTCACTTACTCAGTTGTATAGGATCTACATGATGTCCTATGTACTTTATTTGATTACAGAAATCTAGCACAATATCTTCATTTCTAACATTAGGTTTTCTACTGTTTTGTTTTCTTCCTACATACTCTTTATTTCTTTACCTACTCTAGATTTCAGCGTTGTAGACCCCTGTGTTTAAAGCCTTGTTATGCTAAAATGGCTGTCAACTATTCTATACATTATACCTTGTTTTAATCGTTAAAGTATTTATTACAAATTGGTGTATATTTAAGAGCTTTACGTGTAACTAGGAAAAAGTTATGAGTAAAAATGTACTCAAAACTGTGTATTTTTTAGCCATTTTCATAAACTAACCAGTTTCACATGATATATTTCAGAAACGACGGGCCTCTCAAAAGCGCCATTCACACAGTTCATGTGATTATTACTGATTTCAATGAGCAAGTTTGGTCATGTTTACTCCTTTCATCTCCATACAAATACCGATATTGTGATCCCATGCGATTTCCGAATCTAACAAAGCTGCAGGCATATTAAAACGATTTAGATAAAATATGTTATATCTATAAAACAGAAGTTAGTGTAATGTTGTAATATCGCAAATAATAAATTATATATTTAATCAGAAAGTTCCGAGCTCTTTCGCGGAAAAAAATCTCACTGCCAGCTGATTCCCTTTGTGCGACGTTGTTACAGAATTCGCCTACGCAGAAGACTAACGCATCACCAGTATGGGAGAGAGGCTCTCTCCGACTTCGCTGTGACAACGCTGCAGACCCTCTGTTGCCGGACATTCTGCCTCTTGTGATTAAAAGGCGAGCGTGATTTAACAGGAGAAAAAATATATAACAAATTCTACTTTAAAAAAAAAGCGCTGTGCATAATTCTATAAACATTTTTTAAAGAGAATTGCACACATATAATCGAGCATACATTTTTAAATAATTGCTTTAAATACTTACTTGTTTATTCATCCGAATCCAAATCCAGGATTTCACTGTCACTACTACTGCCATCCGAATCTTGTGTGTTGATTATAAAGGGTTCCAAGGCAACGTCTAAATACTCTTGCGTACTGTAATAGTGATCTTCTATTTTTTGTACGTGACGAACTGCATTTCTCCATACACAGACGGGAACATTTTTAAAGGCATCTTTGCAAAGAACACACACATCATCGACACGAAACGTTTTATTTTTCTTTGCAACCTCATTCTTTATATAAGACCATATCAACTCTATAGGGTTCAATTCGCAATGTGCCACAGGGAGCCACAAAAGTTTGATTGTTTTGTTTTCAGTATTTCGCACAATTGTTTCTAGAAGACGTTCCTGCTCGTTGAAATAAGGCCTGCCGATATTCAATAGCACACTTTTGTGAAGTTCACTGAAAGTTTGAACGTAGTACGGAATAGGAACTTGATTTTTCTCCAGCCATTTAATTATGTCGTCTTTTTTCCATCGCATAGTTGGATTTCTAGTTTCAGGATTCAGCATAGTATGATATGGTGCTTGATCTAAAACCACGACTGATTTGTCCGGCAAAAGCTGAATGATGCGTTGAAACCATTCTGTATAGTGCTTGGCGTTCATCTCGGAATGGTAATCCTGAGTTACCTTTTTTCCAGCAAAACGCACTTCGGCTCCATCAAGAAATCCCTCCTCGTTGCCAATATGCAGCATAATTATTCTCTTCCCAGCACCGGAAGGAGTACGAATGCCCCCTCTCCAACCCGAAACCTGTTGAACAGCACTCCGGTAGTAGTCATACACTGGTGTGTCTTCTTCTGGCAGAACTTGCTCTTGCCATCCATACTTGGCAGAATGGTTCGCACCGCACCAAAACTCATCGGTGTAAAAGACACTAAAATTATTACGTCTGTAAAATTTCAACAACCGTAGAAACTGATCCCTTTGCCCAGCAATCTTATCACTTTCCATTAGAACTGGTTTCTTGTTAAACTTTTTATACCGAAATCCCAGTTTTCGCAACACACGCCATAACGAAGTTTCACTCATTTCTGGAGCATCAGTAAAGTCCTTTCTTATCTGTTCCAAGAGTTTCTTTACCGTTGGATACTCTTTTCGCACATAAAATTCGTGGAGCTTCCGGCGAATACACCCTTGAAGGAATTCATCTATAACCAACTTGTTTGACGGCGAACCTGTTTTTTTCGGAGATTCTAGGACACTGTTATTGCGAAACTCACTTGAAACACGCTTCACAGTTTTTTCAGACACCTTTAACCCTACAACGGACGGGTGAAAAAAAGTTACACGAGCGGACGGGTTGGGTCTACAGGACCCCACCAAAATATTATATATAAACATACATCTATGTTAAAATTCGTTTATTTTTTTGCACAAACAACTATAATGGCCCTTTATTCTTCTTAAAATGTTATACAAAACAATTGCAAACTGTAAGTTATTGATTAAAAGGTAATTTTACAAATTCTTAGAAAATCCCTTAATGTTTTCGATTATTATTTATATATAAAATATTCTGGATGGTATGCAGTTACCTTTAAGCTACTTCAGTCTCAGAATGTTTGAACTTGAATGTTCAGTCTATAGTGCGTTTTAGTTTGGACGTTCAGCACAGTTGTCACATACCATTTTTGTGTGTTTCAAACATACCCACACTTTACAATATGTGCAAAAGTATTTGGTTTTGCTGTCTGGGCACTGGTAACAACGTCCTCTTTTGTTCTGATTGTTGATTTCACTGGCCTGCCTGATGTTAGTAGACGTACCACTGATCCTTCCGGCCAATTCTCTAATATGTCTGGGCAGTTTTCCATGTTGAGCTCTCGTTGCCATATGAGGTCTAATTAAAAGCAATGCAAGTTGTTTTATAAACTTACGTCGAGTTAAATTCTGAGAATCCATTGCTTTGTTTGCTTTCAGAACGACATATGCATTAACTCCAGCGATATTCGTCAGTGCATAGAACAAACATAATGGCCAACGCTTAGTTGCTCTCCCTACATTGTACTCAGCACACATCGCATCCAGCACATCTACTCCACCTTTGGTTTCATTATAAAATGTCACAATTTCGGGTTTTTTAGCTTTCCCTGTGGACTCATCAATGTTTCCATCATGGTGCATCGAAGACAGAAGAACAACTGATTTGTTTTTCTTCGGAACATACGACACAATTGTTGCATTTTCCTGGTACCCAAATAAAGAAGAATACACTTCTCTTGATTTCGCCGGAAGAAATTGTGGAGGGATCTCTTTTTTGTTTTTACGCACTGTGCCGACTAAAGTAAGATTCTTCTCTCGCAAGATCTTCATTAGCGGATACGAGGTAAACCAATTGTCCATTGTAATATTTCTACCAGTACCACTTATGGGGTTAACAAGTCTTAGCACGACATCCTTGGCCTTATTACTACAATTAAATGGTCCTTTGGGCTGCTCACCAACGTACACTTCTTAGTTTTTTGCATAGAAAGTTTTTGAATCGGCCAGTATGAAAATTTTTATACCATACTTTGATGGCTTTGAAGGAATATACATTCTGAAACTGCATTTCCCTCTGAAAGCCACAAGCATTTCATCCACTGTCAGATATTCTCCTGTTGTATAATGAGCATTACAATTATCAGTAAAAATATTTAAAATATCTCTAATGGCGGCCAACTTGTCCACTAATTTCCTTTCATTCCTAGTTTTAACGTTATCAAATCGGATACATCGTAAAAGAAATCTAAATCTTCTAAGGGACATAGTAGCTGGAAATGCCTCAATACCAAAACCAGACGTGTCCCAGAATTCTTCAATATTTGCGTGTCCAGCATGAAAAAGTCCTGCAAGGTAGAGTAAACCTAAGAAAGCTTTTATTTCTTCCTTTGTACACTCTCTTGCCAGAAATGGATCATCTTTGTATCGCGGCCTCACAATTTCAATAAAAGTATTCGTGCTAGTCACAACAATATCTAATAAATTTTCATCAAAAAACAAAAGCCAAGCGTTTAAAGGATTATCTGCCTCCCTCGCATCTCCCTTCACTCCAGGCAAATGAGTAACAATATTATGACTTCTTGTTCGACAATTCGAGGGATAAAATGTTTTGTTCCATTTTGTTGTTTTATCTCGTCCAACATACTTTGATGCTGTACCACACCTCGTAGAATCAACATCACTTTCACCATCATCAACATTCAACCTTTGCACAGGTGTAGAAAAAAAATTACGATCATCAGGAACCGCTTCAACACAATCTTCTAATTCACTGTCTGTATTATGTTCACTCTCCAACTGGAAATCTGGATCTGCATCTGAGTCATCGAATTCACTAGGTTCTCTTTCCAATTCAAGTAGTATTTGATCATCGTTTAGCACTTCAGCCATGTCTAATCGGTCAGATACGCTGCCAAAACATTCACCAACAAATAAGCACTTTATATTCTTATTCTCGTTAACAATATGAAGTTTTTACGGGAAACGTTACTCAGTATGCCATAAAGAAACCTATTATTGGCGCAGCTCACAGTTATTCCACAAGACTGACGTAAACGGACGGGTTGGGTCTCACAGACCGAAAGCAATTTCAATCCTCACTCGTACACAGACTAATTGCAACTGAAGTAACATATGCATATTCCTGACATCTAGTGACATTACCTGAAAGGTATAGAGAAGGACTTAACAATAGCTTAAAATCGTTCAGAAATGCAGTACTTTTAAATATGCTTGGGTCTGTGAGACCCAACCCGTCCGTTGTAGGGTTAAGCATTCGGCAGTTCTTTTGACGGATTGGGAGAACGAAAATTGTGGAGCGTTGTTTTGTTTCTCCAAATCAAAAAATGATCTTGCATTTATTATAAACTGTTTCTCGAAACTTCGAAAATGATGCTTTTCCATTGTTTATATTACAACCTAACCAAAAAACACACAAAGATAAAAAAGAAACCACACGAGAAAAAACAACGACACGAGAACAAACACAGCCACAATTTCTGTTTCCCGCGCGGCGCGCAACACTGACTCATGAAGTTCCATGTGGCAACGTCGCAACAGCTGAGTGGTAACTGATCGTAAAAAATATGACTATTTTCATATTGTAATTTCGGACATTTTGTCTGTATCTGAACTAAAACTGTATACGTTGTTAATATTGCCATTCAATGGAGCGTACTTCAGTGCTTTCCGTTCTTCGCTAATGGAGTTACGGGCAGAGATCGGTACATGTAACAAAATAACTTATTGTACATTAACTATACAATTAATTTTAAAAATACTGCTGCACTTTTGTTTAGTATATTTTCTTTTATATTCAGTAGAAATTTCATTCTTGTATTGCAAAAAATAACTGAGATATTTTTCTTTAAACTTCAAGGAAACCAATTTATTGCAAAAAAAAATTACATTTTTAAATACTTTTTTTATTGTATAACCTAAAGTATTAAGCAGAGAGTTGCAAGCAAATAACCTGTTATAGTAAACACTTCAGTGAGTAAAATGGTGCATATCTCATGTCTCTACCTTAACTGAGCTCGAAGATATAGTTATTTGAACCCAGGGGTCTATAACGCTGAAATGGAGAGTAGCCAATGTTATTGTATTGAAAAAATAATAGAGTTGTATTCTTGATTATTTTATTCCTGAAATGCTCCTTTCCACAAATATATATTATCTGGAGGATCCTCACAACTGATAAAATTTTCTGATGAAACCATTTGCTTTTGCTTTGCCCCTACTCTTTCTACTGGTATTTTACATAGGCATCGCCGGCTACTATCTCTTAGCGCCTTCCCAAATATCACAGAGAAGCGAACAGGGCCTAGTTCATTCAGAAACCGCTGTGGCGCTCGTTATGTGGACGAATATTTTCTCTGACTGTGTAGCAGGCGTATGAATATAGCTATAACAGGAGAATAATTCTAGTTTTCTCTCCTATTTATAACTAGAAACACTTATAGTATTAGAAAAGCTAAATTGTTTTTTTTAATTGCATACAATTAGTATCGATTAATTAAGAATAAAAGACAACATAAATATACTTAACGGGTAAAATTCTTTACAAATTACAAACGCAGCGCTTTCCAAGATAATAGATTGCCATTTTGAAATTTTGCATGTTCAAAACTTTCTGTTTCAACATCTGCTATGTTCATCAGCAACACTGGAACCATTACATCAAAAATTTTTACACTTAATTTGAATGAATGATTCTCCGAAAAGTGGCACTGCAAACATGAAGCGTGTTGCAGAAAGGAAACAATGTAGGCGGAAAGAGTTTCCGAAACTCAGGTGTTCACAAACCGATGAATGTTTTCAACAACGTGAATCACCTACACTATGTAGTTCCTTTGTAGGATAGCACATTACGTTTCTACTGTCTTGTTTATATATCAAGCTCATAAGCGTGGAATTGCGTTTGCCCTAACTGATAAGTTTGTGGCGTAAGGGCACAATCTACACTTTGAATAATTTTCCGAACTATAAAACCTCCTAAGAAAGCAATAGAAGCTAATTTCACTGTATGTGATCCAATGTCTGAAAAGAAAACCATAAATGGGAATATTGAAATATTATAAAAATTGTGACAATAGTAGTGAACGATAGGCTAAAATGTTACGAAGTGAGTAGTTTCTTAAAAATGTTACGAAGTGACTAATTTCTTATTGTGCTTAAAGATTGCGTAAAAGTCTTAATGGTTAATGATTGTATTTCACTTTGCGTTATAATTTAATAGCTGAATTTCACTTTTAGTTTACACTTTAATGAATGTGTCTAGAGTTTTCTCCTAAGTTAGTGCAGATCGTTGTAATATTTTCCCTGGCATTATCGTATTACCTGTAGTAGGTTTCATATATTATATTCTCAGAACTATATAAATATCTTTCCAAAACATCAGATCTTTGTAAATCATTACTACGGTATCTGTTTTAGTAAGATGTGAGTAGGGTTCTACGAATATATTACTACGATATTGCATTTCTCAAAACTAAATCGTTTATCGTTTTATGTAGGTAAATATTAGGGAAATTCGGGGTTACAACTGATACACCAAGTGATACTGGGATAGTATCTGAAATAAAGGCTCTGCTTTCTTCTTCTATCCCATTAGCAAAGGAGCCGATTCTTGGGGGCTTTGGGGGCCCGGGACCCCCAAAGTTGAAATGGGCTCACAGATTTGACTTCATTACGTAGATCGTTGCAATCAACAACAGCAGCTTGTGTTCACTACTGAACTGCGGACTTACATATGAATTCGTTCTTCCTTTTTTATGTCGCTATTCTTTCTGAGAATTTTTCTACGGAATTAAACAAGTTTAGCAACTTTGTGAGAGGACTAGTGACTAAACACACTTAGAACATTTCCTCTATCAGAATTCTTTTTGCATCTGAATGACAATCATTTTCACTAAAATGTAAACTACACACTACAGATGACATAGAATTATAATTTGGGGGGAAAGTTTCCCTAGATATCGCCTTCAACCGCGCACCGGATTGTTGAGAATCCAAGGGAAATTAGTGGAAAGATACAGTTACTTTTCCCATTTTTACAAAATGGTACATAATAATATACCATAGTTAAAGCAATAAAAGAACACTTTTTGTGGTATTAATTTCACCACATATCTAAGTAAAGATATTGAAAATATTATGCAAGTAGCCTATGGTGCCTATACACGCCACGCAACTCATTAAAAAAGAAAGAAACATAAAAAATGTTCACGTAAAATACCATATTATACTTGTCAAAACCCACTCAGACATAGGGTATGTGACAATATACAACCTGTCCTGCTTAGTCCACGTTAGTAGCGCCACAACGGCCGAAAGGTCAACTATCCCCTGTACCCTCAACCTTATGTTACGAGAGGAAAATGGTAAGGCGCTAAGAGATCGTAGCCGGCGATGACATAGGTAAACATCATGACTGTATACTGCTTATGTCCAAATATTTATTATAAAACTGTAAGTTTTCATAATAGCTGTCCATATGCTCTTCTAAATTCATTATCTTCTTTCTGTATGAAAATCAAGGGTGTTATAAAATAGAGAATCTCCCCATTCGTATCTTCATCATATGAACTCAGTGAAGCCAAAAAACAACCGAGCATCGTCTAAGCCGGAACATTTGATTGGCTACTCTCGTTTCCGCCATGATTGTTGGATCGAAACATTGCGATCTTAGTGGCGCGGAGTGGGCAGAGTAGGTGTGGCGAAGCTGTGACGTATGGCTTCACGATTTTGTTGTATGGGCAGATCCTCTATTTTATAACATCCTTGATGAAAATAGTGTACTACTACTACTACTACTACTATTACTTCCTTCCTTCCTTCATACAGGCGAGTGGTTAACTAGGTAGTAGATCATGCAATATGTTACCAACAAAATGAACTAAGTTCAATATAGCTTATATGGATAAATCGTTCAAACATTAAGTGTTAGCTGCCACTTATAAAATATTTTAATGCTCGTTACATGAAATTAAAGGTCCTCTACATTAACAAGCAAACGTTACAACCATACAGCTATTCTTAGCTTAGATATAAAGAATTACCGTTCACATGATTTTCAATATAAGAGAAAAGTCTATGCTTTGAGTTCTTCTACGTATTTACCATTGCTGTAAAATATTCTAAAATGTAAAGCCCACATTTCAGTCCTCATCTCTTCCTTCTCTTTTTCGTCAGAATATACATTTTAATATTTATTTAGACCATACGGTTAAATTAGACTCTCTGTTTACAATGGAGATTAATTTTTACCCATAAAGGTCTACCAGCATGCAAAGATACCTACATAGACGTACTAAACTAATTTTTGCCTTGTCATCCTAAGCACATGCATAGTCATCGCGCTTGCATTCCCTTGCGTGTAACAGGTAGGCCTATATCCGAAACAATTTAGCTCACCTCACAACACTAGACGGACACACAATAATTATACTTGAAATCAAACTTCGTGTCCGCCATAGTATTACTGTTGGATCACTGATGTAATTTCATTATTATCTAATGTTGATGCAATATGAACACATTCTCTTGCTGAATGTATCACATTTTATTCCAACAGTGATTTTCCATATTGAAAAAATAATGATCGTCATCATCAAAAATATTCATTATTCACAAAAGAATGGTCTTAAAACTAACTACGTCTATGGGTTATGGAACCGCAGATTTCATGCCACGTTTACAAAAGCTCTTTACTGCCTTCTATTTTCATCCAACTACATTCAGTTTCTACTTTATATTTCTATTTCTGCGAGATCCATCTACGTCTAGGTCGAAAAATTAATGATGTCATGAGTAAGAATCGATCCCCTTTACTGTTATTATTTGCTTAATGCCTCTTTTGATATGTGTTTTCAAAGTTTTCCGTTTCTCTTAGTGCAAACACGGTTCTTAATATTTATTTCAAGTTTACCAGAAGGAAAATTCAATTCTAGTTGAAGTGAGCAACTATGTTGTGATCATTCCAGGATAAGACTATTGTTCAGTACTGCGTGAATTATATATACTTACCCTGTGTAACATATTGGATAACGTTCATGCCGTCGGTTCAGTTCCCAGTTGATTGAAAAAGCTTATCACCGTAATTCAAGTTTTCCCAACGTAAAATAACAAAATGTTATCTAACTTATACGGCTTTACCATTCCTTTTCCTCAAATAGTGTACTCCTAAACGCACATCATCTCTCATACAAGACAACACGAAGGATAGAAAAACAAACCGTAAAAATCCTTTGAATCATATGTAAAAATATTCTCATATGTTGGCAAATTCATTGTCAGTACGTAGTAATTTTCTCCTAGAATTACAAAACTCACCTGGGAAAAATAAAATGAAATCTTGAAGTTTTACGTCCCACGTTTATGTCGGTTAGGCTAAAGGAGACGGTGATGATGAGAGATGAGTGAAATGCTGGAATGAAGAAAGTGGGAGGAAACGGGAGAACCCCGAGAAAAACCACGAGCACGGTGTTTGTTCACCAGAAAGTTCACTTGGCGGGAGCAGGGTTTGAACCTGGGCCCCAAGCACCAGAGGTGAACGCTCTACCACTGAGCCACCGCGCCCCCAAAACTCACCTAGGAACATTTCTTACAATACTTCGTTTTCTAATTAACTAGTAAATACTGACAACACTGACTCCAATGAATTTTGTAGTAGAGAGACAGTACAGAAGCCTCTGCTCCAAATATTGTATTACTTCTCAGTGTACTAAGACACAGTTTATTAAAGACGCATAGCAAAAATAACAAATGACAAGCTAACATTAAATGTTATTTCATAATTTACATCTCCTTTACCCTAGAGAGCTTAGTGGTAGAGCATACACCTCTGGTGCATGGGATTCCAGCCCCAGCACGTAAGTTTGTGGTGGGCAAACATCGTGTGCGTGGATTTTTTTCCATTTATGGAAAAGTGAACTTTTCTTCGTGAAGTGATATCGTATAAGTTAGGCTGTATGAAATAACTGTAGGATGTTAAACTTTCTATCTGTTTAAGTCAAACATTTTAACAACAGTGTAAAACAATCTTTTCAGTGTTCATCTCCTATAGCTTTAATGCTGAAAACAAAAATATTGCATGACAACAACTAACCAAATCAGATTTCTTTTTTTTTTTTTTCTAAGCATACCATTTCAAAAGAGATGGTTCACAATTCCTGAAATAAAATATCAAAGTTTACCTTAGCTAATCAACTAATTTAAATTCTTTTTTTGTTTTTTCTAATATGCACAGTTTTATTCTATATATTTCTTTTTTCTTACAATTTTTACACTCTGCGATATAATTTCACATTTATATACATAAAATTACTTCCCTATCCATCATTTCTTCTTGTTTATATCCTTTTCCCATTTCTTGTTGTATCATTTCACTTTTAGGCATACACTTTCCCTCTAAGTCCCATTTTATTCCTAAAATGTCATGAACTGCGCACTGTATCTTTTTTCAGTTGTATAAAGTTCCAATAGCGTGACATTCACACATGTATTACATGTGTACCATCCTTTTACCGGTTTATTATTCGAACAGCTACTGGAAATATAATACACTTTTTTGCTTCCTCTTCTTCTACACTGTCGATACAATATTCTACACTGCTCATTGCTTCACTACATGGGCTTGGCATAAGGGAGGGGGCCCAAATTTCGTCCCCTAGTCATGTTTTCGTACCTTGTGGCTGCAGGATATAGGTTAGGAGAGCCAAACTTGCACATTATCTATAGTGACTATTTCTTTATTGGGTAGCCAAGATGAGTTGTTTGTATCAGCATTTAGTTTTATTTTTACAATATGATTTCAAAAATATTGCAATCTGTCCAAAAACAAAAACGTGGTCCTAATTCCGTCCCCCATTAAAATTTCAAAAGAAAGTACAACGTTAAGGTTTCTTTCGTAATAAGCAGTTTTATTTAACTAGTTACAAAAAAAAAAAAAAAAAAAAAATAGGCAGAAAAGTGAACATGTGTAGCTGACTATGATGATGTACTTTTAACTCTTACGTGTAACGAAGCAAACTACAAACAAATGAACTAAGGAAAATACAAGTAAAACAAGTGCAAATAGAATTATAGAAAAACTGGTTATCAGGATAAGGTGAGGATTTAACCATTTAAACAATCCCGGCAAATGAATGTAGCACTGCGTTCAGCACCACAACAAGCTTCATGAAGCCATGTAAGGCATTGCGAGCAGCGGACCCACGTTTCACCATGTCTATCTGTAGAATATTTCCCCCCACAAATTGTACATTGAGCATCAGGATCATCCTCCCTAAAGCTGTCAGACGAGTCGGCATATAGAATGTCAAAGCTGGAGTCACTGTCGCTTGTCGTGTCTTCTTTGGCTTTGCGGAAGGATGGTTTCCCGCACTTTTGTTTGGCACTAGTAGGTTGAACACGTGTCTTCGAATGTCTCGAGCGATTTTTGGCCATAGCTTCTTCAATCTTTCTCTTATGGGGCGAGCTGGTAATAACAATTTCTGTACCTCGTCTCGTAGATGTTGATGGTTGGATCACTGGAACATTCCTAATGTTTTGAGGAGTAACTGCTGGCTGCTGGTTTTGAAACTGCTTGCAGGTGGATGCTTGGTCAGAAGGACGGATCATATCATCGGGATTATTAGTTCCATCCTGATGTTTGGTGTCAGACTGTGGATGGCCAAGAAAATCTGCTTCACTAAAAATATTAGAATTGTATGGAATAATGCCCGTTTTGCGAAATCCGTTGACAGCTGTTTGTACGACTGCAGCACGCTCATATGCTTCACGGAACAAACCAGCTACCTGAAGATTGCCAACTGTGCGACCAGGATGGTTACTCAACCAACTTTCAATGGCTTGACCATAATACGTCTTAAAGGGAAACATGAAAGCAACATCAAGCGGTTGCAGTTTCGATGTAGAATGAGGAGACAAGCAAACTATTGACACTCCATGTTCGCGAGCAGCATCTATTACATTGATGTTACGCGTGTGCGAATAATGTCCGTCTACAATTAACACAACGGGGTCTTCTTTTGAAGGTTTTGTGATCAACAAGAAATGTTAAAACCACTTCTCAAACAGATCGGCCGTTATCCATCCAGACGGATGAACCGCTCCGATATTTCCTGGTGGTGCCCCATCCATCAGTTCACTTTTCATTAGTTGTCTTGGGAAAATCATCATGGGGGGGGGGGCACAAATTGCCCAGCAGCAGACATGCACATCACGACAGTGATTAACGAACCGCGCTCAGCAGAGGACACTTTATGCATCTCGCGTTTTCCTTTCATGGCCACAATTCGCGCAGCTTTGTGTTGCACGATCGAAATGCCCGTCTCATCAACGTTGAACACTTTGACAGGGTTAAATTGCACTTTTTCCAGTTCTGGCTTTAACAGAGCAAAAAACTGTTCAACACTTCGAGGGATGAATCCTTGAATCCGAGCAAGTAACAGAGATTGAGGTTTTCGAATTGAGATTTCGGGATGTCTTTTGAAGAATAGACGCATCCACTTACGTCCAGCTGTTTTATTTTCTACTGAAAACGGGTGTGGAATATTGTTCCGAATAGCAAGTTGATAGGCCATACGTCGTAAATCTTTCAGTGTTACACCGTAAAGGTGCTTCTCCATGACCATGTGGTATTCAACAAGTTGTCTCTCTAGTTGTCTCTACTTGTCTTCTGTAGCTAGGGGTAGCTGGGTTCCAGACATCGTAATGTCAAAGTTTCTATGTGCGTATCGTCTGGTGAAGTCTACCAAGGTGGTTTTGGTAGAGTTGATTCGGATTTTCCACTTCTGCGTCCACTCTTCTAGCTTGTTGATATGGCGTTGCATTGCCCTTTCCGCGTAGCGTGGGTTACGGTTCTGGGCAAAGACCGCCGTGTCATCCGCGTAGGTGGCTAGCAGCTTTCCATGGTCCGTGGTATGTCAGCAGTGAAGAGTGCATACAGAAGTGGAGAGAGGCAGGACCCCTGTGGTACTCCTGCGTGAATTGTTCTGGCCTCTGTGAGATGTCCCGAATGGTACACTCGAAATCGGCGATAGGACCGCGGTGGCTCAGTGGTAGAGCGTTCACCTCTGGTGCTTGGGGTCCCGGGTTCAAACCCTGCTCCCGCCAAGTGAACTTTGTGGTGGACAAACACCGTGTGCGTGGGTTTTCTCGGGGTTCTCCCACTTTCTTCATTCCACCATTTTATTCATCTCTCATCATCACCGTCTCCTTAAGCCTAACCGGCATAACCGTGGGACGTAAAACTTAAAATTCCATTTCATTTTCGAAATCGGTGATCAGTCAGGTAGCTCTGGATGATTCTTGTTTGGTATACTGGTAGACCCGTTTCGTGTAGCTTGTGGAGAAGTCCATTATGCCACACCCTGTCGAAGGCGTTTTCGATGTCTAGAAATAGGCCATGGGAGTGGCCTCCTTCGTTGTACTGGTGAGTGATCTTCTCTACCACCCGGAGCAGCTGAAGGGTGGTACTGTGCCCTGGTCTGAAACCATATTGATGGTCTGGAATGCAGTCCCTTTCTTGAACCTGATTCAGAATTCGCCTCTGGATCACTCTTTCCACTATCTTGCCTAGGTGTGAGAGCAGACTGATCGGCCGATAGTTCTTCGCTTCTGTCCTATGTCCAGTTGCTTTCGGGATCATGATAATACGAGCTTCTTTCCATGCTGGGGGTAGTGCCCTGTCTTCATGATGCCGTTGATGATTCTCGTGAGGAGTATCACAGTTTTCCTTGGGGCATGTTTAATCACTGGTGTTGGCATGGCGTCTGAGCCTGCCGCTTTACGGTTGTGTAGACGATTGATGATTTTGGTAATTTCCCTCGGAGTAGCCAGGTCTGTCGCCGCTAGCTGATATTCCTGCTGTACTTCTCTCAGACTGGCTTGCACTGCCTCTTCCGTGGTGACACATGGAGGGGTGTTGTTCTCTTGAAAGGTCTCCTGGAGATGGTCTGCGAGCACTGTTGCTATTTTCCTTGGAGTGTACACTAGTCCCTGTTGGCCACGTATTGGTTGCATACGGGGTGGTCCTGGGGGTCTGGCGATGGCTCGTAGAAGCTGCAAGGATTCCCTGGAGGGGGCGTCCATAGCTTGTAGCTTCTTATTCCAAGCTGTGTACATCTGTCTCCGTAGGCGGTTTTTCACCCGTTTCACCAATGAGTTCCACAATGCCTTGAGTTGTGGGTGTCTCGTCCTCTGCTACTGCCGTCTGGTCCACCATTTGAGGGTGATCAAGGCCGTTGTGCGGAAGTCTTCCGGTTGTTGTTGCTGCTGCTGCTGTACTGTCGTTGCCAGTCGGTAGGCGGATTTGATGGACGTGGAGAGAACTTGTACTGCATTGTCGATCTCATCTGGTGTGCTCACTGGGAATCTGGTGTCAATCATTTCTGCCAGCAAGCGGGTGTATTCATTCCAGTCCGTGGTGACTGGTTTGGGCAGACTGTTCGTCGGAACGTGGTGTCTCAGTGCTATTGTGAATACCACTGGAATGTGGTCCGACTGTAGATAGTGAAGTACCCCTGGGCCATCCAGAATTGCTGTATTCGCTGACAACGTGATATCTAGCACATCAGGCAGTCCCCCATTTCTTAGCAAATGAGTAGGCTCCCTTGGTGCTGCCGGGATAAGATCTTTTTGTCGGAGAGCGCGATGGAGTGCTCGATCGTTGTCGTTCGCTATTCTGGAGTGCCACGCTGGATGCTTGCAGTTGAAGTCCCTGCCAGCAGAACCCTGTGACCCAATCTTCTGAGGGCGATGAGATCTGGGGGGTGGAGTCTGTTTCCAGGTGCTCCATAAACGGAGACGATGTGGAGTGACCCATCTGGAGAGTGCAAGGTGACTCCTGTAGTTTCCAGGAATTGCAACGCTGGGAGTTGCAGTCGGTCATGTGCAATCTGTCTCTTGAGCAGGATCGCTGTTCCGCCTTTCCTTCCCTGACGGTCGTCCCTGTATGTGGTGTAGTTCCTGACTCGGAGGGAGAGGTGGGGCTTCAGGTGCGTCTCCGAGAGCAGTACCACGTCGATGTTCTCTCGCTCCAGGAAGTCCTTGAATTCTTCTTTTTGTTTTTGAATGCCTTCAGCATTCCAGCAGGCCACCCGTAGGGCTCTGTGAATATGGGAGTTATTGTGCACCATCATCAAGGAGTGTTGCAGTTACGTCTAGGAGAGTCGTCGATTTCGTTATTGGGTCTTTGGTCCCGGCGATTTTCTTCAGCCTTCCTTGAGGTTCGTCAAGAAGTTCTTGACTTCACACCCGTCAGTAGGCTCAGTATCTGCTTGAGTGATGACGCCAGGCTGGGGTGCTCCGCTATAGCGTCTGTGGATGGCTGTGGATCCTGCTTCTGTGTTTTCTGTCTGCTGGGCCCTGGCTTCTCGGGAGCATCTGGTTGTGGCGGGTCTGCTTGTGTTGTCACTGAGGAGAATGTTGAGGGTGTCGCTGTGGGCACTGGCGTTGTTGGCGTTTCTGGACTCTTTGGTGGTGTCTTCTGGGCAGACTTGTCTTCTATGGGTTCTTCCTGTCTGGGAGCGGGTTGTCTTGTTTGGGTGGAGGGGGAGTACTTTGCTGTTTCTTGCCTGTTCTCTTCTTCTTCTCCGCCTGGAGGTATGGGCAGCTTTGATAATTTGCGGGGTGGGCACCACTGCAATTTGCACATTTTGCAGGGGTGTCTCGGGTCTTCTTGGGACACTCCTGTGTAGCATGCATTTCCCCACATTTCACAAATCGGGCTATTGCGTGGCACGTCTGTTGTGAATGGCCAACGCGTTGGCAGCGATGGCACTGCAGAATATCGTTTCCTTTATACGGCTGCACCACCACTCGGTACCAGAGTAGACGGGTGAGCTCGTTGATGCCCTGCGCATCCGGTCTGCCTCTCATCTAGTGTACTGTGAGGACGGAGTGTCCCAGTGTTTCCAGTGCTGTTTTGACATCCTCCGGATCGGTGTCTATGGGGAGTTTTCTCACTACAACCTTCAGTGGGCGGGGAGTTTTAGGGATATCCGTTGAGTAAGGGTAGCTCTGCTGTTTGCAGAACGCCTATACTTTTGAGTGGTCGCTCATAGTAGCGCAGTGTAGTTTAATGAAGTCTTTGTTGAACCACACTTTAGGGGGGGCTGCGAGTGCGGCCGCCAATGTTTTCATCAGTGTTCTGCTTCTCCACACCATATATAAATATGGGGGGACCTGTCTGGTTCGGAGGGGTGGGGTGACACTGCGTTCTTCAACTCCTTCCATGTCCACTTCATTGGATGTTGATGGCTGATCCTGGGGGGTGTTCCTTGTTGATCCCCTGCAGTCAGGGCAGAGAATCGGTTGCGGCACTCGGCCCTGAATTCCACTAAGGAGTTGAGTGGTCCAGTCGATGCCCGTTTCATTGATTTCCGGAGGGGCTGCAGAAATCCTTCATCTGGTGTGGTTTCGTCCGTGCACTGGGAGGGTGTCTTGGCTTGGGATGCTTCGGTGGTTGTCATCTCTGGTTCTGTAGCTGCCTCTTCACTGTCTGGGAGTGGAGGAAATTCCTGTGCTGGGGGGGGTCCGGAGCCTGAGTGTGCTGCAGGTGGGATGTTCCGGGAGGGTCGCAGCTGTTTCTTCGCCTTGGTGATCGTGGCACGACGACGTCTGACTGGTCCTAGTTGTGTGAACTTGAGACCTTGTAGTTGCTTCGTTACTGTGCTGAGATTGTTCAGGGATGCTTTCCTGGTGCGGGGCACTTTGGAAGTTACTTGTTTCACCTTACTTCGGTCTTGCGGGGCACTATTGTTCATGGTTCTGGCTCTTGTAAGGGCCAGAATCTGCGTGCGAGATACAGTTTGTTACGTGGCTCTGAAAAGGCCGCACTTCTGTGGGAACACTGTGGAGATGCTTTGAGTCCTGAAGGGGCCAACGCGTTTGTTTTAACGGTCTATGTGAATGTGCCGGGAGCTTATTGAGCTTGCTCCCGCCGGCCTATTTGTCTTTTTGCCTCTCAATGTGCTTGTACTTGTTTCACTAGAGATTGTTCTTGGAAGGAAGAAAGTTTATTCATATGGGGGTGTATTGCTCTTAGTTACTTGCACTAGAGTTTATTAATGTACTATATTTTCTTTGCTACTTGGTCTTAGCTTGCTGCTTCCTCCACTCAGCGTGGCGGACGGAACGTGGAAGCTCCTGAGTTCTACTTTTTAAAGGCTGGGAGTAGGCTTGTTTGAAACAGCCAATCAGGAGCGAGATCTCGACGCGGATTTGGCCAATCACGCGCGGGTGATTTCGTTTTGGTCCGCGCTCCTGAACGACTACTTTTCAAGCGTCACTTTTGCGGGAGGTGTGTGTGCAGTGCTTTGTTCGACCAAGCATGCACGTGCACACACTACTCTACAAAATACCTAGCTAATCACAGCACTTTTCACTAATATTATCACTTTCAGAACACTAAAAACAGGTCACAGCGAATCTTTGAGTGTTTATGGAAGTGTTGATTATAGATTTGGGAAAAGATTGTCTTTATTTCTACGAATTTTCACACAGATAACGAGAGCGAAAAAACGCACGTCTTTCTTGCTACACTATCGTATCTCAGTATGCTTAATGTTACAAATCGTTGGTCCTATTTGTAGCTTCGTATGGCGTTCTTCGAGCGATGAAGCGTCCATACCTCAGCAAATCAATTTCCTGGCGATGGGAAAGGTCTCCTCAATGCATTTCTATCTTAGGTTTGCAGTTTCATTGAATCTTTTCAATCTTCTGCTCTGTCTGCATGTCTGTTTCCCGGCTAATGCTGAAGGCCGATTTAATGAAGTAAGACAAATAATCTTTTCTATGCAATGAAAATTAATTTGGAATAGTTGCGTTTTTCTCCTATTATTTCCTTTTTACTCGTTCTTATTTATTTTTGCTTTCTTTCAATAAATAACAAATTAGATGAGTTTTACGATATAGTCACGAAATGGTTCTATTCCAATGACATCAAGTGCGCTTTCCATAATATTGAATTGAATTGAAAATACCTTTATGCATGAGGCGAGGTTCAGCCGTAGGCTGCTCTACATGAAGTAAGAATATAATAATTGTTCAGATACAGTAGTACTTGTCCTCTATTCTACAATATGCATACAAAATTGGTTTACTTGCTGCAGTCCAAGGTGTAGGTACTCGAGCTGTTTTGTTTATATAAAAGATGATCGTTTAACCTACATTTGAAGGTCAAGAATCCTTTGCACTCGGTTATATCGGGAGGTAATGAATTCCAGGCTTTCACAGCTGAAATAGAGAAAGATTTCCGTGCTTTTGTTAGTGTGTGCCGCTGGATGTCAAGTGCACGGGAACGTTTTGTTTGGTATGGGTGGATTTCATTTCGGAACTCTCAACTTACTTTTAAGATAAAAGGAGACATTATTGTGTAATGAAAGCATCGTGTACATTTTCTTCCGGAAGCAGTGGAAGGGCAGGAGCACTTCTTATCCATTTCCTCACTCCAGCTTCATTTTTGTATGTCTGTGTTAGTCATGTTAAACTTTTCTCCATATACATTGTAATAATGATATAAACAACCGTGAATCTTTGCGTTTGGAAACACAGGAGGTACACTACTTATAACTGCTTTCTCAAAATCAAGTCACTTTTTTCGTTGTTCTGAATTATTTCCAGCATGCGAGTATATGTGGTTGCCTTCTTCGAAGGAAAGTAGACAGAAAATAAGAGGATAATACTGGTCTATGTACTAGCCAAGAATAGTGTGTAATTGCTTCAACAATGGAGGCAATACTTTAAAAGTCCCATCAATATTTGCTGTAGGTTTGGAATCGTAGCAAATATCCGAAAGAAATAATGGCGGGCGGGACTCAGAACAAGTCGCGGGAAATTTGTTCTCGTGTCATTCATAGGCAGTGAACGAGAAAGCACTATGTCATTGTAACAAATAGCTTTTCAGCAATGCGTGCATAAAGTTTAGTGTGCTGTTGTAGTGAAATAATAGAGATATAGAACAAACTGTTGACCCATTATAATGTTCATAGTGTCCCCACCGCGGTGGTTACTCTAAACGAAATAAGAACAAACTAATTGTTAAAGAATACCTAAATTGTACATTAAGATGAAGCTATAAGTTGCTAAGATGTATGGTTATGGTAAAGTTGCATATTCTTGGTAAAGTGTTGTTCTTGAGTTACTAAGTAAGTGAACCAGATAGCTTAGTGTTAAGAGATGTATTCATGTTCACTAAACATCCTTACCCCGTCCTCTTGAACTGACACGATCTGATATAAAATGTCCCGAATCTTAACTAACACCTTCCGCACATGAACTCTCTTCTTTCCGGCACCAACACATCGAAGATGGTATCATGTTCCACAGCCTTCACATTGTATCCAATTGCCAAATTCCAAAGTTGTGGGTTCGTAGAACGAACAGTTGCAAAATCGGCAATTGTTGCTTTCGTGAGATGTATCATTTGTCGTGTTCTCCTTCCGTAACCTATTTTCAGAAATGCTTTTCCTTCGTTTATTACCTTTCCTAGTAAGAGTCAGTTGTTTGACATACTTCGGAGATGTGAGTACACGAACTGGTTGTTGAGGACGCATCTGTTTGTGTGTCGTTCTAACCTCAGTAGGGGTACAACATGTAGAAAACTGGATGTTATAGATTTAGAAGAAATGACTTCTAAGGAGGGATGTGGGGTGAAGAAAAGCAGAATCGTTATCTAGCACAGGTTGATGGCTGAAAACATTATTATTTTCTTCATCTTGAGGAGCAACTATTGCTGAAGATAAATCTGACGTTTGGTTTTTCACTGGGATCGTATTTTGGACAGTTACTGCTGTGTTGGGTTCAAAAACACGGTCTGGTATCATGTGAGGATCTAGGGAAAAAATCCCATATGCCCGGAACCCTTTAACGGCGTTATCTACTGTGGCGGAACGTGCACATGCATAAGACAAAAGACCATCAAACTGGTACCTGGTCAAGTTACGTCCTTCGTTGTTACGTATCTAAGTGTTTGCTGCCGAAAAGTAGTTGCTTTTCAGTGACTTGAAAACACAGCTATCTAGTGTTTGTAATCTATGAGTCGTGTGGGCGAGAACGCTGAGCGGAATTATATCATTTTGTTGACAGAACATAAGGAGACATCAAGACTTATGCGACTAAAATGTTCGTCAAGGATAAGTAAACAACGACGTGCAACACGGTATCGCTGAAAATGCTTCAACCATGTGGCGAAAACACCCTGATTTATGTAACCACTGTCACTTATCATAGATACAGAACCTGGTGGAAGTCCATGACCTAACTTCTCACCGCACGAAATATAATATACGGCGATATAAAACTACCAGATGCATTACAACATGCTACCACTGTAGCATCTTCACATTTTTCACTTCTGGTTACGGCAACACCATCTCTGCTTCTTTTTCTGAAACCACCGATTTCACCTTGTTATTAAATTGAAACCAGTTTTGTCTACATTGTAAATCAATTGTGGTGATGCCAAGGGATTATTTTCTTCCAGCATCTCTTGCAGTAACTGAAAATACTGACCAACACTTTTCCTATTTAATCCCCTTGCTCTTGCTAGGAATAAAGCTTGTGGGCTACACAGACACATTTCTGGGTGTCTGCACGTTTACTTGTCTTTCCCAGCCATTTTTGGTTGTTGCATTGAATCTATGAGCAATTCCTGCCATTGTCGCATATGTAAAAGCTGCATGACGGACATTTGCTGTAAGAGGAAATCCTTTTCTGGCTGCTTTAATATTTATGCTAACTGATTCTTCTGCTGTAAATGTTGGTCCACCTGAAGACTTCTTACGCTTATTCTCAGACATGTTGAGATGTAATGTCCCTTTTGATGTATTATATTTCTAGAAACTGCTGATGAAGACAGGGTACTGTCCTTAATTTCTGCTAGAGCTGAAACTGTATCTAATTCTGAATAACGTTTATATTTCTTTCCATTTTCTACTCTTTTGTACGTTCTGGGCATCGGCAACAATACAGAAAAGATAATTTCACTATGCTTCCCTCCATGATTATATTCTCACAGTACAGCGTTCAGAGTCACCCCATAAATTTCGTTCAAAGTCGTCCCGAAACGTATATTATCGTCCAAAAGTATTTGAACCCTGCAAACAATGATTCTGATGGAATTAAATTAAATAAAACATTGTTATACCTTTAGAAAACATACATTTTCAGTACGTAAAGTATGATACAACAATTTACAGTCAAAAGTACATATTTTTGATTCATCAATATGTCCAGCTTTGCTTTTGATTACAGCCTGACGAATTTTGGGTAAACGTGCAATTAAGTTTTCTAATGTGGGTGTGGTTATTTTGCGCCATTGGTCTTGTATTATTCGCCATAAATATTCTTGATGTAGGGCAACGTTTCCGTACCTGTCTGCCCAGTTCATCCCACAGCAGCTCTATGGGGACTGTGCGGGTCATGTCATGCTGTCAGATATTTTGTTGTTCCTCCAAGAAGTGCTTGCATGTGCTTGGCAAGATGTGTGTTCAGGGTCGTTATCGTGTTGAAAAATAATCCCTGGCCCTATTAGACGGACTCCAGCAGGAACAACATGGTTTTGCAGTATTTTCTTGAAATCTTCTTTATCCAGTATTCCTTGTATTCGTACAGTATCTCCTACAGTGGAACCATCAAAATAGCCCCAAATCATCACAGAGACTCCGACATCTTGACTGAAGGGACGGTGCATGGTTCAAATTCTCTTTCATCAGGCCGAAGGCGAACAAATACTCTTCTCTTGGACCAACCACTTCAAATTTTGATGTTCTCTTGCCCAATTGAGCCTCTTTTCTTGTTTATCACTCCATGTTTTGTGCTAAGTACAAATACAATCCGTGTATCCCTGCAGTGTCAAAGCATAAGCTTATTGCTATGGTAGAACGTCATTTCCCCCTTTTTTAGTTAATTTTCCCTTACTTTGTCCTTTGGCAAATGTTTTCTGTTTGTTTGTACAGTTCCTACGGCAAGAGTTTCCTGTTCCCAAAGGTCCATGTACATTGTGTGACCCTTGCCATAGTAAGAAGCAAGAAGCCGGTCGAAAAGACCAATAGTTGATGTATCTAAGTCACGTTTGCCAGTGTATGGTTCAAACCGTAACACGTAACCAGATTGAAACTCCGACAGAATATACATTTTGATTCCGTATGTTAGGCTTGCTTTTCATGTAGAACCGAAATCATAACCTAGCACGAAAGGGACAGATTCCTTCGTCAATAATAAGATTTTTTGTAGGATACAGTCAGCTTCTGAACTTATCTGACAGAAAATCTATATACGGCCTTAGTTTGAACAATGAATCATGATTTGGTTCACTGAAAAGCACGATTGTTATTGAGATAATTATCATTGTTATTGAGATGCAACATACCCAAAATAGATAGAAATATGTCCCTAGGTATCATTTTTGCCGCAAATGTAGAATGTATGAAATAGTTATTACTCCAATATTTCATTATGCCACTTCCGTGAAGCACACACATATGCAATATAATAGAAAAAACTGTATATTTCACTCACCATCACTATTTTCCACTGGCACCATATATTGCGTGGTTCCAATTGATTCATCCGTCGTTGTTTAGAAATGATATTGTTAGCATACCTATTCGTTTCTGTCTTGATATGCCTCACCATACCTCACCTAAGAACAGTGAGAAGCAGTCAGTTTCAGTGCTATTGGAGTCCAGAAGGGCGGCCACCTGTTGAAACACTGGCCTCTGGTCTACGATCCTTGGACCATTGTACATCACTCACGACAAACGGTATTTGTTGTGCTTGAGCTGCCTGACGAACATCCGGGGGCCTCACGTTATCTATAACATAATATAAATTCCATTTGTTATACATAAAATATGGTAATGAATACATAACAATGTTTATTCTACCACAAATTGTAACAGTGATACATTTTATTCTCTTTTGCCGTAGGCACATCTTGGTAAGACCTACAAGAAAATCCCCCTCCACACACACACACAGTAGCGTAGCCAATTGCCAGGGTATCCGGACCACCCGTAATTCAAATTTCTTCATAAAATTAGTATAGATTTAGGCGTAAGTATGTTTATTCCGTATATATAAACACACAGTGTAGACCCCCAAAAAACAATCCTGGTTACGCCACTGCTTCTCCCCCCAAAAGAAAAATTGTATTGCTTTGCCTTGACTCCCGCCTTTCCAAACACACTTACCGATTTGCCGTATATTCCACAACAATATGTCCTCCGTGTACTGCCTTCATGACAATGCACTGCACATGGGTCTACTTTACTTTTTTTTTTTTTTTTTTTTTTTTTGCTATTTTACACTAAATTTACGTTTTTGTATATTTTATACTAAGTACGTGTATTGTTTGTAGAAGAAAAATGCGCAATATTTAGTATATTTTATTCGCTTTCCAATAGAAGTTATCATATTTTCAAGTGTAATTTGAAAAAGCAAAAATTTGTTCATATTTCATGCCAAACAAACTTTCTCAATATTATTTCTTTACATAATTACGTATTATGAACAACAAACTTACCTTCACCATCTTCTATGTCTTCGTCAGTCTCAAAATCGTCACTCACAACAAAATCAGAATCACTGTGTAGATTAGAATGTCCACAATTTCACCAACATGTAACAACTTCGATGTCATTCACCTAGCTAAAGAAAATACGGGGACCTTACTACAAAGATACAATTAAAGCCCAGTTGCGACAATAACTGAACATCCACACCATCTAGCGCTTGTAGTCTGAACTACGTAGTCACAATTCACAAATACACGAAACGAGGGACGAGCGTCACCCATCGCAATAAAAAAAAGAGAGAGAGAGAATAGAACAATGCGAGCATAGCCCGCATCCCGGACAGGGGCGCTATGCTCACAGTCCGTCCAGAATGTGTTAAACAATCAGATTTAAGGTTGTATAATGAATGTGTGCATGTATCGTATGTGTCTGTGTACGCAGGTGTGTAATTTGAAAAGAGTTGTGTGCTTATTAAGCCTAAATTAGAAATTCAAGTGCCCAATAACAGGGTTGGGCGTTGTTGTTCCTCTCGGTTAATATTACATTTCAACTACTGATAGCAATACGTAATGATGGAAAACCTTACACTTGGTGCCTTTCTTTGCTTTAACCCTTTGTTTATGGCCAATATTCAAAGAACTACCGAAATTATCTTATTAATTTACAAAACATAGAAATATGTAACAACTTGCAAATACTTTTATAAGGCATTAACATTCATAATAAAACCAATAAAGAAGTTGCGTTGAAAAAGGAGTAAACTCGTGATTAAACCAAGATCATGTACATAGTTGTATGTATTTCTTTTTAAAGAACAAAAAACATGCTTTTTCGTTACTATTAGGTGAAAACTGGAAAGGAAACTAGATAATTAATGAAAATAATGTTCATACTTAAAACAACTACTGTTCCTAAGGTTTGCCATATCGAAAAGACAGTTATTGACAGAAGTCTGAGCGCACTGATTTGTTGGACTTATTCTGTAAAATAAACATCATTGCTCGTATATAACAAAAATGTATGGTCCTGTTTCAACGGAAACAAAGTTATTGAGTATGATTGCGTTCAATGAAATGCGGGCCCTTAACCTTAACAAGAGATTTACAACTCCAGGCATTTGTTTGATTAATTTATCCAACTTTTTCGAAGCTATGCGGCTCTAGTTGCTAAGATAGAGCGAAACCGGTGACTGTGACGACTGTTCCAGTTGTTGGTGATGTAAGCGCCTTTGCATTCCAGATAATTCTCATAGCTTGGAATAATATATGAGATGATAGACCTGTTCAGGTACAAAGTTACTGCTCCAAATTCGCGTTCCTATTGGAACTCCATGCCTCATTTGAACACCGTGAAACTCTTTTTTGTTAATTATTCGAAAAGTTGGAATTTTGAGTAGTCGGATCAGAGTGCCCTCTTCCATTGTTCATTATCCTAGTCTTTATTTTTTGGCCCAACAGTATTTTTTGTGTACTTTCCTGCCTGAAGGAATATTTTCTTTTACACAATCCTACCCCCTATCCCCTAAGATCTGAAGGCGCTGGGCCATCGTCCTATTTGATACCGATTGAAGATGGTTATTCTATTGTTGTTGTGGTTCTTCCGATGCTGTTAACGTCTATTTAGTTTTCTTGTTTTTCCAGTGAATTTGTCCATAAGAGGGTTTTTTTTTTTTTTTTTTTTTTTAATAATCAGTGCGTTTCTATGTAATATGTACACTGATTTGTGACTGCCTTTTAAGAGTCCAACGAACTGTTGCGCCCGATCACTGAGCGATTTTTCACGGAGAATGAATCTCTTCTCTCAAAATAACAATTTGAACACTTGCTTCGACTCCTAGTTAACAGCATCTCTTCTGCATTTTATATTTGTATGTTCTTCACACTATCAACTGGTTCAGACTACGTCACAGATACCATTCCATTTTACCCATATCATACACGATTAAATAGCGCATACACAACTGTCCGTTGAAGTAAAGACACAATTGCTGATAATGGTTCGTACACAGACAACTAGATGTATTTGAAATATTGCACCATCAAACAAAGCGTGGTGTGAATGTCTGTTCATTAGTTATGTAGTTATTGCCAAACATTTTTCCTCTTTAAATTTATCTCGATGTAAACAAGACTGAATTTTCGTGTGTTTATATGACCAATGTTGTTTATTTTCAAAAGCTAGTCCAATACACATTGTTTCGTATGGACACATTGTCTTTTATTTTTAAAAAAATTCTGAAAAATTAATGTGTTCAGAATTTTTACATTGAATGTATGTATATTGTGTTCAGACTTTTGACGTTGACTGTATATTGAACAATCGCAATTCAAGTCAAATGGAGTCTAATTTTTATTGTACAACTTTAATATACAACTTGTAAAATAAATGCATATGTAACATCATTAATTAAAGTTTAAGAAATCCCTTGATTTAAATCCCAGGGAACTGTAATTCAGTTGGTGTACTGTTTCTCTCTGTAACGGCATTTTTTTTTTCTGTTTGAAGCAGCATATTGAACAACTGACTGTTGTAATATTTTAAAGATTAAGAATGTAGATTAGATGTTTATGTATATAAGGCCATTTTTGTATTTTTATAAATAAACTTATGAAAACTTAATGTATTCTCATTGTTTCGTTAAACCTAATATAGCTACTTTGCATTAATAAACCATTGAAATAAGAATAACATAATTCCTTTCCATATAATTGAGAAGGAAGAGTTCAACTAGGGGACTGGGCTGAAAAGGTAAGTTGAGGACTAGGATTAAAAATAACTATGTAGCTTCGTAAGTTTTCGTTTGAACATGAGTAACAACAGTAGCTTAGATCGAGGCAAAAGTATAAATCCAAATTAATTTTTCATATTATTACAAAAAAAAGATAAATTCGAAAATTATACAATTTCGTGTAACGAATTTCAATTGATAGGTACGAAGGGTTTTTGAATAAGCTTGTCACGTGATATGAAGGGATTTTGTGTATTTCAAATGAGTTTCCTGTATTAACTCCCTCTGTGTTTATAGTAGAGGTATCCGACAGTTTTAAATACCAACTTTTGGTATTTTTGAATACCGAAACATATCGATATAACGAAACACCAAACAAATTCCAGGATAGCTAGCAAACATAATAATCACGAGAAAATACCTACGTGACCTTGTCCTTCTCCTGGCTGCGGCTAGTTCTGCCGTATGTACACGTACAGTTATACGAGGTTGAAAAAAAAATACACAAAACAAAAGTAGGTAGATGCCTAACTTGTTACAGGTCATTTTATATATAATTGATAGTTAATGAACATTTCTCCAAATTATCCTGGTGCGAAAACATTAAGGAGCAGGTTAGTCAACTCTATCATCAATTAGATTTTATGTATATTATCAAAAATGCCCCGTTTAATTCTCTTTCCAGCACCGTTTGAATTTTTCAAATCAGATAGTATTTGCCATACAAAAGTTTATTATTATTATTATTATTATTATTATTATTATTATTATTATTATTATTATTATTATATACATTTTCCAAAATATAATTGCATGCCCAATTTTTTCTAAGTCCCTTAAAATTGTATTTTTGGCAATACCGCAGACGACGTAATGGTAGGGAAAATCAAAGAATAAATAATGAGATTTCCGAACACAGCTCACAGTTTGCTGTTTGAAATACTCAGTTCTCTTTTTATAACTTAATGTAATGATACATTTAGAACGTCATAGTACTGTATTTGGTAAATGCAGAAAACTTGGTGTAAAGTAAAGCACACACGCTTTTCGACCACAATATTCGTTTTAAAAAAGGGGAGAGGGAGTTGTTAAGAAATTCGCTGTCTATCCATAAAATGGGAATGAAACTTCATAGTTAGTTCGATAGTCATGCGTGCTAAATTCTTGCGTTCTGAGCGGATTTAGTCCTTTTGAACCTGGTTCGAATCCCACTTGATGCTCTTACTTTTTTCATATTGTATTTTTTCATTTATTTTTGCCGTACACTTTTGTAGTATGTATTGCACGGAGGTGATGGACAACTTTCTAATTTATCGAAAAATAAGAAGGTGTACAGGTATAAAACCTTTTCTATATATATTCCAGTGCAGTGATTTATTTGTGGATTTTGTAGAAGGGGGGAATATTTATGAAAGATTGTGTTCCGTATAACAGAACAACTATAAAGTCAGGTTGGGACAACGTTATTTTTAAACCTATCTACTTTGAAATTATGGTACTAGTTTGATAAGCAGTCCCCAAGTTCATACTTTTTTCATTTAAAAAAAATGATAAATTTGGTAGGGACGTTAGATAAAATTTTGTTAGGTAGATGAGATTACATTCGTTACTTGCCTTGCTACTTTTCATCCTACTGTTGAGGACAAGTGTTGAGGAGTTACATTGCAACCTGCATAACTTGTCATAACAAGTGTCACACTCCTACGTAAAACTGTTTTGTTATGACAAGTAATTCTTTAGTCCATTCTCATTAGATATTTGAAGGCGACATTCATCGCCCGAACAATAAATACTACAAAAGTGAGTTTACTTTTTGCGGAACAGTGATAGGTGCACATACACTTGAATCTAATTTTATTAAATAGAAGGAGAAAGACGGTACTAAATGTCATTCTTCATAACATAAATAAGTTTTAGTACCAGTAGAGTTAATAGTACTTTCACACCGTACCTCACTTTAGAATAGTGAAGAAATAGGAGATTGGGTTAAATCGGATACCGTCTTCTTCCCAGTTGATTTGTCGGTAGCATCATGATGTCCACTTTTTATCCAGCTAATTACATACTTTTCTGCATTGAAAGAAGTCGTAATGTCTGGTAGATTCGAGGGTTTTACAGATAAACGGTTTCTAGCGTCAGTGTGCTGTAAGTTTAAGCTGGAAAAGCCTCACCCACAGTATGCAGAAGAAACTTAAAGAACAATGATTTCATGTTAAGATTTTGTAGATTTGGTCCAATATTAGGAGGTTCTCTCGGAATGCTGCAGAATTTTGGCTGTATTGTCAGAGGAAAATTTTATTATTATTATTATTATTTATTATTATTATTATTATTATTATTATTATTATTATTATTATTATTATTATTATTATTATTATTATTATCAAATTTCCATTACTTCTTTGTCGCCGTATAACATTCTTGCAGACAATTCTTCTGGCCACTTGGATTGTAGCAAAACCTCGACCCTACTGAACGTTTCGTTAGGAAAGCAAGACCGTATGTTATCTGCTAGACCCTCACAGAATTGCAATCTTATTTGCTGGTACTTTTCAAGAGAACTGTCTAAGGGTTTTGCAAGTGGGACTCCACAAAACTGACCAGTGTCTCCAAACTGACGTTGTAATTCTTCCATGAACATGCCATCCTTTTCTTGCAACGCTTCCAGTACACGTACAGTTGTTTCAATTTTGCTTATTGCCTGTACAGTAAAAGGGATGCTGACCTTTCTTGTAGAAACATGCTAAGGGCATCTAGAGGTTCCAGCACATCTCGGATCATGGACATTTCATAAACAAAATTCCACTTAGTGAATTTTACGTACAGATCTGAAAATATTGTACGCTGCTGAAAGCTTCTCTGCACATTTGTAGAAGCTTCTCGAAAGTGTTCCACTAGCGCAGGGTAGGACTTTCACAATGCTTCTACTGAACGGTAAGAAGAGTCTAACCACCGTATATAAAAAAAACTATAGTAGTATTATAGAAGAGAATACCTAGTTCTTCTGATATTAATTCGATTTCTCGTGTTCTACGGGGACATTGTTTACATTACAATTACATTACATTACATTACAAAGTTTTGAAAATGAATCATATCTGAAACTGTATTAACAACGTTGTGAACAACCAGTTCCATCTTCTGACTCATGTAGTAAAACACGAGTAAATTGGTGTATAATTCTCGCTGCAGTAAAGAGACAGCATCATTTATTTCGCCTTGCATGTTACTGGCGCTCACAGACAAACTGCCATAAGCCTTCCCCTTAATATCGTTTTGGAAAGATTCATACGTTCACATAATCACGGAATCACAAACCTCTCTGCCTGTTATTGCCTGTAACTCAAATAATCCTAAAACTATATTGATACATACGTGATTAACTACAGTACGGATATACACAATGAGAACAGATTTATGAGACACAGTGGAGGATTCATCCATCATTAGCTCAAAGGGTTCAATGGAACGCGCAAGGTACTCGGACAGTTTGCCTTGATTTCTGTAGCTAAAAGTCAATAATATTTGCATATGTAACATACGAGTCAAGAACTTGTCCGAGCTCTATTAAATTTATACCTTGCAATTTAATAAGATGTGGGAGCACCGTAAACGATAGACGATTTTGGCCAATAACGTAGGCAGTCCTAAATATCGTAGCTGTCCTTTTACCACGAATTTCATTCACAATTTTCCATCTGTCTTCTGCATTTGCCATTGAAACCTATATTTCTTCCCCATTCCTTTGTTCACATATTGGCATGTGGACATTTCTTGTGTACAATAGACTTCTCGTGGTCAAAGATTTGATAAAAGCGTTTCTTTGCTACTTTATTATCGTTGCACTATACACTTTGTACATTTATTCTTCTTTCTGTATGAATACCGAAATGAAATGAAATCTTCAAGTTTTACGTCCCACGTTTATGCCGGTTAGGCTAAAGGAGACGGTGATGATGAGAAATGAATGAAATGGTGGAATGAAGAAAGTGGAAGGAAACAAGAACCCCGAGGAAACTCACGCACTGTATCAATACCGAGTTTAGGAACGGAAGCACATGTAGTAGACACAACGCGAATGTCATTAGTATTTTGTTTAGCACCTAGCCCCGGTCGTTTACTTTTCCAGCTCGCAAATTGTTTTTGACCACATATAGAAGGAAGCAAGTCACTGGGGCTAGAAATAACGTTACCATTATTAACACTAACTAACTAACTAACTCTATGGCCTATGGAACCCGGAGGTTCAGTGCCGCGTTCACAAAAGCTCTCCACTGACTTCTATCCTTAGCTAATTGGATCCAGTTTCTACTTTGTATTCCTATCTCTGCGAGATCCATCTTAATATTATCCTCCCATCTGCGCCTAGGTCTTCCTAATGGTCGTTTTCCGATTGGTCTTCCAGTCAAGACTTTGAAAGTGTTTCTACTTTCTTCCATTCTAGCTGCATGACCTGCCCACCTAAGCCTCCTAGACTTGACGACCCTAACAATGTTGGGTAAACCGTATAAACTATGTAGTTGCTCGTTATGAAGCTTCCGCCATTCCCCATTCTCGTTCCTCTTGGGTCCGAATATTCGTCTCAGGATCCTGTTCTCAAATACTTTCAGTCTATGTTCTTCCCTCAGAGTAAGCGACCATGTTTCGCAACCATACAGAACAACAGGCATGATTATCGTTTTATATATTTTAAGCTTCAAATTCCTCGACAGAATTCGCGACGACAAGAGATTTTGAACCGAATAGTAACACGAATTCCCTGCTTTTAGTCGACATTTAATTTCTTCGTGAATATGATTTTCCTCTGTTAATATTGATCCTAAATATTTGAAAGTATCCACTTTATCAAAAGTATTATTTAATATTTTAACGCCTCCACAATTTGCCGTATTACGGTCCCGACGCACTTCCATGTATTTAGTTTTCTCTGCATTTACTTCTAAACCCATGTCCCTGCAAGCGTTTAATAATATCTCTGCATTTATTTCTACTGTTCTCCTATCATCCCCTATTAAATTTACATCATCAGCATATGCCATAACCTGGTGAATGCCGTTCAACTCTAGGCCCTGGTTGTTATCTTTGATTTTCCTTATGGCGTATTCCAGCACAAAGTTAAATAATAATGGCGACAACGCATCTCCTTGTTTCAGGCCATTTTCGACGTGGAAGCTCGTGGACAAAAATTTTCCTACCCGGACTTTACTTTGGGATTCACTTAAACATATCTTAATTAATCTAATTAGCTTTCTCGGTATTCCAAGCTCTGTAAGAACGTTGTATAATGTTTCTCTCCTAACCGAGTCGTAAGCCTTTCTAAAATCAATAAATAGTTGATGTACCGGGGTGTTGTATTCCCACTTCTTTTCGAGTATTTGGCGAATGGTAAATATTTGGTCGATAGTTGATCGATTTCGTCTAAATCCGCACTGATAATCTCCAATAATTTCATCTGCGTATGGGGTCAATCTTGCTAACAGAATATTTGAAAGGATTTTATAGGATGTTGACAGAAGAGAAATGCCTCGATAATTATTACAGTCAGTTTTGTCGCCTTTCTTGTGAATTGGAACAATGATTGACTCTTTCCACTCTTGTGGCAATTCTTCCTTGTTCCAGATAAGGAGAATGAGTTTGTGTATCTTGTTCCACAATTTTTCGCCTCCAGCTAAAATTAACTCAGCCGGAATTTCATCTACACCCGGAGATTTGTGTTTCTTTAATTTCTTTATAGCGGCTTCCACTTCTATTCGATTGGGTTCTGGAATATACGGTTCTGCGGTGTGTATCTCCTTTTCTCCACGCACATTAGTTTTTGGCTGCGTGTTCAGCAAATCTTCAAAGAAATCTTTCCATCTATTTAAGAGGCTATCCGTATCAGTGAGAACTGTTCCGTCAGATTTCTTTAATATATAAGCACGAGGTTGATAGCCTTTCTTAAATTCGCTGATCCCCTTATACATGTCCCGAATATTTTTATTTTTGCTATTATCTTCAAGTTCCTTAATTTTAGCTTTCAAAAAATCCCGTTTCTTTGTTCTAAAAGTTTTGGAAGTTTCCCGCCTGATATCTGCGAAATTTTGTGTAGTTATTTCATTCGGATTTTGTAGCCACCGTAATTTTGCCTGTTTTCTCTTCTCTACTAGTTTAATGCATTCTTGGTCGAACCATGGTTTGTTCCTACTTTTTTCCGCGTGTCCCAATTTTTCTATTGCTGAACTTTTAATGCTATCTCTAATTTCAATCCAAGTATCCTCAACACTAGTGCACTCCGAGTCTTCTAAAACCGAGAATCTATTCGAAACTTCAATCTGGTATTCCTCTCTTACCTGGCTCTTTTCTAATTTCTTTAAATTAAATCTCTCCGTTTTCGGACATTGAGTATTACATTTATTCAACGATAATCTCTCCCGTATTATCGCTGCTACCAGGTAGTGATCAGTGTCACAATCAGCCCCTCTAAACGACCGGACGTCAATTATGCTAGATTGTCTTCTTCTATCTACTAAAACGTGATCAATTTGATTATGTGTTTTTCCGTCTGGTGATGTCCAAGTGTATTTATGAACGTCGCGATGTGAGAATTTTGTACTCTTCACGATTAGGTTTTTGGATGTTGCAAAGTTCACGAGTCTAACACCGTTGTCATTACTTTCCTTATGCAAACTTTCGTTCCCTATAATCGGTTTGAAAATATCCTCTCGTCCTACCTTCGCATTGAAATCCCCTAATAGAATCTTCATATGGTATCGCGGGAGTTGGTCAAATATCCGTTCCACTTCTTCGTAAAAACTATCTTTTATATCGTCACCCTTATCTTCAGTTGGAGCATGTACATTTAAAACAATAATATCACACCACCGTCCCTTAAGAGTAATAAAAGAAAGTCTGTCAGTAACAAATTCAACCCGTTTAATTGCTGGTAATATTCGTTTGTGAACGAAAAACCCTGTTCCTAACTGGTGATTTTTATTTCCTTCCCCGTAAAAGAACGTAAAATTTCCGGAATTCTCAGATCCATTTCCTTCCCACCTAACTTCCTGAACTCCTACTAAGTCCATCCTGTATTTCTCTAACTCACTCGTTACAGATTTTAACGCGCCTGCCCTATAAAGACTTCTAATATTCCATGTTCCAAATCTCATGTCCATTTTCTTTTGCTGATGTCGTGCCAAGTTATCAGTCCTTGTCCGAGGCTTTTGTGAATGTTTCTGAACAAGTATCTTTTTTTACAGGATGAGGGTGTTAGCCTTACCCAAACCCCCAAGCTGGAGGACCACTCCTAGTCGTCTGTCCGCGACTGCTTATTCAGTATATTCGCAGCTAACCTCTATATCTAGAGGCCTTCTCCTCGATCCGCAACCTGAGGACGCGCCATGCCGTGCGTTATTATTAACACTAGGTCCCGAATCATTTTCATCTTTCTGATGAGATGTCTCTTAGGACTTAGATGAGATGTGACTTAGGACGTTGCACTATCTTCAAAGCCTCTTACTTTATGTGCTGGAATTACTTGCCTCATCGTCAGGAGCTTTTTTTTTTTTTTTTGTGTGTGTGTGTGTGTGTGTAAAATATAGTCTAATATATATTTCCTTTTGTTCTTTTTAACGTGCTTGTCAACGAAGAAGATACCAATTCACAACTGCTATGACTGCTCACTGATTACTGAGAACTTTTTTATTATTATTATTATTATTACTGTGCTACTCAGATTAAGAATGATAAGTAGTGATGCCAGTTGAGAGATTTTTTTTTTCTTCGGGAAGCAATTCTATAAATAAGACCAACACAGCTCGCGACAATAAACATACTGAAAAAATAAAGAATTGCAACTAAAACATGAATTTGAATTATTGTACTTTAAAACAGAATGTATAGCCTAAGAAAGGGGGAAAATATCTTCCCAGGCTAGGAAGACTGAATTAAATCTAGAGACAGGGAAGTCAAAACTTAGAAGGGGGGAAATTCCCAGGCTTCCCTGGCTACAAATAAATCCCTGTTCCAGTGTGATTCCTCGTTAGTGCAAATCACTTCTTGCATCGATCCGAAAGATTTTCGTAAACCTGTACATAAGTCCGGAGTTCTAGTGTCCAGATCACTATCACCCCTAATACCCCCTTCATCACTACAAGAACGCAGTTCATATTATTATTATTATTATTATTATTATTATTATTATTATTATTATTATTATTATTATTATTATTATACACGTCTTTAGCGTGGGAGACTCGGATCAATTCTCGGGAGAGCTCATGTGGTTCGGGGCTTACGTTAAGCAGTAGGTTTTCTCATAACCTTGCTGCTGAAAGGGGCGCTAAACTCAAAATCAAATATATTATTATTATACGCGCTTTGGTGTGGGAGACCCGGGTTCGATTCCCGGCGGAGCTCATGTGGTTTGAGGCCTGCGTTAAGCTGTAGGTTTACTTCTCATATAGTCTCGCTGCTGAAAGGGGCGGTAAACTCAAAATCAAATTTATTATTATTATTATTATTAAGTAGGGAATAGAAAAAAACTTTTGGGTAGTAAATTTGGTGACACATTATATTTCCTCCCAGTTTGTTGTTATACTCAAGGCCGTATCTTGTTGTGGCCATCGGGCAACTTCCCCCGCACCCCAAAGCTCCCTGCCGTTTGACGGCGGCCTATTTTAAGACATTTTTTTTAACTCCATATACGATACGAACATGAAATTATAAATGAAGCATCAAACAGGCTCACTACATTACATAAACAAACAGCACACAAAAGGTAAATAAAACAAAAATGAGTCGTGGGCCCATTTCAGTAAAAAATGTCTACTATTAAGTGCTCTAGAAATAATATGTATTAGTATGGCTTTGAGATTTGTCAATACTGACCCCTTAATTAATTTGTTATGTATGAAATGGGCCCAGGGTCGCAACTAATGGTCCAACAGACCTTGCCGTATATAGTATATTCACCTTTTGTCAACATTATTGTAGTATGAGCAGTTATTGGAAAGCTACTTTTCAAAAGTAGCTGGTCTACAGCACACCCACATGATAAAAATCGTAGTTCGCTACAACTATTAGCTAGCTTTCTAGAAACGTATTCGCTACTTAAGCTCTTGTCACAATACAGTTTACTTGCAATCATGCATTATAATATATGTCACGGCATCTACATGCGTAACTGAAATTAAAAGTTTGGTTAAAATATTACATAAAAGTTTTGTCTGTCAATTTGCATTTCACAGTAAAGTATGCATTTTTTCTGTTCTTTTTGAAATATATATATATATATATATATATATATATATATATATATATATATATATATATATATATATATATATACAGGGGCGGATCCAGGATATGATCAAGGGAGGGGCTAAACCATATTTTGCCGTTTTATCCAGTGTAAAGCAGGATTGAAGCCCATTTTATCCAGTGTATATCTGAGCGTCAAGGGGGGGGCTATAGCCCCTATAGCCCTCCCCTTGGATCCGCCACTGTATATATATATATAATATTACACCCTCTCCACAAAAAATGTATATGTTTTCGCTGCTAGAATGGCATGTAGTTCTTTTTAAGTCATTCTTATCCTTTCCACCGATCGTCAGTACGCAATTTACTTCAGAAAATTTTCTTGTAATATTATTGCAAAATATTTGGAGACATAAATCAGAAAACAATCATATTTCCTCCCTATCATAATATAAAAAAAAAAATACTAAAAATTGTGAAGAAAAGTTGGAGTTACAAAATATTTTTGCGTCCTGGAAAAGATTGATTTGTAGCTTTAGTGCAAATTTCGCTAAAAACTATAAAAATATGTAGCTCAGCTACAGGCTTAGACTTGTAGCTCCGCTACAGCTAGAGCTATATAATTTGTAGCTATCTATTGTAGCTTCGCTACAAATAGCGCGCTACTTCCGAACCGACTATGAGTTATATTAGTAACAGCTATCACCTAGTATAACTTGTGTCATATACTGTATACTGTTTATAAAAGTTGATGACAAAGTAACGCGTTACATTTTAAAAGTACCTTAACCAACTGATTGAACTCTAGACAAGATATTTCTCGTTTCTGTTAAATTATATTTCTATATCATCAGTTTGCTTTTAATGTGCCTATATTAGGCCTATTCGAAATTACCATATGTGTTCAAAACTATGGACTAACTTTTAGAAAATTCATTTCCGATAATTCATGAAGTTTCACGCTTACACTTGAAGCATGAGAGAACATCAGGGTGTCATTGTTACCCAAATTGATACTCATTAAACGCTTTTACTGCTATCTCCAACAGAACAGCACAGTGCATTAACAGTGAAGAAAATGTGAGTTAATTGTCACTTGAGTATCTTTTCTTCAACGAAAATCTTGCGGTGCTGTATGGATGCGAAACATGGTGTTGTAAACAAAACCCGTGAACTTTTATTTTCAATAATAAAACAAACATCGTTCTTTCTAGTGTTTGTTTTTCAAATGTCCAATGAAAGCCAAGGCTCTACTCATCTGAACCGATGAAAGCTACTGAACACTGCGTAAATCCATTAATTCTTCAAGATAGCTGTACAAGAAATTTATCGAGTTGGAAATTTACACGTGACTTTACAAGAACTTTGCTTTGTAACAATCCTCTTCACAGCCGAACCAATTATCTTTTTAAGGAGAGACCAGAACAAGAAGACTCACTAAGCCGGACATACAGTTACTTCCATAAAAGCGACAACCGACCTAACCTCTAGCGACCAAACTCGGTCCATTTGAATGCGTGAATGAAACGTGCCGACTCTAATTGTGCAATTGATTTAAATTGGTCGGCTCGCGGTTTGTTCACCATAGAGCCGAGCTCAGAAAGACCGCTCATATATCACATCTACTGAGCCGATGACGCACCTCAAACGAGCCGACTTCGAGAGGATGGTTGATCTGAGCCGAGTCGAACAGATCGGATAGCCCATCGCAACCTAACCGGCTCTGTGGTGCGCATTACAGAGCTTTTATTGGGTACCTCTACTAAAAGGATATTATGTCAAAAATTCATCTTGATATGTGTCAATTATTGAGGAACCGTGCTACTTCTAATGCTACTGTGAGAATTTGAGTTGCAGATTTCTAAAAGGTCAACTTTAATAATACTAACCCAGAAAACATTGATGTTATCCATGACAGCATTGCAAAATCAAAACCTTTGGTGTGCTATAGAAATTATAGGCATTTTGTATCAGAAGTTAAATCCTCGGATGAAGTCTTGAAGATACAAATCTATGGCAGAGGACGAGGAAAATATTGACGAGACAGGTTCCCAAATCTGAATGCTGAACACAGTCGGCAGCGAGTTCAGTGTTTTTTCAAGGTGTAAGTTTCCCCACGAAGTTGAAACATCATTCTGCACAGGATCTAAGATACACTAAATAGTGTCCCACTATGGCCTCAACTCATTTTGATTTCTCTTCAGACAAGCTTTTCTAAGGGAAAATGAGAAGCAGATCTCACTTTTGAGCACATCATTTATCTTTAAAAAGAGGATACAACCAGGTTTAAAAAATCGTAATTCAATGTATGGCTTACACCCACTACTTAGAACCTGAGACAAAACCTTTTCGAAAACAGTAGAGAACACACCTCATCTCCTCTCGTAAAATACTCAGTGAGAGTGTTCGGGGTAAGGTGATGGCCAATGTCTTATGAAACTGAGTGTATCCTTGTGAGACAGACTAGCAAGCGGTGATACTATTGAGAGCTGTTAAGACTTTCAAGCGGAAAAGATGTGAGATCGTCGTGAAAACCTATCTAAAATATTTCTGATACACCAAGACAACAATAAAGTCTATATTGGTAAGAAATAAAATGTCTCACCAAATTTAGTACCCTCAAACTTTTTTTTCTATTTCCTACTTATAATAATAATAATAATAATAATAATAATAATAGATTTTGAGTTTAGCGCCCTTTTCAGCAGTGAGGCTATATGAGAAGTAAACCGACAACTTAATGTAGGCCCCGAACCACATTGTCCCCCGCCGGGAATCGAACCTGGGTCTCCCACAACAAAGATGCGTATAATACAATAATAATTTGATTTTGAGTTTAGCGCCCCTTTCAGCAGCGAGGCTGTATGAGAAATAAATCTATAGCTTATCGTAGGCCCCGAACTACATGAGCTTTCGCCGGGAATCGAACCCGGGTCTCCCACAACAAAGATGGGTATAATAATAATAATAATATATTTGATTTTGAGTTTAGCGCCCCTCGCAGCAGCGAGGCTATATAAGTAGTAAACCTACAGCTTAACATAGGCCTCAAACCAAATGGGCCATGTGGGCAGTGCAGCGGTGGTTTAACAAGTTTAAGTACGGTGACGAAACACTCGAAGACGCACCACGTACCGGAAGACAAACACATGAACAAAATGAAGATATTCAGGCAGCAATTGGCCCGAACAGTGGCCAGACATGTGAGGAACTGGGACTACAATTCTGTGTGAGTGGAGAAAGCATTCGGCACCACCTCCATCAACTTGGGAAGCACTACAAGTTGGGTCGATGGGTCTCATATAATTTGACTCCGGGTCAGAAGGCACGCGAGCAGATACCTGTGTTTTTTTGCTGTCTCGTCTGAGGAATGAGCCATTTCTGGACAGGGTGTTGACATGTGATGAGAAGTGGGTCCTGTACGAAACTCCACGGCGCCATCATCATTGGTTAGCATCCCATGACAAGTTCCAAAACAGCCGAAAACAGCACTGCACCAGAAGAAGGTCCTGTGTGTTTCGTGGACTACTACCAGCTGATTAGAGCATCAATGCAACTGTCTACTGTCAACAGTTGAGCCGTGTTCCAGAAAAACTCACAAGCATTTCTGAATCGCAAAAGGGTCCTCCAGTTACAGGACAACGCATTATCACCTGTTCTATTCCTTCGACAGTCAACTTAGGGGACGCCAGCTCAAATCCCGCATATATATATATATATATATATATATATATATATATATATATATATATATATATATATATATATATATATATATATATATATATATGCGAACACTGGAAACAACAGTGAAATCGAGCTCCAGTGAACAAAGCAAAAGGACGTTTGGTGTACACAGAGAAACCGGGCCCTATGCCTCATCTGTACACTTGTATATAAATGCAATAATAATGTTAGAAAACTACAAGTAATCAACTATATATAAGTAAAAATACAGGGTGAGTCAGAAGTCCTTCGACACCTGCATAAGTTTGAAAATCGACGGGAAAAGTAAAAAGTGATGATGGGAACAGAGGTTTGATGAGGGACCGCAACTTTTGGAATGTATGTCATTCATGGCCGCCATCTTGAAATCCGGCATTTTGGATTAGAGTCATTTTTTTAATTGGGAAAGGGGTGTATGACACATCAAATAACACTAGCTTGAGCTCAGGAATTTAGTGGTGTAATTTGTTTTTTTCTATCTTGTACAGTTTAGAAGTTATTAATGTTTAAAGGTGGGATATTACCTTGATACTGAATGCTGCAACACATATTCTACGTGTTGTCCATCACGTGCAATGCACAACTGTAGTCGCCGCAACCACTCTGGCTGCACACGGAGAAGAATGTCTCCTGAAATTTGGTCACATGCTTGTCGGATGGGTTCCTTCAAGTGTCCCAAATCACGGATTGTCTCAGCATACACTGTCTGCTTAGGATGTCCCCATAGATAAAAATCAAGGGGCGTTAAGTTAGGGGATCTGGGCGGCCACTCCACGGGACCACGGCGACCAATCCACTTCCCTAGCAGTTGTTCATCCAACCATTCACGGACACCAAGTCCATAGTGTGGAGGGGCTCCATCGTGCTGAAAATAAGATGGGAAAATGCCGTCAGCGTTCAGTATGGCAGGGAACACAAGGTCCTGCAGCAGCATCAGATACTGTGGTGCAGTTAAGGTCTTGTAAATGAACAATGGCCCAATGATGCGAATGTCCCATATGCCTCACCACACCATCACCTTCGCTGGACTATGTTCTCGACTTGGATCAACCCAGTTCGGATTTGCGTCACACCAGTATCGACAATTATGTCGATTAACCTGGATCCAGTTCGTGTTGTTCAGTATCCCGCATGCAGAACTCCAACCGGTGATCAAGGTCATCCTCGTTCAGTTTATGTTGCATGTGCAGCTTGTAAGGATGCCACTGATTGGCATGCAATATCCGGACAACGGAGGATTGGCTTATCGCACATGCTAGGGACACACGACGGGTTCTTCGTTTAGGACTTTTCATAAACGACGCAACAACCGCCGTTGCAGTTTCCTCATTGGTGGCAGTTTTTGGTCGTCCACTATGTGCCCTATCTTGAACAGAGCTCGTCTCCCGGAATTTGGTGATCACCTAAGCCATCGTGCTGTGCGATACTGGTTCTCTGCGTGCCGTCTCTTGTAGTCAGCTGCTATTGTTCGGTAGCTGCGTTCCCCTGATATAAGGATGATTTCGATCTTCTGTTCACGTGACAGACCCATTTTAGATCACCTGGAACAAAGAGAGAACTGGGTCAGTATGAAGGTAATTTCCCACCTTTAAACATTAATAACTTCTCAACTGTACAAGATAGAAAAAAACAAATTACACTAAATTTTAGAGCTCAAGCTAGTGTAGTGCTAGCTTATTTGATGTGTCATACACCCCTCTTCCCATTTGAAAAATTGACTTGAATCCGAAATGGCGGATTTCAAGATGGCGGCCATGAATGACATACACTCCAAAAATTGCGGCCCCTCATCGAACCTCTGTTCCCATCATCAGTTTTTACTTTTCCTGTCGATTTGCAAACGTATGCAGGTGTCCAAGGACTTTTGACTCACCCTGTATATCTCTCAGAATTCAAATAAGTAGGTACGCGAAGTTTTATATCTTTCAGTTCTGGGAATCGTTTACTTTTTTTTTTTTTTTTTTTTTTTTGTCTTTCACATTGTAACCATATGGTGACAACGGGAACCCCTCTTGATTTTACCAATCCACAATTTAACAATATGGTTACAATGCATTTAAAAAAATGACTTTTCTGAGTTGACATCGAACTAAAACTCTGATAATTTAATATTAACATTACATTTGATATCTTTGAAACAAGAATAACAAGAAATATCACAGCTTTCAATGAAAGTGAGAGAAAATTACATGATGATTTTCCTACATGATACACCACTTACTGCGGTTCCTAGTATAGCATCATCCTTCTGCTGGCTACACTTCTAAAAAGCAACACCACTCCCCAAACATCAGCAAGAAGTGTGTCCAAATGGATAGAATGTGCAAGAACGTAATTTAAACGGTTCGTTAAAGTAATAGAAGCCTATGAAAACTATGTATCCAAATGGTTACAAAATGACTTAATGGGTTAATAATAATAATAATAATAATAATAATAATAATAATAATAATAATAATAATAATAATAATAATAATATGAACTGCGTTCTGGTAGTGATGAAGGAGGTATTAGGGTTGATAGTGATCTGGACACTAGAACTCCGGGTTTATGTTCAGGTTTACGAAAATCTTTCGGATCGATGCAAGGAGTGATTTGCAGTAACGAGAAATCACACTGGGATATATAGAAAAGGTTTTACACCTGTACACCTTCTTATTTTTCGATAAATTAGAAAGTTGTCCATCACCTCCATGCAATACATATACTATAAAAGTGTACGGCAAAAATAAATGAAAAAATACAATATGAAAAAAGTAAGAGCATCAAGTGGGATTCGAACCAGGTTCAAAAGGACTAAATCCGCTCAGAACGCAAGAAGTTAGCACGCATGGTTATCGAAAAAACTATGAAGTTTCATTCCCATTTTATGGATAGAGAACGAATTTCTTAACAATTCCCCCTCCTTTCTTTTAAATGAATATTGTGATCGAAAAGCGTGTATGCTTTACTTTAAACCAAGTTTTCTGCATTTACCAAATACAGTACTATGATGTTCTAAATGTATCATTACATTAAGTTATAAAAAGAAAACTGAGTATTTCAAACAGCAATCTGTGAAATGTGCTCAGAAGTCTCGTTATTTTTTCCCTTTGACTTCCTCTGCCATTACGTCGCGGCGCGGTGGCTCAGTGGTAGAGCGTTCACCTCCGGTGCTTGGGGTCCCTGGTTCGATCCCAGCTCGCGCCGTGTGGACTTTGTGGTGGACAAACACCGTGCTCGTCGGTTTTCTCAAGGTTCTCCCGTTTCCTCCCACTTTCTTCATTTCACTCATCTCTCATCATCACCGTCTCCTTTAACCTAACCGGCATAATTGTGGGACGTAAAACTTAAAGCTTTCATTTTCATTTCATTTCTTTGTCTCGATTTTAATTAAACGCATGACTTATTACTTAGCATAAAAGATATATTCCAAGCTTAAACATAATTATAATCTCTTTAGTAACAACCCCTATGATTTGTGTCAATGCAGGCAAAACATATGGCATACCATTTGAAACAAAGCGCTGCAAATATCATGGCTGTTTCAAACAAAATACATTTTACCTGATGTTCTAGTAAAACATTTTAAATGGTTATAAAACTACTCAAAACATATGTAATAAAGTACTGGGAAGTACAAAAAGAATAAACATTCAACTAATGTACATAGCTAATAAATCATGTTGTTCTTGGGGGACATGTTTAAGTATCCTTGATATAGACCTATTAATTCATAGTTGTAGTAATGTGGTCATCCTCAGTAAGCTATAATCGCAGACCTTTCTTTAAATTCAATGGTTATAATGTATGTCTAAATTAATAATCGCACTACCATAATCGATTTTAAGTTTGAAGGCCAATCATTATAATTAGTTCTACAACCCACTCTATTAGATAAAATGGGTAAGTTTCCGTTGTGCAATTACACTGTCCAATAAAATTCTGGTAAAAGTAATGGGTAATGGATGATTCTGTTCGATACCACATTAATAGTTGAAAGAATATAAAAAGTTTCCAACACGCACAGTTTTGTTGAAGAAAAATTGTAAAACAGTCGTGGTACTGTCAAATACTATAAATATGGTCTAGTTATAGAGATGTATGTATCTTTCATGGAAATATAAGGACAAATATATTTCTTCAGTGGCTGGAGGTCACGTTAAAGAATGGCTTAGGCTGTATCATCACGATGGCAGACTCGAGAAATATCAATGGACAAACGACTCTTGGCAGACATTCGGGCTTACCAGCTATATCTCTTATTCCCAGTACTTCATTATCACAACCTGTACACATCGGTCAGCCCAGTCGTACTCGCACTCGACACTTTTCTTGGGGTCATGAACAAATTAGTGTATCGCGAGATAGGCATCCAACTAACGAATCAACGCAATCCGCGAAACGCATCAGGTCTCGATCACCAGTAGCATCAATGGACATCGAAATCGATCAACGACAACATACTGGTGCATCGTCTGCGGTATCTCCAATTATTTCATCTCACGCCACTCTCTTTCATTACATTTTTACTGATTTTGACGCAAAGTACACAAACCCTAAAATGATTTTTCTGCAAATCGTAAAGTATGTTGCTCGGGTACGGGACACCCTAGTTCAAATTGTCAAAACCAAAAATGGCTATATCTTGAAGTCTAAAGATCCGAATTTTGGTATCACATCCGAAATAAAGATCTACGAAATATTTGGCAAGAACGCTAAGCTAACCAAACTCACCGATAAGCGACCGAAACAGCAGCCACCTCCTAGAAACCCACCATTTCTGTCGGTTGTCATTAGGGGTGTTTTCCCCGATTTAACTGACGCAGAAATTCAAGAGAGGATCTCAGTGGATAAATGTATACGTATTCGCAATAATAATGAACCAATATATATGGTACGAATTCTATTGCAACGGCAAGATTCTATCGACTATCTTCTGAGATTTAGTGCACCCATACATAAGAAAATTTATCGCGTAGAACCATCTAGAACGCAGGGTCCGCTACCAATTCATTGCGAAAAGTGTCAGCTAAATAATGACCACACTACGGCCAATTGTCGTAATCAACCTACATATGGTTAGTGCTCCGGGCTTCATGACACTAAAATCTGCCCCAACTTAAAAGGACCACCAAAATGCAATACATATGGCAGTGGGCTTCACCCTACCCATAGCAAGTGCAAAATATGAGAATTAAATGTCATATCTGTAGTTTCGTGTGGAGAAGAAACAAACTTGTGAACCAAAGGTTTAAGAACAACTCAAGTTATTAATATAAACTTTGGCGAAGATTATTCACTTATATCATCATAAAAGAATGACGAAAGAAGTTTTGAAACGAAGAAATACAACATACAACTTTGCAAGCGGAGGCAAAGAAACCTAACTAACAAGACTAAAGACGATTTATTTACGGCGTAGTGCTCGTGGTTGAGTGGTCAAGGCACTCGATTAGTAATCTTGAGGTTCGTGGTTCGAATCCGCGTCGGGCACTTTTTTACTTTAGGATTTTTGATGGCTATTGATCGACGATGACACACGTTTTATTATATTCAGATATTTGAATGCTCGGATGTTTCAATACTTGAACTATCAAATCTTCAGGGATAATAATAGTAATAATAACACTGTGTAGGTATTTATTTAGCAAAGCTTTTATACTTACCTCTGCATATCCTAAAAATTAGTATATTATATACCTTACTGTTGAGTGATATTCAATTATTTCTATTACAATTATTTTTTCTTAAAACATACGGTAGAATACTTTCTACATGAAACGTTAGTGGAAAGCCTTTGTTTAAAATGTGGGTAGTTGCAGAGGTGTATCTTGAAGGTACGGAAACTCTTCTCCGAAATTCCTACGTTTAAGTAAGTTTTTCCAAATTTTAGACCTACTTTAAAACTTTTAATACCATTATTATTATTATTATTATTATTATTATTATTATTACTGAATATTTGAGACCTAAATATTACGTCTTATTCCAATGCAAATAAGCATACTGAAGTTAAGAAAAATCAAAAGAAATTTGTTGGACCCTCTATAAGGATGAATTGCCTTATAAAAGATACTTTGGAAGGAAAAGAAGGGAGGGAAAGAAAGTGTCAGCTACTGAACAATATGAAAATCGAACCTTCGGATGCCTTAACAGAAACTAAGTAGGATTTCTCTTCATCGCGATACATAGTAAAGCCCATTCTTTGGGTAAAAGACATTGATTTATGTTTGCGTTATATTGATATTTTAACAAAATATATATACAAAAAAATTAGTTCGTATTTACCAATTTTGGTTGAACGAATATATGGAACGTGTTTGAGAATGACGAACGGAAATATTATTATTAATTTTAGTAAGAGTGGAAGAGCGTAGAAACAATTTCACAATGTCGTTTCAGACAAATTTATGACTCATGCTAGACCTTAAGGATGACCGTTTTATATTCATGAATTGTTTGCGAAACACGCCGTTTTCAGACAGTAGGAATCGAGAGTGTAGACTGTGGCCTCATGTTAGTTTTCCCCCTGTGAAGAAAGTCGTTTCAACTCTAACTTGTAAGAACGAGAGAAATTGACTGTTTTATGTTATTATACATCATAAATATCAACTTTATAAATTATAAAATATTTCTGAATTTCGTCGGCGGGACTCGAACCGCAGACCCCTGATTCACGAAACGACTGCTCAAGCCACTACTCTAAGGCTGCTAAGATTGGTAAATACGAACTAGTTTTGAAATATATTTTGTTAAAATATCAATATAACGCAAACATAATCCAATGTCTTTTACCCAAAGAAAAGGGCGTTACTATGTATCATGATAAAGACAACTCCCCACGTAGTTTCTGTTAAGGCAATTGAAGGTTCGATTTTCATATTGTCCAGTAGCTGACACGTTTTTCCTCTTTTCCTTCCAAAGTATCTCTAATAAGGCAATTCATCCTTATAAAGGGTTCAAAAAATTTCTTTTGATTTTTCTTAACTTCAGTATGCTTATTTGCATTGGAATAGGACGTAATATTTAGGTCTCAAATATTCAGTAATAATAATAATAATAATATCGAAGACAAATTCCGTATGAGGACAGATTATATTAAGATCTGTAAAATCACCCCTAGCGTTAGGCAAAAGTTAGAGAATAGTCGGGATTGGAGACAATTGTAAGGACCATCAGGACATACCCTCTGCATACGTCCCTACAAGTAGCTAAATGTTAAACGGAAAGTTTCCAGGCACTTCAGTAATAATAATAATGATAATAATAATAATATAATAATGGTATTAAAAGTTTTAAAGTAGGTCTAAAGTTTTGAAAAACTTACTTAACGTAGGAATTTCGGAGAAGGGTTTCCGTACCTTCAAGATACACCTCTACAACTACCCACATTTTAAACAAAAGCTTTACACTAAAGTTTCATGTAGAAAGTATTCTACTGTATGTTTTAAGAAAAATAACTGTAATAGAAATAATTGAATATCACTCAACAGTAAGGCATATAATATACTATGTTTTAGGATATGTAGAGGTAAGTATAAAAGCTTTGCTAAAAAAATACCTACACAGACCATAATTCAATGAGCTGTAAAATACAAAGTAACAAAAAGCTCATAAGATTCCGTCTACAGAGTAATTGTTACTTAAACAATGGACATGCACTATTTCGAGAATCGTAACAAGACGAGAAATGTTTACGATACTTTTCATCTCATCTCTAAAGCGTCATGATAATTTGAGTTATCCTTATCCCGTCTCGAATGTAAAATGTTAATTCTCATGTTATTTTGTTTGTTTTAAAAACGAGATAAGAAATTCCTCTCCTTGTGGGCAGCATTAAACAAAACCGAAGTATTATTTCAAAATGTCACGTTTCTACTTGTAATGGTATGACCTGAGCGATAATTAGCTCCTAGCTTTATAATCTTCTACAAGATAATAATAATTATTAGTTTATTATTATTACTATTATAACTCCTGAAGATTTCATAGTTCAAGTATTGAAACATCCCAGTATTCAAATATCTGAATATAATAAAACGTATGTCATCGCCAATCAATCGCCATCAAATCCTAAAGTAAAAGTGCCCGGTGCGGATTCGAACCACGAACCTCTAGATTACTGATCCAGTGCCTTGACCACTTAACCACGATCACTACGCCGTAAATAAATCGTTTTTAGTCTTGTTACGTTAGGTTTCTTTGCCTTCGCTTGCAAAGTTGTATGTTATATTTCTTCGTTTCAGAACGTCTTTCGTATTTCTTTTATGATGATATAAGTGGATAATCTCCGGCAAAGTATATATTAATAACTTGAGTTGTTCTTAAACTTTTGGTTCACAAGTTTGTTTCTTCTACACACGAAACTACAGATATAAGAAATTTATTTCTCATACTTTGCACTTGCTTTCAAAGCAGTCACCATTAACTGGTAAAGCAATTTTTTCCGTCACAACTAATGAATTTTGTAACAAAACACGTCAAGAAATGAGTTAAATGAAGGATGGAAGAGTTGATATCAAAGTTGAGTACTGTAAGCTAATGAAAAACATGTAATAACGTCTTGTATTTGAAAATAATGTCAGCTACTTTTAATTCACTAACTGGTATTAGATTTGGTTCAAGCTTGAAGATCTGGAATGCACAAACTCAGTGTAGCTAAAAGAAAAACGCAACAACACGTTTTATAAGTTATAAATTTGCATGCAAATAATACTATTATACAGTTGTGCAATGAATGTTTTGCTCTTTTTCTCTTCCAAAACTAACATGTATACGACGATTCGTTTCGTTTTCCATTAGAGCTTTGAAAGGAATGATTTGTGTTTGAGTATAGGATCTTACTTTAAAAAAGGCAATACATTGATATCGAAAAAGTAGTTAACGAATTCCTCTCCGACAAACATCACCTGTACACTTATTTTTCAGATGGTAATTTATAATTATACTTACGTTGGTTGAAATTTCTCCATAGTTATGGGGGCGAGACACTGAAACCACCCTTACCAAGAGGTGAAGATGACATGTAAAAGACGTCAAATACGAACGATATTAGTGTCGAATTCATGTGCAAAGATGAATAGTGACACTGTGGATGCTGCGTAAGTCCAAATTAAGCCTTGGTTGGCATGGAGTTGACAATGGGAGAGTGACAGGCAAAAAGAATCAAAAATATCTTATATTTGTGTCGAATGGATAGTTTTCGTGATCTCTGAGATAAAAGGTGATATTTTAGATGTGGATATTTCCAAGGTTGACCCTATTGGCATGAGGTCATAGGGGGAACCAGTGAAGAATTCAGAAAGTTTCTTTTTAGTAAGTTTCAATACACTGCAGGTGAAAAGTGATTATTGCACAGATACTGATATCACACTCGGAATTATCAGAGATATAACTTCTGGGGAAACATTACTAACTGCTCGCACTCTAAAATTTTCACTGCTTTGCAGGGGCGTAGACAAGGCTTTTTGAGGGCATGTTTTACTAAAATGTCTATCATCATCTCTCAAATTAGATATAATTTACAGAAAAGTAGTGATTTCGTTGGGCAGGAGCTCTGGATTGCCAAGGCCTGCATTCTGTGTATGTCCCTGCTGCTCTGAATTGTCATAAGCTCCTCTTCAAATGTAAGACGTAAAATGTAATTAAGAAACGTATAACAGAATACAATATATATATATAGAACAAATGTTATTATAAATAAGATTTATAACAGTAGAAAATAATTATAAAACATAATGTTGAAGGACAAGCTTTTTTTTAAAAAACAATCATACTTGAATGTAAAACATACTTTTAAAACAATTTTCCATTTATACAAGGCTACAAACAAGTGAGGAGTGTCATCTGGCAGCCACTATTTATCTCTTCGAACCAAAAAAGTATGAATTTGACACCAATCTTTTTTGTATTCTATTACTTTTTTTAACTTATAACCCTTTTCCCTCCCTAGAATGGTTTCAGTGTCTTAGCCCCCACAGTAGATTGTTGTGATGGTAATTTATACGTATAGTAAATTCGTTTGAAATTCCTCCAAGAGTCAATGTTGCACTGTACGTTTTTTTCTGAGTCAAACTTTCTAAATATATATATGCATACATTCCAATAAGAACTGAATTTTGTATTAACGCCTGACTGTCGTCGTTGTGCAAACATTCATGATAATATGCCGTAGGGAAATGAGTTACATTAAGGTTGTAAGATTTAATATCAAGTTTGAAACATCGCAAGTTAAAGAAACGCATGTAATAACAAATATCATATTTGAAAATAATTTCGAATTAAACTACCTGTGACTACATTACTTCAAAATTGAATTTGTGAAGTGCACAGTGTGAGCGTAGCTCAAAGAAAATAATCAATAAGACTGGTCTTGATTCGAAGCTCGGACCATACACGTAGGAGTAACTTACATTAACCATTCACCTAACAGACAATGACACACAGAGTTTGGCACTACTTTATCAGATGGTTCTATCAAATGTAACCTAATTAACACAATAGTAACAAATTTTACTGCCCTAAAAAGTGTTCTGAACAAGGAGAAGTTCATTATGCACATTGTAACTAAGTTACAAGAGGTTTATATCCTATCAGAACGGCGCATCCACCAAGTCAACTTTTGGAATATTCCATTGTTAGCTTTCAACGTAGCTAAGGGAAACGTATGTGCATGAGTACAGAGTTCTCCGTAGCAGAGTGGATAAAGTCATGGTTCGATAACTACAATGTTCGCGGTTAGAAACCCGTCTCGGAAGCTTCAGATTTTTTAAATTCTTAATTCCTCAGTTCTCAAGATCTTTCTCTCCATTCGTAATCATCTGATGCTTTCAAAAGTTTTCTTCACCTTATTTTAACAACTGCCTAATGTGATCATCGCAGTTCGAAACCTTCCCTTCTTCTGTATCACAAAATCACAATTTTCGTCATAATACGAATGCTGTCCGATCATTTTTCTCCAGTTCTAAATCTGTGTATATAAATAATTCCTCTCTGTCTCCATATTTTTATCTCTCTCAATGTCGCCTAGGAACTCATATGGCTTGAGATCAAACCTTCGACTCTTGAAACCAAATGTAAGCTCTCTAGCAATGTGCTATCGTAACTCTAGCAATGCGTATCGATTTTAGATTTTATTCGGGGGGGAGTCTCCGCCGACAAAAATTTTTCATATGAAGTTCAAGGGAGGGGAAATTACCCCCTCCTGTCCCGCCCAAATGACGCTTTTGGAACATTTGCTTGCAATTACTGAAAAGAAATTAAGTGAATCATTGAATAACATTCATTTCTGTCAGTAGATATTCTCGAGCTCTGTGCGTGCATTACTGACATTAGGAAGCACAAAACTTACTGCCGTTATTGGCAATTTCCATAGGTTTCTTAGGGAGCATTTTACTAGCTTGCAGTCTTTAAAGAAGGGAAAGAATGAAACTAAAGGTATTAATGAAGCTATGGGAAGATTTTGTGACTTTTTTAAAAACAGGCTCTTAAAAGATATTTGAGAACAAACGAATGAAAAAGACTGTTTTAGAGCTATAACGTTGTAAACTTGATTCCTGTTTTTTTTTCTTTCTTTTTTTTTTGTCTGAATGGAAAGAGTGTATTACGTCGCACATGCTGCTTTAGACAAGGAGAGGTGGAGGAGGGAAGGAGTTGGATTGAAGACAAGAAGTAACTAATCGATCGAGACATGTATTTCTGGATTGCATAAGAAAACGGGGCAAAAGTTTGTTATTAATTTGGACTTAGAATTTTTGTAACAATTTCTAAGCCGCGGACTGTACAAAGTAAATCTGAGAAGATTAGATACAGTGTCTTAACTGTAAAGGATGGGCACACGAAGCTTGTAGCAGTATGGACGAATATGATGAAACTTTTATTTGTGATTTTTGTTCTTCGGTTTAACAAAATCATGACCTCGAGTTATTTTTTCTATGTTATTGGTCTAATATATTTTAGCCCTCTATATTTTCCGTACTTTTTAAGCTCACATATTTTTTTTTCAGTCGTATTGATTCTTACTGTACTAGTTCTTGGAGTAATTACATATTTTTCTTGTAAAAGAAAGTTTTTTTTAAAATAATTATTTTATATGTACCCGATTTTTGCATACCCTTTAAAAATGTTTTTGCTCTCGAAATTTACCAGCTTTTTCCACTGAAATAAACATTTTTGTGTCAATAACAAATCTATTATGTATTTGAAAACTAGTTCAAGCTATACTATCTATATAGATGCTGAGGAACAAGCAAAAACATTTTGGGGCCCGGTTTTGCCCGACTTTCCCCGTATGATTACTGTACTACATTTTTTATTTTTTTATATCTAATGTTATGCAAGCGTAAAGTGTGGTATAGGAATTTTCTATATGGATTTATTTACCCTCTACATCGCATATTGAGACGTAAAATACTACTGAAATCGTACATGATATGTAATTTTGGATACCCCCCCCCTTTTCCAAAGAGAAGCTGTTTGTTTACATGTGCGTGCCCGGAAAAGCAGCTCTATAGGGAACAAAGAAATTACTCAGACATAGTGCAAATTGATGCCATCGTTAACATTTTCACTACTTACTCGTAAACTGTAATATGGAAGAAAATGACTTTGTTCACTAAACTGATTTTTACACTTTCAAAACAGTCACCATACTGACGACATAGAGTGAAGGATTACGGGACTAATCACACACCAAAAGAGAGGTCTGGACACGCTTCAATTCTTCACGCTTGACATCGAACCTGGACAATAGGACAGTAGGGCCTCACTTCCACTCGCAGGCATTAACATATTTCCCTTCCGCTATACATTATTTCTTATATGCCACTATTCTTCTTTCTAATTCTTCGATATATGTATATAGATTTCTAAACTTGTTAATTTTCTACCATTTGCTTTGACACGAACGAATTAGTAGTCTAAAAAAACCCTATATCAAAGGATCACACAGTCAACACAAAAATATTATTTCATCGTAATGCCTATAGCGTCGAAGCACCACCTTTCCTATTTTGTCCTTGTTTAGTTCCGTCACTCGGCCTTTTCATGTTTTTTTTTTTATAACCAATTTCAACGTTCACCAGTTTGGCTATTTTTCTAAACTACTTTTTCAGTCAAATAACCCAAAATTTTCATATTTCGCCGAAAAATGTTCACAACGATTAAAACTATGTCATGCACTATGGATGCTGGTTTACAAGACATCTTTGTCACGAAGAAAGTTACGGGGATTGGCTGATAAATCTCGACAACAATAAGATGAGTAAATCGTGATTTAAGATGAAAAGTACCGACCAATTAACTTTTGACACCTGATAATTCTTAGTTTACGTCAGATGATACATGTAGAAGAAAGCAATGTTCGTTCTAAACGAATGTTTGAAAATTAATGTTAAAGATGGCCGAAAATATAGAATTTAGAAATTACTCAAATTTACGAAGAAAATTACAAAATTCTTATAGATGACTTCTAAATGCAAAATTCAATAGGAAAATGTTCTGAAGTCACTAAAAATACTGAAATACGAATTTTCATTACGAAAAAATCATAAAACACAGGAAAACATACAAAAATGACACAAAATTAATATACTACAATTCTACGACCTAACGTAACCTAACCAAGATACATCATTTTTTTTTCCTTGACACTAAATACGACCAAATCAAAAATTACACCAGAAAATACACTTCTATCTACAGTCCTAATATTTATATTATATAGAGTGATCCAAATTTTAACGCAACATGATACCTGAAATGTCGGGAGGTATCAATGATAATGAATATCAACATATAGAAATATATTTTGAAAGAAGAAAGTTCCCCCAAAGTAACGTTGTAAATTTAGGATTTAGGATTTAGATTTCTGGGCTTTGGCATCTGAGACCATTTAACCCGTGACGTTTGAGGGATGACGTCCCTGGGCGAGCACACTTTCCGGGGAAAGGGAAGGAAGAAAGGATTGGGGAAGATAGGAAGCGACCTGGGACCTAAGGTATCATCCCGGCATTTGCCTGGTGTGAATGTGGAAAACCAAGGAAAACCTCATTCAGGGTGTCTGGCCTCAAAACCTTTTACACTTTTTCGACCGAGTGCCCCCACCAGGAATCGAACACGGGACCGCTCGCACGTAACCATATAAACGTTTGTTTGTCTATGCCATTTATATTACGAATAGGCAAAATTGGAACAATGTGGCTTCGGAGTCGGTCAGTTAGTTCGAATAAAATCATCTGTGTTATTCATAGCATAATCCCTTCGAGGACATTTCCAAGATCGGGGTAGTAACCTACACGTTCGAAAGTAGTGTTGCCACGAGACGAGACGAGAGGAGACTTTAGGTTGTCTCGTTTCACCCCATGTCTCGTCTCGTGAGATGAGACACGAGAAATGTCTCGTGGCAACACTAGAGCGGCCGAGGCCCAAAAAAAGATCTGTTATGCCAAGTGATTAATATTTCAGCTTTTAACCACTTTGGTTTGGTTATCAGCACAACACACAACACGGTTGCAATCTTCCAATCAGTGTTTCTTTCACGAAAATGTATGCGTAATATAGCAAACTACGTATATTAAATACCAGATTAATATAGCAACCATGGAGATGACCTCCTTAAAAAATTCTTCCGGTGCCAATGGTTACCAGTAATGAATTACTACGACAGGAATATTTGTCAATATCGTCGGTACAGTCGAAAAGCAAGCCTTCCCCACTTATTCTGAAATCCTTTTTTCACAACCTCTGGCGCTACTCAAAAAATTAGGCTTATGTGACTTTCCGATTTCAAAAATGGCTTTGGTTCGAATAACATCATAAAACAATAAGAGGTAACTAAATTTTATTGTCAAACCAGTATCCTTTCAAACTCAGTACATAAAAAGGCTGATACGTTTCTGTCTTTGTTCGGAACAAGAAAACCCATGAAACAATGGTTAGTTACTGATGAAACTGGCATTATGAGAACTTGTATTTCTATAACAGGATTTTTATACATAGATATAACCACCAGCCCTCGCAATGAAATCTTCTGAAACACTGATCTCGATGAATGGTTTAACATTGTATTTGAATCTGGAAAACTATCGCAAAATATTTAAAATTGAATCGATTGGAAAATGTAAATGAAAGCTGTTTGTAAGAATCACTTAAAAAAAATAACTTTAGGTTTTCCCTGTTCTTTTAGGATAGACTCATTCGAAATAATAAACGCTGGTATACGTTCGAAGGAAAATAATTTATTCCGAGTTAATAAATTTTTAAACAATTTCAAACACTGTTTGAAATGGTTTAAACATTAAAAAAATTTGAGACATGAGATGAGACGAGGCATTTCAAGAAACGTCTTGTCTCGTCTCGTAAACGAAACGGGACAAGTAGTCTGTCTCGTCTCGTGTTTCGCATCAAAGGGTTCTATCTCGTCTCGTGGCAACACTAGTTGAAAGAAAGAAACAAATATGTAAAGATACATATATGACTACACACACGGATAAAGTAGTCATAGATGTATTTTAACCTTCTGACTACTTAACCCCACTAATTAAAGATAATCTACAAAAAATACAAGAAAGCAATTATTAAGAAGAAATATAAACATATTGAAATGTATTTTGAAAGGGAAAAAAAGCAAACCGTACCAGCCATGATATGAACCTGGGTTGCCCACCCAACAAGCAGACACCTTACTGAATTATCCGCGACAGAACTTTCAATTTGTGGTTTCGAAGATTTATTTATACTGTGTATGTTACGTAATTACGCTACGAGATGTCATTGCTAGTGCGACCACCTCTTTCAAGACCCATTTTGTAGATTGATTGAGGAAAAAAGAGTGATTTCGTAAATCTACAAAACGGATCTTGTATATACAGGGTGTAACGAAAAGGTAGGGCAAAACTTCAGGGGTGGATTCCTTACGGGTATACAAGGAAAAAAAGTTAAGATGACCATATGTCGGGAAATGTATCGCTACAGAGCTACGGCCATTGAGCAAGCTAATGGTGTGAAATACTCACATTCTAGTCGCTCCTTAATGTGACTCAATTTAATCTCAATAACTCAAATCCTAATTAAGATAGGAAGATAATTTTAGTAGCAATGTGTTTCTATAAAACTAAGTTTTCCGATGATATGCATTTTATGAGTGTACCCGCAAGAGGGAAGGAATGCCATCCCCAAAATCCTGATGCAAAAAACAAGTAAATACCCTCTCCTGTCCGCCGTGGTACACCCCCCATAAATATAATAGGCCTACATATTGATGGAAAGCGTCGTCCTTTAGAAATACATAGATACCAAAATTAACTTCCTAGCTTATATAAACGATTTTGCTTGTCTACCCATAAGGAATCCACCCCTGAAATTTTGCCGTTCCTTTTCGTTACACCCTGTATATGTGTGTGTTGGTGCAACAGTAAGTTTCCAAAAATAAAGGTTAATTCAATCTTGATTTTAATCTATAGAACAAATGCTTTTTATGAAAGCAAGGAGTCTGCGAGCCAACGATGGTTAAAGGCCGTAAACAAAATTGAAGATCTGAATTGCAGAACATCCCAAGTCCACCGGAATACTTTTTCGTTTATAGAAGAAAGACAAGAAGATTATATTTGGAATGCTATTCTGTTTAGCTGTAATTATTTTGATTTTTTAAAAAAGTTTTGATTTGGACTTACGTATTATGCAAGTGAATAGTCCTGAAACATGGATGCTAACAAAAAACAAAAAACGAAAAATACTAAGAACAAGAGTGAACTTCAGATGTTTTGCAATTCAGGCCTTCAATTCAAACTTCAAATGGAACTGGGGTAACTCGCAGACAATGGCTGATCTAACAACACATTTGATAATAGCGGGTGTAATGGCTGATTTAAGAACATACTTGATATGGCCTGTGTAACTAAATAGACCGCGTGTGTGACAGTCATTCTAAGGGTCCTGTGTTCAAATCCCAGTCTGGATTAAAAGTAGTGTTGTAAAAAAACGGTTTTTTTCTGTGAAGTTTTTTTCAATAAAAAAAACATCGTTCTTTTTCATGTATTTTCAAATGTCTGCTTTTTTTTCTGGCAACTATTATTTATTGATTTATATGCAGATTATTGAAACAATCAACAGAACTTGAGTCGAAGCCCTCGTAACTTACAAATCGTTTGTTTCTTTGTACCTATACGAGCAAAATTGTGTGATTACTCCTTTCGGCCTCAGGTAATTTTTGGCATTTTCCTACATTTCCAATTAGTGTCTTATTGCTCAAAAACTATTCATTCGATTGATATGGTTAAGGCTTTGTTTTTTAGAAAATGGATGTGGCTATTTTCTGGTGTAAGTTGCATTGCAGTGTTGCTAACGGGTGGTAAATTATTGAGGGAAATTCAGGGGTGAAAATTTACAAAAAATTCCCTAACCGAATTTCAATTTTTTTTTTATCTAGCACCACTGCTGCTACATGGGTTCAAGTCACCTAAACAAATCTTTAGTGTGTTGACAAGGTACAGTGAAATACTGAAGTCGCTGGCTTCCATTCAAAGAGGGAAAAGAAAAAAATCTGTCATACACATGAAATGTTGACACTTTTTACGCCTCAGAAGCAAAAATCAAATATGCCGGGGCTACAGCTTCTCTAATTATTTTATTCAAACTTTTTATGGTGCGTTCTGTAGGGCAAAGAGGAAGATTTGAGGTAGTGGTACGTTTATTTCAATGTAGCCAGTAAGAGGGTAATAATGCAGGGTAAAAGGGAAATTATCCGAATTTTTCACCTAATAGCGGGAATTAATTGTTTTGGCTGGAAACGCTGCCATCAGACAGACGAAAACTATCTGAAAATAAACCGTAGTACTCCAAGAATATGTCCTACAAGTATCATGGCGATATATAACAAAGTAAGCATGAAATTTTAAAAAAAAATCTCATTCTACCTCAGAAATTCACCATTTTCTTACCATTTCCAGAATATGGTTTATTATAAACCTCAACTGTGCTTCCCCTAATTATTCTAGTGAAACTTTTTATGGTGCGCTGTGCAGGCTAAGGATGAGGCTGTTAGACACTGGTACGTTTGTTCGAATGTAGGCAACAAGAAGAAAATAATGGAAATAAAAAGGAATTTTTTTCCAAAATTTGCACCTAAAATCTGGAATTAAAATTTTCTGTACCTGGCAACAATACCATCAGACACACACAAACTATCTTAAAATAAGCTTTGCTATCCCTCTAATATATCCTACAAGTATTGTGACGATATCTAATAAAGTAAGCATGTCAATAAAAAAATCTTATTCTACCTTTAAAAAAAGCAGTTATCTTTCCAATTAGAGAACAAGGTCTACTGTAAACCTCATCTATACTTCCCCTAATTATCCTATTGAAACTTTCTATAGTGCGTTGTGTAGAGCAAGGACGAGACTTGCAGATACTGGTGTGTTTGTTCCGATATAGCCAACAAGAGGGAAATAATAGAGACAAAACATATATTTTTTTCCAAATTTACCCCTAAAATCTGGAATTAAAATTTTCTGTAGCTGGCAACACTGCTACTAGACGGACGCAAACTATCTTAAATTAAACATTGATACACCACTAATATATCCTACAAATATTATGGCGATAATTAAGGAACAAAGCTTCTAATTACCAAACATATATTACGGTAAACAGAAAAGTAAGGAAAAACTAGAAAAATCAAGGGTTAGAACCTAAATACGAATTTTATGTGCGTCTCCTAATTACCGCATTGTAACGATCTGTACTTGCGTTTGTTAAGTAAGGACAAATGTTTGATTGGCGTAAATTGACTTGCACTCGGACGTATAGGTACAGCTTTATAAACAAAAATTTCTAATTTTTTTGCCCAAATTTAGGAAAATTCTAATTTCCCTAATTGGCAACACTCCTCGCAGGCCCGTCCAATTGATGTCAACAGTTAGGTATCCATCCGAGGTATCTACCTGGCAAGTCTTAAGGATGTGTTTCTACAACGAAGGAAGCTACAAGGGAAAAAAGAAGTAAAGGAAATTCGAAGTTCGAAAATTCTCGAATTTTTGACTGGGGTGAAATTTGAGAAGGAAATTCGACACCAGAAGAAAAAGAAATTAATATGATAAACTATAGTCCAATCATATTTTGCAAGAATAATATCCCGATATCTTAATCAGTGTCCACATAGGAGCGGATTAAACCAGTGACACACCCGTGTGTACCACTTTGGCCACCTGGGCCACCGACTATATTTGATTACATTTTTTTGACTACTAACTCGTGTTGTTGTTGGAGTTATAGTCTCGACTAATAATAATATCGTTGTAAACAATAACTTTATAAGGAATTTTTTTCTCCTTTTTACATCTTAGTTCCAACACTGTTGGTGAGAAATGCCGGGTGTTTCAAAATAAATTTTGGGGTTTTAAGTCTTCGTAGTACGTATTACACTTTACGTACAATTAAAAGCAATGCATCAAGTAAAAGAGCACCTCAATCAGTCTTTGCTACAAGTGTTCAATGTGAGATTCATTTATCACACGGCACACATCTAGTCGATAGGCCAGAAAGGCTCATAAACTTTCCGCCATATGACACAAAACACATTCAATTTAGGGGAGTCTCGTTTCAATCGTACCATCTCCTGATGATTTGCTGACGGCCAGATGTAAACATTATGAGTGTACACATTAGATCTTAGGTGAAAGGTCGATTTATCACTAAAGACGACACGATCCAGAAAATCTTCATTGTTATGCAGGAATATTTCACTTGCGAAATTGGCACGTAAATCGTAGTCTGTAGGCTTTAGACCTGTAGCAACTGCAAACGATAAAGACGTAGTTGCCAGCGTCTCCTTAATATTCTTCACACAGACGGTTGCACTGTACAGATTCAGTCTTTATTAAAACAAAAAGTTTTCTGGTCTCTAGTTTCCATCTTTGCTACTTGCTCTTTCTAACGGCAGACAGAAGAAACAATGCGTGTACATGAATGCGTACAAAACTGTTTGAGTTGCTCTTTCATTTGATATAATATTTATAACTGTAAGTTAATTGTAATGGATACTACAAAGTTTGAAAACCCTAATATTAATTTTGAAACACCCTGTATTACTTCAAATTGAGTCATCCTATATTCACGTTTATATACGTATCATCAGGGCCGGTCCTAGTCAATTTGTCGCCTCGTGCAATGGTATAATTTGCCGCCTCCCCCTTTCTCCAGAAAGAACAAATCTTAAAAGTCATAATTTTAAGTATGCTACTCCAGCATGAACAACAAAGGTGAGGGTAAGTGCAGTTGCACTCAGAAAGGCTTAAATACTTACTAAAAATGCAATCCCGTTGTGTCTGTTTTTTTTTCTTTAAATATTAATCTATTATGTTAGTGAAAGATAAAGCAAACACACCTGCAGAGGAAAGATGGTAATCCTTTTTATAGAATTCACTATCGAGCTTCAATCTCAATGTATCAGTTTGCAATTCCAGTGCAACTAGCTCTTTTATCTTTATTTCTTGATTTTTCTTCTACATCTTCTAACATTTTTTAAAGAAAAAACTTGTTTCTATCTTCAGTGATAAGGAACTTGTTTCTGACAAAAACAAGACTAGTTTCATATCAAAACTGTGATAACTTACAAAATGGAACCGATATTCACTACTATTCGAGAATTGAATTCTTGCATTTGACAACAATCAAGCAATTTATGCTCGGATTTATTCGACCATTTGCTTTAGCATTGTCCATGGGGCCTTAAACTAATGCAAACTAAACATAATTTATGAATGTAGTATTCAAATAGAAGGTCAGCTTAGTAAGTGTAACTACCATCATTATGAAGTCTGTTTCCAACAAGAAATATTTAATTTAAATAATATACTTATGACAAATTTTGCCGGACCATCCAAGCTTGCCGCTCCACGCAAATGCACGTGTTGCATATATAGTAGAGCCGGCTCTGCATATCATATATATCTAGTCGACAAATTATTTATATATGACATTTAGAAAAATACTATTAGGCAAATTAGTATTAGTTTTTACCTTTAGACAAGTTATTGGAATTTTATACTGTTCGTGACAATATTTTTGTACTTATTAAAGGCCTGCTTTCACGAAAAAACAAAAGTTCATTTCTACTTTTATTTCTTAGTTGATATTGATGAAAACTGCTGAAACCCGAATTGTTAATAGGTATGGTATTCATGTAAATTGTATATGTAGCGTATCAGTATCTAGCGTTTAATTTATGTTGCATTTTACGGTGATTATACCTAGGGATGCGCTCGAGTCGAGACATGTCTCGAATCTCGACTCGACTCGACTCGAATTCGAGTCGAGATTCGAGTCGAGACACACTTTGTAAAATTCGAGACGAGTCGAGACAAACGTATTTCTCGACTCGAATTTTCGAGTCGAGACACGAGTCGAGTCGAGACGGCTCTTAAAAATCTCGACTCGACTCGAATGTCTCGAAAATCTTTCTATAATTTTTAATATTATTTTGAAGAAAGTATTCACTCAGAAACAGCCTTGAAACGAATTCCAGCTTTTATTCCTTCAGAAAGGTACAGAACTCATAAAATTAATAGTTAATCTTTAAAGATCAAGATTTAATTTTCAGCTCAATTCAGTTAATTAGAACTAATAGTTAATGTTCTATTTGGTTGTACTGCAAATATAATGATAATAATAATAATAATTGATTATCTAGTTTGTATAAAACTATTATCCGTAGTCTAAATCTAGTTTGTATAAAACTATTGCGATAAAGTGAACTTCATAAATTCTCTAAATGAGCAGTTGGTAGTCTATAGTAATTTAGCATAGTTATAATTATTGTGTTTTCGTTCCCATGAACGCAATAGGGTTACGTAACTTCTGGATTATTCGCTTGCCCAACTATTCTGAGGCTTTAATATGTTGCAGCATATCACGAGCTACGGATAATATATAATGTAACATTTGTTGTAAATCACATATTATGATACGAGACTATTTTACATAGTATATCTTATCTAATATAAATAAAATAAAGAGTTTGTTTGTGTGTTTGTCTGTCTGTCTGTGTGCGACCTGGGGACCAGACGAGTGGACCGAGAGTTCCCAAAATTTGGTCACGGGTACCTTTGTCCAGGCCCCAGATCAAGACGAAGCGTTTTTTTTTTAATTTCGAACCAGGGGGGTCTCGGGGGGGACGTTTACTGGGACCGACCTGGGGACCAGACAAGTTGACCGAGAGTTACCAAATTTTGGTCACGGATACCTTGGTCCAGGTCCCAGTCTAAGGCGAAGCGTTTTTGTCAAAATTGGAACCAGGGGGTCTCAGGGGGCGTTTAGCGAGACATGTAGTAAAAGTAATCCAAATTGATCGACATTAGTGTCAAATCCATAGTTTTCACGGTCGCTAAGATCAATGGTGACACTTCCATCAGCGATGACTTGCAAATTCAGCTACTAGTGTATGCGGGCCGGGTGTCAGCGGGTGAGGAATACCGAGACATGTATAAATAGCCCATATTGATTGATACTAGTGTCAAATCCATAGTTTTCGCGGTCACTGAAATGAATGGTGATACTTCCACAGGTGTTGATTTCCAAATACAGCCCCCATGCGAAGAATGGGTATATTAAGCTAGTATTACAATAAATGGACTGCTTGGATGCCAAGAACTAGTACAGATAAGTATCATTCACTTCTATGAATAGGTATTTTTTAAAAGGATTTTTGTAAACACTAAGTTATAAAACAATGAACTACATACAGTAGTTATGGTTTTGGTTCCCAACATAAAAGAAATATGGATTGTTCATGAGATATTGAACTTCAACTTTCACTCCTGGAAAATTTCAATTTTGGAATTAGGCCACTTGGCATCAAAGCAGTTCACTGTAAGATAAATACATTCCGCACATTAGTAACATAGTTGTTCAGGGGCCTTCGATTTCCATCCTCTCAAATGAAAGCTGAACGATTGCTTAGGAGAAATAGTGTATTAAGTTTTCGAGCTTTGGTGCGTATCCGTATTTACACTCTGATATAACTTTAAGTTCACACTCAAATCGAGCTAATTGTTTAATGCATTTCGAAAGCTTTTGTTTTTATGCAGCTCATTAAGGAAAATCTATTTCATAATCGTAACATTTATGTACTAAGAAACTATGAACGTAAAGTGGACTCGTCCTAGCCCCGTGGCCGCTGTGACTCAGTGGCACAGCTCTCACCCTTGGTGTGTGAGGACTCTGATTCTGTGTGTGTGTGTGAACTCCGCGGCTAGTGTACGCGTCTTTGCCGTGGAAGACTCGGGTTCAATTCCCGGCGCGAGCTCATGTAGTTCGGATTCTACGTTAATCAGTAGGTCTACATTTCATATATCCTCGCTGCTGAAAGAGACGGTAAAGTCAAAATCAACTCAACAATATATATGTGTGTGTGCTTATGTGAATTTCCTCGTGGCTGTATGGTTAACACATACGCCTTGATCGCGGGAGACTCTGGTTCGATTTACGGTGGAAGCTCATGAAGTTGTTACCGGTATCCCACTTTAAACTGTAGATCCATGCCTCATATAACCATAGATATAATATATATGCCTTTGATACACTTATTTTCCGACTTGGAAGCCATCGAAAATTTCCGGACACAGAGTCCCGTTGACCGAAAATGAGAAACATGGGTACAGAGTAAAACAGCCATAGAAATTTAAGCCTTTTAGGCTAACTTAATCCTTACATATAATGCAACTAGCTTGGCCAAGTTATAATGGAGGAAATGCTATCATTGCAACACTCTGAGAATAGAAAATGTTCATCAGGTATTACTATCCCCCCCTCTCCTGCAGAATGAAAACCCTGACTAAAACTCAATATATATATATATATATATAAAACTATTTTGTGTAATGTAACAAACTCTAACTAACTAACTCTATGGCCTATGGAACCCGGAGGTTCAGTGCCGCGTTCACAAAAGCTTTCCACTGACTTCTATCCTTAGCTAACTGCATCCAGTTTCTACTTTGTATTCCTATCTCTGCGAGATCCATCTTAATATTATCCTCCCATCTGCGCCTAGGTCTTCCTAATGGTCGTTTTCCTATGGGTCTACCAGTCAAGACTTTGAAAGCGTTTCTACTTTCTTCCATTCTAGCTACATGACCTGCCCACCTAAGCCTCCTAGACTTGACGACCCTAACAATGTTAGGTAAACCGTATAAACTATGTAGTTCCTCGTTATGAAGCTTCCGCCATTCCCCATTCTCGTTCCTCTTGGGTCCGAATATTCTTCTCAGGATCCTGTTCTCAAATACTTTCAGTCTATGTTCTTCCCTCAGAGTAAGCGACCATGTTTCGCAACCATACAGAACAACAGGCATGATTATCGTTTTATATATTTTAAGCTTCAAATTCCTCGACAGAATTCGCGACGACAAGAGATTTTGAACCGAGTAGTAACACGAATTCCCTGCTTTTAGTCGACATTTAATTTCTTCGTGAATATGATTTTCGTCTGTTAATATTGATCCTAGATATTTGAAACTATCCACTTTACCAAAAGCATTATTTAATATTTTAACGCCTCCACAATTTGCCGTATTACGGTCCCGACGCATTTCCATGTATGTAGTTTTCTCTGCATTTACTTCTAAACCCATGTCCCTGCAAGCGTTTAATAAGATCTCTGCATTTATTTCTACTGTTCTCTTATCATCCCCTATTAAATTTACATCATCAGCATATGCCATAACCTGGTGAATGCCGTTCAACTCTAGGCCCTGGTTGCTATCTTTGATTTTCCTTATGGCGTATTCCAGCACAAAGTTAAATAATAATGGCGACAACGCATCTCCTTGTTTCAGGCCATTTTCGACGTGGAAGCTCGGGGACAAAAATTTTCCTACCCGGACTTTACTTTGGGATTCACTTAAACATATCTTAATTAATCTAATTAGCTTTCTCGGTATTCCAAGTTCTGTAAGAACGTTGTATAATGTTTCTCTCCTAACCGAGTCATAAGCCTTTCTAAAATCAATAAATAGTTGATGTACCGGGGTATTGTATTCCCACTTCTTTTCGAGTATTTGGCGAATGGTAAATATTTGGTCGATAGTTGATCGATTTCGTCTAAATCCGCACTGATAATCTCCAATAATTTCATCTGCGTATGGGGTCAATCTTGCTAACAGAATATTTGTAAGGATTTTATAGGATGTTGACAGAAGAGAAATGCCTCGATAATTATTACAGTCAGTTTTGTCGCCTTTCTTGTGAATTGGAACAATGATTGACTCTTTCCACTCTTGTGGCAATTTTTCCTTGTTCCAGATAAGGAGAATGAGTTTGTGAATCTTGTTCCACAATTTTTCGCCTCTAGCTAAAATTAACTCAGCCGGAATTTCATCTACACCCGGAGATTTGTGTTTCTTTAATTTCTTTATAGCGGCTTCCACTTCTATTCGATTGGGCTCTGGAATATACGGTTCTGCGGTGTGCATCTCCTTTTCTCCACGCACATTAGTTTTTGGCTGCGTGTTCAGCAAATCGTCAAAGAAATCTTTCCATCTATTTAAGAGGCTATCCGCATCAGTGAGACAGTGGCGGATGTATGTAACAAACAGTGGCGGATAGTATTCATGTTTCCTTGCAGAGGTCCTTACGAGGGTTCGCTTCCATCTTCCTCTCCCCAAGAACTAAAATAAATTAAAAAATTGCTATTACTTGTTAATCTTGTACAAAGGGCGCAATTAAAGTCCCAGTGTAACACCCCTTCACATTTAGATTTTTCCCCTGGAAGAAAACAGTTATTGTTTCTTGATTTTTCAGTCTCACCTACATAAACATACGAATAGAATTACAGGATAGGACATGTTTAGAGTGCTTGCACGTGGCATCTAACTATATTTCTCATCAAATGTGTCACAGATGAAAATTTCCCTTTGTACTACCTCTATTTTCTGGTACGTATGTTTCATTTATGTTATGTTGCTAAAATTCGTTAGGAAACAAGTACAGACTGCGCCTGTGTGCCTGACAAAACGTAAATGTACTGGATAATTATTTCTTCACTTTCTTCAAAAAAAAAAGTAACCCATCTCATGTCGGCTACCAAAAGGAGGTAGCGGACCAAAGATAGCCGTTGTTTACCTAAGGTCGTTACACAGCAGGGGTTTCATTCAGTCAGAGGGAAAAGAAAAATAATTTAAGGTTTCTACATTTGTTTTGAACTGCAATATACTTCTTCCTTTCATTTTAAGAACCATTTCCTTCTCATTTGTCTGCATCAGAAAAAAATGCAAAAAAATCACTAGAATGTGCCTATTACCCAAAGTACGTACTAGATCACTAGTTCAATAGTAAAATCACTAAATCTAGTACGAAATCATAAATGTGGCATCCCTGGGTTGGAGCGAAAGTAATGGTTGGAGTAAATACTAGTTCGTATTTCTACTGCGTTCTGTTGTTGAATTCACAGAAATGTTCAAAAATAAATTCAAGAAGTAAAACACGATCCTACAAAAGACTGTTTACTTGCTCACTGGTTTTCGTATTGTGAACTGAAACTCAAGTGCGCAGTCATGTTGAATACTTCTGTCCCTTTCTACTTTACAACTTGAGGTGCGATGAGGGTCAGAATAGATCTAGTGATATACCGCTAAAGGAAGTGCTTCAGTACAAAGTCGGAAGCGGTATGTATTGTTTATACTACTTACAACGTTACCCCCCACATAAAATATAAATTCACCCTTTCTCCCTTCCCTTTTTCGAATACAATGAACCGACTCTTTTGCTGAAGAAAGATGCTAAAAGAAAATTGAAACATCTGTGTCTAAACTTTCTTTGAAGCACAGTCTTTTGTATTTGTAAGGTTTTGCGAGTGTTTTCGAGATAGCCAAATCTTTTACCATGGACTCCTGCTGCGAACTGACCGTGAGTAAACACCCGATCTCGTTGTGCTCAATTTCTCTCGCACACGTGAAATGGGTTTGTTGTTTCCAAAACAAATAGGAAGTTACCTTGTGCTTTTGCATTTCTGCACGCACACAGGTACCATTGTTGTTTTAATGATCAGAAAAAATATCAAAACCATCCGATATATATGATACGAAACAGCTAACAGAGGGAGGCAAAGATAAAAGTAGGCCTATACCAAGTTTTCCGCGTGGTACCATTATGGAGAATAAATATTTGATAAAGTCATGTAGATGCGCTTAAACCTATTCCATCTGTCCTTATAACTTTTCTGGTCTCATCAATTTCTCAGGAGAATACGTACAACATATGTCCAAATTCCATATATACTCTTTCTAAACTAATGAGTAAACTCATTAAGAACACCAACTGATATCAATAAACAGGAAAGAAAACAATACTTTATACTTCTATCATTTGGTACACATCTCTATGAAGCACAGCTTGTTTCTTTTCGAAATAGCTCCTTCGTGTCACAGCTGTGGTTAGTTTTGTTTTGTGTTAAGATGAAAGAGAGAAATGCAACATTTGCTTCGCGGTGAAGTTATATATATTATTAAGATGAGCGGTGATAAGCGAGGTTTAACAAAGAGTGCCTTTCGGATGCACAATTTAACGGGTAGTTGCAGTCCGTGTTGAGAATCGAACCATAGCTATGTAAGACATGTTATGACAAATCCAAAAGGTGTGTTGTATCGGTGCAGTACCAGTATTTCACGTTTTTCAAAATGTTCCAAAACCCAAAGAATAATCTTTAATTTCTGATATTTTAGTCGTCACAAATTACAATTTTATAATGTAGTCAATGTTTATAATTACTGGGCAGTTGGGCGTTTAAACTAATGACACCGTAATAAAGTCAAAACCATAATTTTGAGTTGAATTGATTCTGAGTTTAACGTCCCGTTCAGCAGCGAGGCTATGTGAGACATGGACCTACTGATTAACGTGGAATCCGAACCACATGAACTCCCACCGGGAATCAAGTCCAGGTTTCCCACGCCAAAGGCAAGTATGCTAACCGTTAGCCACGAAGGAGCTCCACCATAATTTTAGTGGACAATAAGAAATATCTCGCCAGTGCTTTTACAATAAATAAAATTTTATAAGTATTAAAGAATAGTGGTAAGAGATTTTTTAATAGCTCTTTTATTTATGAGATATGAGTATTTAAAAAAAAAACAACTAAAGAATAGGTTGGCGGAACCACAAAAGTCTCGTAAAATAAACTTTCTTATAAATACATACGCACCTTACTCACCTTTTATAATTGCCATGCTTACGTTCTCCATAAAAACAGAAATTCTCTTTTAGTGATACTTTACACAAGATCATGAAGTGGGTTCAAATTTAATTAAAGGCAAAATACAATACAATAATCCACAAATATTGCCTCAAGTGAGTTTAAAGATTTCTAAACACTAGTGCGAAACCGGGCTCTGCCGTTGCGATCGATTTACAGGTCTTGAGACGAAAGTAAGAAGGGACTTACGCACACAGTAAGTAAAAACAATTAATATGCCTGTAACTTTCCCCCAAATGGGTGTATCTTAAATCTAACCTCACCAATATTTTTCTAATTAAATTCTAGCCCGAAATTATGTATCATATTACCCTATTCCCATTTTGAAAACTTGACCTTAATTCAAAATGGCGGATTTCAAGATGGCTGCCATCAAGGTCATATCTACCATACGACTTCCCCCCAGGACTTATATGTATCCACATGGTTTTTCTTCACTTTTCTTCATTAACGCTCCGTTTACAAAGGGTAGTAAGGGACTTCTGTAGTAATCTCTAATAACCACATCACAATTCTTAAAAAAATAGAAAACATGCACCATGGCAAAAATTTGTCATCACAAGTAATGATGCATACATGCCTTCTATCAGCAAAATAAGTTTCATTGAAATTGGAGCCGGACATTTGAGTGATGTCCCTCGTGGGATGTGATTGAACGTGACGTCAGAACACATCGCCCCCCTTCCTGGAATTTACGGGAATTAGGTGACCTGAGTGAGCACATGTGGTGCCAGCTCTCTCCAGCGACCTATCAAGGATCATTGCGTGTATGCCAAGACGTGTCGCCGTTTTTATCCATGCCAAAAGTCGACATACTGACAATTAGGTAGGTAGTCATGATGGTCTGGCTGATGTGTGCGTATATTTTAACTCGTACATTTTGTCTCGACTCGAATTTCGAGACGTCTCGACTCGAATTCGAGTCGAGTCGAGACAGAGACTGTCGAGTCGAGACACGAGTCGATACAGAAACATATTTTCGAGTCGAGACACGAGTCGAGACAACATTTTCTCGAGACGAGTCGAGACAGGCTTAAATCTCGACTCGACTCGACTCGAATGCATCCCTAATTATACCTACATAAAAATATTTAATACTTAAATAGACGTAAGATGCATTACAAATGACTATTTAAAAAAAACGAAATTTACAAAGAAAGAGAGGTAATGTTTTTTTTCTAAAAAACGTATATTTCTGAAAAAATACGAACCGTTTTTTTTTTCTATTTACAACACCAATTAAGAGATACTTTTTTGAAAGGAATTGACATTCTAAATGAGGTTCGTGATTGATATTGAACGAGAGATTTACCCCATAAAGGGAGAAAAACCCAAGACAGACGCAGGGTGAAAGATGCAGACTGTTTATCCTTAAGCGTTTAAATTTAATTTATTCCCATTGCTTTCGCTCTTTTCTTTCCCTCTTTCCTTCTCTCGTTTTCTTTAGCTTTCCATACTTTTTCGGTCTTTGCATGATGCGTATTATTATTTTCGTTTTCTTTGCATTAAATCCTATCTCTTAGAACTTAACGTGAATGGAATTTCTGCAGATTTATCTGGAGGTTCTTTCTTTAAGTGATACTCTCAGATAGTAATACCTTTTCCTCCAAGTGAAGGAATATCCTGGCATGTTATGTTTTCGGGCATGCATTTGCTGTCATGTTGGTTCTCCAACTATCAGGCATACAGTGAAACTGCTTTGCTACTGGAAAAAAGCTATCATTTCTTATATATCAAACCTCCAGTTTCTAAAGTTTTTGATTGTACACTCCGCATCAAAAAAAAATGCGACAGGTAACGCCGTGCAGCTAGGCCACCCAATATACACCTTGTTATCCCATAATCGTGTCTGGTAAAGAGACCCCCTTTCTCTCCTCCTTTCTTCTCACCCATACTAAAATTAGCTAACAACATGAACGCAATTCTAATTTCAAACTACACATGTATTAGTATCGATAAAAGTAAATAACAAAACCGAGACGAAACAAGATTCATAAGTTGATTTAGGGAGAAACTGAAACACATACAATGAAAAATTGAAACCAATGGATGTATATCACACAGACGTTCAGAAATGAGGCAGCGAGAGAGAGAGAGAGAAGGCGAGAGAAGAAGAAAAAGAAAAGGAAGAACAGATAAAAATGTCGAATTTTAAACTTAATAAGAAAACAACCTAACATTATAAAGTTTCGTTACCAGAAATCCAACAGTAATATAGAAATAACGTTTGTTTTTATATATATTTTTTCAGAACTATTCGAATATATAGAGGATGCTTGAAATTCATGTCTTTTTCATAAAGAATAGCATACTCAATTTCCAGTAGAACTGTAGATCTCACAGACACATCTAAGATAATGTCAAAAGTTTAACACACATGCTTTGTTTCCGTGTGGTTCGGTTGTAAATTCGGTAGTGTTCATTGGACGTACTGATACAAACCACATTCTAATAAACCCAGTAGGTAGCGTAGGTCATATCTTCCATTCCAGACTACTAATGCAAAGTAAACAAAAAAAAAAAAAAAAGAAAAACGAAAAGAAAAAGGAAGAAAGAAATAAAGATAAATTTTGAATAAGTGCTATTTTATTGGTAATTTTTATCAGAGATATCCTATATTAAAAGTCCAAACCGTATCATAATGAAAAGTTACAAATGTTCAAATGGAAAATTGGATGTTCCTTATAGATGTAACAGACCTTGCATGTTTCAAATTTCAACATGAATAAATCACATTGAATTATAGGATGGAAACAAATTTGTGTCGAACTAGTATAAATAAAATTTTGTTTTCAAATAACTAAAGAGGTTGCCATTTTCTAGTCTTTTCCGAAAATTTATCTGGTCCGAATATCCAGCATCACTTTCATCTCTTGCGGATATAACGTTGTAATTTGCACAGATACAATGAAAACGCTAGAGCTCAAACGGATCATAGTGTCAGTCGGATGATGGTTTGCTTATGGACCACCACTTGGTCGAGGATTCAAAGCCGTAGTTACCCGGTAATTCGGCTGAGACTCGGTAACCCAGATGATAAAAATACATTTTGCTTATTCCCTTGCGTTTAAAAAGTATTTCTTTCAGAGATGACCAGGACTGGAGATATTATCCCCAGAGCAGAAAAACTCTACGCTCAAGTTGCCAGTTAATTACATTTTCCAGACCAGGTTTATCGGTCTCTTGCTCCGTTTTAACTTTGGAGTATGCACACGCACATGAAGTGCGTATGTGTGTGAGAGAGAGGGGGAGAAAGATGCAAAGACAGAATAAGGAAACGTCAAGAAAGAGAGAGAGACGAATATAAATATGAAAGATACTTATCATTACAGTGTATGATGAAGAACGCACACACTGTTTATTCGAATTCTCACCAGTGATGCTTTTTAAGCTCTCCAACATAAGATAAATATCTGTTTGCAGCCATTATTTTATGCGAAAAAGTTATGCTACCTGACGGGGAATCGAACCCAGATTTTCCGATTGGAAGTCTGGTACTTTACCACTACACCACCGATTGATTTACCCAAACTTTGTCCAACAAATGCTGTAATATTTTTTTCTGAGAACGATAACACGAAAGCTGTTTACTGCAGATCAATGAAGTGTTTCGAATGTCTGGTAAATCCCTTTCCCAACCAACAATCGTAAATCGTCTCTATCATGATAAAGCTGTTTGCTTTCACGTTCTTAAGACTTGCACGTCTAATATGAGAAATCCGTTCTTTACTATCACTTTCTAAAAAATGCAACTTTGGTGTAAACAGGATTCGAACCTATGCTGGACAGCTGTATTAGTCGTAACTCCATTACGTTACGCTACACTATCATGCCAGCTGAAACTAGAACGGAAATATTACTTACTTTAGTCTTGATCATTGGAACGATCAATCTTCTTCCTGTAAGGTTATTTTCACCTAAATGCACAACGAAATTCATTTATTCGACGACCTAGAGAGAAATTATTGCCCACTAGTAAAGGAAATAACATACAAACCATGAAAAATTAAAGAAATAAAAACATATTATGAATTAATTTCGCCCTGCAAGTTTAGAAGTACATGAATAATAATAATATTAATAATAATAATAATAATAATAATTATTATTATTATTATTATTATTATTAACAATTGGCCGCTTTGCTGAGCTAAATTGAGAAAAATATAATATGCTCCGTTATTCAGTCACGTTTTACTATTATTCAAGCGCTTTTGATATCGGTCATATTCGATTAGTTTTACTTATTCCCTCCCCTTCGCATGTTGTGGAGCACGGCATCTTCAGTGTCATTGTTTATCTCAGCCACCCTGAAAACTATGAATTCGACAATGATATTGGTTATTTTGATCACTTTTATATGTCTGGCCCTCCTCCATGTTGCAGGCTGAATTTGGATTTAAATGGCATCAGATGTGTCACTGTTCATCTAAGCGATTCCAACAATTAAACATTCGATACTAATATCGGTCATTTTTCGTTCTTTTTAAATATTGCTATCGTTCTCCCTTCCTTTAGTTACACCATCAAAATGATATGAGGAAAATCATCTCCGGTTCGAACTTCATCTAGGTTAAAAATTTTATCGAGATTGGTAAGGTGGTTTAAGACTTATTAAATTATATATATATATATATATATATATATATATATATATATATATATATATCTTCCTTTCCCATTCCCCTTCTCTAAGTTCTAGCGTCAAAGTGAAATAATAAAAACCATATCAGGCCCGAACCTCATCTATGTTAAAAATTTGATCAAGATAGGTCGCGTGGTTCAAGTCATTGTTTTATTTATTTTTATATATCTTTCCCATGGGGACGATTAGGGGGGCAGTTGCCCCCACTTTTTTGAAGCAACCCATTAATGTATATATCGTAGTTTCATTTGGAAATATAAAGTTTATGTATGTATTACTGTTTCATAAGAAAAATGGTGCTATGTAACATTTGCCGTTGCGTGAGTACGTATTGGTTGTCTTCCCGTCAAGTTAAGAAAGCTACAGGAATTGCATTTTAAGTGCGACGGAAAACAACCGAAAAACTAACCTGTTGGAGCACAACAATTCGAGCATACTTTCAATCCAGAGATATAGAAGCCAAACCTGCTAAATCCATTCTCAGTTTTGGCAGGAAACGAAGAAGTGATGTCCTTATGTTTCAGAATTGTCTAACAATTTTCTTGTTTAGAGGTCCCTACTTTATACAAATGAGTGAAATCAACCATTAAACAATAATGTTGTTCAACGATCCTGAAAACACGTCATTTTCTCTTCGTTTCCAGACAAAATTCAAAAATGGATTTAGCAGGTTTTGCTTCTATACGCCCTTCTTACAAGGGATCGATATGTTAGTCAGCCGCATTGGCGTCTCTGGCATGTAAAATTTGGGGGGACATCAAAGATGTTATTCTGTTGTTAGTAAATGAATTAAATTAAAATAAAACATTGAATATTTCGTATTCCAAAATATTGGAGGGGACGCGTGCCCCCGTCTCCCCGGCAGAGACGCCCATGGTCAGCCGCTTTGAAACTAATTGAGAGAACATTTCGCAAAAAAAAAGAAGTATTGCACAAGTTATTCTTTAATTGCACAAAAATTGACAATTCTTAAAATGTCTTCTCTTCTTTCTAAAGTAAGGAGTTGATTAAAAAGAGCGTAATAAGAAACAACTTCTACATTTTCCATTGTTTTGTGATGTAATATACGAGTAAAGTGGTGTGTGTTTAGGGGTGTAACTGTATATACAATTAAATTTAATGAATTCAACATAATTCTAGGTTTTAGGATTATTTTGTATAGCTGGAGTGTAGAGTGATTCTAAATATTGTTGTCTTTTGATGTATTCCAAGAAAGTGAAAATTGCACCTAGTGGCAACGAACATGTTTCGGGAAGCTGCAAAATCAGGAATTAAAAATTAATTTGTTCAATTATCCCCAGTTTCAGTATAGCATCTACAAAACAAGACTCCTTATTCATTATTATGATTAATATTATTATTTCTATTTATTTGGTTTTCAAGTTTGTTATTAAATAATCTGATTACACAATTTTCCAGACAGAATTTTAAGACGTTCATGAGCAAGGAATCAAATCTCTTCTTACATTTTCGTTATTTCAGAGCACAAAGGTCTAGTACCTACTTGCGTTGGTTTTGTCAATTTACTTAATAAAATATCAAATACGATATACAATATTTTAACTTAAAAATATAGTATCCTATTAGTTATACAACCTTTCGTGAAACAAAGTGTTAGAAATAACCAGGAAAACTAAGATTGATATACAAATATTCAGATCATGTCTTGCCCCCTCACTTTTAACGTCCAATCGCCGCCACTGATCTTTCCCCTCCTCCTCCACTCCCCTAAGCTTTACCGTCAAAGTGATATGATAAAAACCACTCGAGGCTCGAACTTCATCCATGTTGAAAATTTGATGCAGATCTGTCCGGTTTCTTTGCAATGATTTTTGTATATCTCCCCGTCCTCAAGCTTCCCTATATTCCTCCACCAAACTAAATGGTTAAAAGCATTCAATGCACAAACGTAATTTATGTTGCAAATTTCATTCAGATTGGTCGTTTGATTTAAAACTTATTAAGTTTTCTTTATTTTTTTATATTCCATTCTGCCCCTCCCCTAAGTAACACCATCAAAACGAATAGATGAAAATACTCCTAGGCCCGAACATTATCAATGTTAAATGTTTGATCGAGATCAGTCGGTTGGTTCAAGAGACTATAAGTCACAGTCACTTTAATTTTATAATGTAGGTTATTATTATTATTATTATTATTATTATTATTATTATTATTATTATTATTATTATTATTATTATTATTATTCGCATCCTTTTGAATTTGCACTGTGAAATGACTGCATAATATGTTTTTATTTCTGTATTTTTTCCTGAATTGAATGTGGTTTCCTTTATTAGTGGGCACTAATTTCTCTCTAGGTCGTCGAATAAATGAATTTCTTTGTGCATTTAGGTGAAAATAACCTTACAGGAAGAAGATTGATCGTTCCAATAATCAAGACTAAAGTAAGTAATATTTCCGTTCTAGTTTCAGCTGGCATGATAGTGTAGCGTAACGTAATGGAGTTACGACTAATACAGCTGTCCAGCATAGGTTCGAATCCTGTTTACACCAAAGTTGCATTTTTTAGAAAGTGATAGTAAAGAACGGATTTCTCATATTAGACGTGCAAGTCTTAAGAACGTGAAAGCAAACAGCTTTATCATGATAGAGACGATCTACGATTGTTGGTTGGGAAAGGGATTTACCAGACATTCGAAACACTTCATTGATCTGCAGTAAACAGCTTTCGTGTTATCGTTCTCAGAAAAAAATATTACAGCATTTGTTGGACAAAGTTTGGGTAAATCAATCGGTGGTGTAGTGGTAAAGTACCAGACTTCCAATCGGAAAATCTGGGTTCGATTCCCCGTCAGGTAGCATAACTTTTTCGCATAAAATAATGGCTGCAAACAGATATTTATCTTATGTTGGAGAACTTAAAAAGCATCACTGGTGAGAATTCGAATAAACAGTGTGTGCGTTCTTCATCATACACTGTAATGATAAGTATCTTTCATATTTATATTCGTCTCTCTCTCTTTCTTGACGTTTCCTTATTCTGTCTTTGCATCTTTCTCCCCCTCTCTCTCACACACATACGCACTTCATGTGCGTGTGCATACTCCAAAGTTAAAACGGAGCAAGAGACCGATAGACCTGGTCTGGAAAATGTAATTAACTGGCAACTTGAGCGTAGAGTTTTTCTGCTCTGGGGATAATATCTCCAGTCCTGGTCATCTCTGAAAGAAATACTTTTTAAACGCAAGGGAATAAGCAAAATGTATTTTTATCATCTGGGTTACCGAGTCTCAGCCGAATTACCGGGTAACTACGGCTTTGAATCCTCGACCAAGTGGTGGTCCATAAGCAAACCATCATCCGACTGACACTATGATCCGTTTGAGCTCTAGCGTTTTCATTGTATCTGTGCAAATTACAACGTTATATCCGCAAGAGATGAAAGTGATGCTGGATATTCGGACCAGATAAATTTTCGGAAAAGACTAGAAAATGGCAACCTCTTTAGTTATTTGAAAACAAAATTTTATTTATACTAGTTCGACACAAATTTGTTTCCATCCTATAATTCAATGTGATTTATTCATGTTGAAATTTGAAACATGCAAGGTCTGTTACATCTATAAAGAACATCCAATTTTCCATTTGAACATTTGTAACTTTTCATTATGATACGGTTTGGACTTTTAATATAGGATATCTCTGATAAAAATTACCAATAAAATAGCACTTATTCAAAATTTATCTTTATTTCTTTCTTCCTTTTTCTTTTCGTTTTTCTTTTTTTTTTTTTTTTGTTTACTTTGCATTAGTAGTCTGGAATGGAAGATATGACCTACGCTACCTACTGGGTTTATTAGAATGTGGTTTGTATCAGTACGTCCAATGAACACTACCGAATTTACAACCGAACCACACGGAAACAAAGCATGTGTGTTAAACTTTTGACATTATCTTAGATGTGTCTGTGAGATCTACAGTTCTACTGGAAATTGAGTATGCTATCCTTTATGAAAAAGACATAATGAATTTCAAGCATCCTCTATATATTCGAATAGTTCTGAAAAAATATATATAAAAACAAACGTTATTTCTATATTACTGTTGGATTTCTGGTAACGAAACTTTATAATGTTAGGTTGTTTTCTTATTAAGTTTAAAATTCGACATTTTTATCTGTTCTTCCTTTTCTTTTTCTTCTTCTCTCGCCTTCTCTCTCTCTCTCTCGCTGCCTCATTTCTGAACCTCTGTGTGATATACATCCATTGGTTTCAATTTTTCATTGTATGTGTTTCAGTTTCTCCCTAAATCAACTTATGAATCTTGTTTCGTCTCGGTTTTGTTATTTACTTTTATCGATACTAATACATGTGTAGTTTGAAATTAGAATTGCGTTCATGTTGTTAGCTAATTTTAGTATGGGTGAGAAGAAAGGAGGAGAGAAAGGGGGTCTCTTTACCAGACACGATTATGGGATAACAAGGTGTATATTGGGTGGCCTAGCTGCACGGCGTTACCTGTCGCACTTTTTTTGGTGCGGAGTGTACAGCCACTTACATAAGTACTGGACCCCTGACAGTTATAGTTCCATTACTTGTGGTCCAGGTCATTTGCAGTTGTGAGAACGACTAAACAGATGCAATCCAACTTACATGTAACTTTTCTCGGCACTGGCAGCAGTATGTAGCCCTGATCCAGGTGTTTATGCAGGTAAAATTTTAAAGTAGGTGACGGACGAAACAGTTCTCCATTCTGAGATGAATCTCTATGGTTTGGATCGTGTTTTCCAAATTATACCATATATTAATCTCAATTTTACTGTGTATGTGATGTATTACTTCTTTTTATACTGTATGTTTAGAAAAATAAAATACTGACCATGCATGAATCAGGAAATGTTTGAAAGTAGCTGAAAATATCAAATTTAAAACATCTACTGGAAATAAGTTTGTAAATGATTTCCTACATTGAGATACCTTCTCCAATTCTCCTCATCACATCTGTTTTCTTTCTGGTGGAGAGAAAATCTTGTCTGTCACATTGAGAATGTATGAAATTGAAATTGAAACGTTTGAAAAAGGTTAAACCTGGGATTCGAACCCGGGTCCGTCGAGTAAAAGTTCAATACGCTAACCAGTTACCTACCGCGTCAATTCACCTTTAACCTAAACTATTAGCTAGTTAAAATCGTTGCATTTAAGACTATACAAAATAATAATGCTCGTATAAAAAGACGCTCCTTATGAGCGTCACAATGATTTACTCGAGATTTCCTTGTTTAACTCGAAAAGAAGTTATATAGACCTTTGTCAATGAGGAAAATATTACGAAACGTTCTTGAAGTTGAGGCTACCTCATCATTTTTAGCTGCTCCCGATTTACATTACTACTATTCTTCCTCATCGTAACTTCTAATTTCCAAACAAGAAGAGCCGGCAGCATTTACGCCGATCCCAAAAGTTTCAGTATTCACGCGCTACCCTAGCCAGCTGTTTGGTCATGTAAAATGTACAGAAAAATTTGGGCAAGAGAACATGACCTAACCACTACTATCACTATCACTATTATTATTATTATTATTATTATTATTCCTACTACTACCATTACTACTTTTACTATGGATTCGTATAGTAAAACTGCTAGATTATTTTAATGAAAAAAGTATTATGAAAATTTAAAAAAAGTATAAATAAATCTTAGGCAGGGTTTGAACACACGCCAAAAGCGATTTTTATTACAAGGATGTTGCACTAACCCGCTCGACTACGAGGGCCGATTTTCTTTCCGCTATATGTAGGTCATGACTCTTGATGTCCTATCTGCATCGGCCAATAAGATCATAGGATATCTGAAATTCTTGGAATCCGCGAAAATTCAAGCCGACAGACTTTATTTTTGCATTCTTTGAATTGTATCAACACGTGTAGAAAACGAAAGTTCTATATTTTTATCTTCCGTAACTCTTGTTTATTGTTTTATCTTTGTATGAGGAATTTGCGGTAGATTGGCAAATTATGAAACTCGTATGGTAGAGACACGGCTTCGAATCCGGCAATCAATTTTTCTTAATTGGAAGGTATTGTTTATGTAATTTATTTTGTAATTATTGGGTTAAGTTTAGAGTTGCCCCTCCGTTTTTATAAAAATTAGGAATATTTACAGGAGAAATGCGGTAAGAAATGATGATCTGGAATTGTTATGTGATGTTTTGGTGTGAAAGTTTGGCAGTAAAGTAATGTTCAAAACGAGAAAAGATTTGTAGAAGTCCGTACTATTTGCAAGACGCGGAAAGTTTCGATGACTGAACAGCATGGTAGTCGTATAGGATGGGGAATCGGTGCGTTGCATATGATATTTCCGCATTGAGTTTTACAGAATTATATATGAATAATGAAGGAAATCTATTAAATTTTTATGAGAACCATGGATTATTGAATTTAAGTGACAATTGAAGCTTACATGAGAACCTGTACCAATCACTGTTCTAGTCTAACTGAAGTCTAACCAGGTAACCTAACTCAACCTAAAATAACCAAACCTAACTTAAACTAAACTAACCTAACTTAACCTAGCCCAATATAACAATTTTTAATGTTTTAACTGCATTTTTGTGTGTTGGAAACTGGAGGCCAACTCTAAACTTAAACCTTATTATTATTATTACTACTACTACTATTATTATTTTTATTATTATTATTATTATTATTATTATTATTATTATTATTATTATTATTATTATTATTATTATTATTATTATTATTATTGCAAAGTCGAGCCTTGGCTACATATTTTATATTTTATGAATTTTCTGATTTGAGTTCAAGTCTTTTTCTTGAGTAATCAACACACTCCATTGCAGGGGTTTGGGGGAGGGAAATATTATCCTGTTGCTATTTATCTGTTTACTTGCACGCTACATAAGCCTGGATACTGCATTTCGCCTTTCTATATCTACGGGAAGTACCCTAAAGGTTTTGATGATCATAAGAGAGTAAGTGAATAAGTGATGATATCAATGAAATTTGAGTATTAACAATATTTAAAGTATTAGAGGTTGTCGGAAATGTCATGACGTATTTCGGTAAAATATGACAAATGATGATTGGTGGATATACTAGAGTTATTCAGATCATGCAATAGTTATGTTATGAATAGCTAAGATGTTGAGCGTTTTGTGTATTTACATTGCTCTTTGTTTGGTTAAGGTTTACAGATTTGACCATAGATGGCGTTGGTCAATAAAAACTTAATCCACGACCCACCATGACCCACCACCCACCGTGAACCACTCTGACCCATGACCCACCATGACCCACCACGCACTGTGACCCACTCCGACCACCACCCACCATGACCACTGATAGACCAAAACATATCTTCATGTACTCTGACACACGAGCCATGGACTCCTCTCTACCGAATAGAGTTTATACTTGTAATAAAACCAGGTCGTGATATTCTAACCGGAGTTTCAATTTCTACGGTCAATCGCTCAAGCACCGCTTTATTACAACAACGATGGATCTGACCTTTACGATATAAAATGTTAAAGTGTTTGTCATGGGCAAAATTACGATGAATTTCAACTAAATTATCAAGGCCTAATTATTTCCTTGTTGAATTATCCATACTTTCCAGTGGAAAAACAGATGAAATTTGAAAATCCCAAAAAAGGTAAGTAGACCAACATACAGAAGCTTACATTACTAATTTTATGTCTATTTTCCTCACAACCTTATGAGTTGAATGCCCTGTGCTCTAAGCGCTACATATAATTAACAAGCTTCAGCAATTATTATAAAGAGCATGGTTAGCATATATGGATATACGATGCGAAGCACTGTACTTTATTGAGTTGATTTTGATTTTAACGTCCCTTTCAGCAGCGAGGCTATATGAGACGTGGGCCTACGGATTAACGTGAATCCGAACCACATGAGCTCCCGCCGGAAATCGAACCCGGCTGTATTTCTTCTTTATCAATTTGTTTCTCAACTAATATAGATCGTTCTTGATTATTTTACAAACTAACCCATTACCTATTTACCATATGTAGAAACTGCACCCCTCCCCATAAAGGAGAACGTTAAAAATGCTAGGAGACGTTCTGTTCATTTTCCGTAAAGAGTTAATATACTGAATTTCAGCTCCGTAAGTTTAACGGCTTGTGAGATACCCAATTTTTTCGCAAATATTCGGATCCCCACTATCCCTTAGAATATTATTATAATGAACGCAATATGATAACATCACAGTTTGGATTAAGGCCTAACTATATACCAAACTTCATTTTATTTGACTGCAATTTGACCGTGATGGTTACGCACATATAGTTACATTCAATTATTATATAATAATTTATATATTACAGTGATTTAAAAATGTATTTTTTCTAGTAGTTAGCTCTTCTAAAACCCACAGGTTGTGTGTCTCGAAAGCCAAGTAGTAGTATACATATTATTGCTATTATTACAATTACAAATATCAATATCCAAAAATACCTCAAGTTCTTTTTTCACTTAGAGATACTCATCTCAGGTAAGTAAACAGAAACAAATGAAAAAGGAAAATCGAGGACTTGAAAGTAAAACGTAGACAAATTCACCAGTGTTCAGAAGCATATTGTTAAATCACGCTCGACTATACTCATAGGAGCTAAATACGCGGTTCTTGTAAGTTGGGGTTATTCGTTTCTCGCCACGTACCGTAACTATAGCAAAAATGAAGTGTCTGTTACGGGCGGTCTACGTGGTCGAGCAAACTAGTGCAATGGGCTAGTAAGTATAGTTGCTTTTGGTGTGGGTTCAAACTCGGGAAAAGGAAAGTTTTTTTATTTTTATATTTTATTTTTAAAATTTTCAAAACACCTTTTTCATTAAAATAAGATGAAAATACTACTAAAGAAAATGATTACGTTACGTGTGCAAGTTCCCTATACGAATCCACAATATAAATAGTAGTAGTAGGAGGAGGAGCGGGTAAGAAGCCCCACAGGGCCCGTTTTGTTCTACCGTGACTGCCATGATATAAATTTAACTTCAACTGCTTCTTCAATTTTCTTCTTCAATTCCAACAAAGTGAAAATTTTCTTTTATTACTACTATAATACACAACAGATACACCAGAAGGTTTGAACAATCTCCAGCTGCAACCAATCAGAAACGTGTTTTTAGTTTCTATGGCTAGGGTCGAGGGTGAAGAAAATATGCTGTTCAGAAGATGCTGTCTACAATGCAGTGAGCAGAGTGGGCCATAATGAGTGGTCGGTCACGGTGGGTGGTGAGTCGCAGTGGATCACGGTGGGTGATGGGTCACAGTGGGTCACATGCTGTTGACCCACGACCCACTGACCCACTCAGAAAGCTTGATCCACTTGACCCACGGAACCACTCCAACTCTGGATTTGACAACATATAGAAGATGGTAAACCAAAAATTGCATGTTCACCATATTTTATTGTTTTACTTCAGGCAAGGTTAGAACGCGCGAATAATGTTTATGACTTTTACTGTCCTCAATGTTTCTGTGTTTTTGTCCCTGTTCTTAAAGAGTTAGTGGAAAAACTATAAAAGTGAGTAAAACGCGTAAAAATAGAAAACTAGGTACTGAGGAAGGTTCGTTAAATTAGTTAACTTAAAAAAAATAATCCGGTGTCCTGAAACACCAAATTCGAGTCAAAATGAGAATCTGTCCAATGCTGTGCAGCGAAAAATCAGGGGCCGAGGCGAGAGCATACGTCAGTGCCTCCGTACATATGAGTTGTCAATTTAAAGTTGACTTCTCTTAACTATTCTTTCTGCAAAATACTTTACTATTTTATCGTGATTGAAATCAGAAAGTTTCAGCATTATTACACTGGAATCGTAAAAGTATGTAATTGCTGAATTCCCTGTACACTCATTTTTTCCATTTCCAAGAACAGTGATGTCTTAGAGTAGTGGCTTAAGCGTTAATTTCATAATGTTGGGGACGCGGCTTCGACTCCGGCTGTGGCAATTCATGAAATTCCCATAATTTGCAATGTTGATACTTCTGATGTATACTAATATGAAAAATATTCAAATTTTTCTAGGTCTAAGAGTTGAGACGACTTCCTTCACAGGTGTATTGCCAACAACACAAAATTACGTCATCCGTATCAACTTTCATTCGTAACTGTTTGGAAAGTAACTTGTTTGGACAAGAATTGATGAATATATAAGGGCTATACACGTCCTTACTGCTGTAGTATGCCCCAAAAATGAGTTTCAAAGAATTGTTCCTAGCAGTGCACAAAATGCAAATAGTGATCGAACTTACAACGCTAGTCACGGGAATGATCCTATTTAACATGTCACCTCACCTTTCTACCTAGAAGAAAGGCGAAACAAAGTGCATTACTGTTATCAGCTAACAAATATTTATATTCCATTTCTTTTTGTAATAAAATGATAATTCTATTTGTAAATCCATAAACGTAATAATATTATTGCGTTCATGTGTAAACCTAAGATACATCTGACATACTGGATATCTTTTCTGTTCCTATGAATATCTTCGACTATGTTACTTTTTCTTTCCTTCTGTGATAATAATAATAATAATAATAATAATAATAATAATAATAATAATAATAATAATAATAATAAAGGAATAACATAATTACAATATCAATTACATAATCATTATCTCCATTCAGAAAAATTAATAATTGCCACGACGGTATTTGAACCCAGGTAGTTGCAATGGGAGTTTCCTGCTTTCACAATTCTTTAAAACAAATCGCTCCAACCGAAGTATTGTTCGCCACTAGCACCTCAAGTCCTTTCTATGTATTCCAAACACTACGGGGACACGAATACAGAAATACTGAGGACAGTTAAAATTCCTACTTTGCTCTTCAGAGGAATTCGAACCCATAGTGGATTGCGCCTCATGATCAGAAGCCGAACGCCCGAGATCACTCGGCTAGTGCCACCGGCTCAATTTGCCACAAAATCCTCATATGAATATAAGAAAATAAAATAGTAGTTATGGAACATAAACATAGAACTCTATTTCTACACGTGTTGATACAATTCAAAGAATGTGAAAATAATTTCTGTCGTTTTTTCTTCTTTGGAAATTAGAAGTGATGATAAAGACGAAATGTATTGTAAATCGGGACCATCCCTGGAACCGATGACGTAGGCTCAAATTCAAGAACTTTTCGTGATATTTTCCTCATTGAGGAACGTCTATATAACTTGTTTTTGAGTTAAACAAGGAAATCTCGAGTAAGTCATCAAGACATTCACACAAGCGTTAGTATCTTATATTTTCCATGAAACGATTTAAACTAGGTATTAGTTTGGGGGTGGGAGGTTAAGAGGCGCGATAGATGAGTGGTTAACGAATTGTACTTCTATTCGTAGACTGGGGTTCGAATCCCGGCCAGGTTGAAAGTTTTTCAAGTGTTTCAATTTCAATTTCAATGCATACTCAGTATGACAAGCAAGGTCTCTCCCTAGAAGGAAAAAGATGTCGGAATAAGGAGAATTGGAGAAGGTCTGTCAATGGAGACAGTGATTTACAAACTTGTTTCCAGCAGTTGTTCTAGATTTGATATTTTCGTCTACTATCAAGCATTTTGTGATGCACGTGTGATCAGTGTTTTTATTTCTTTGAATATACAGTATATAATGAAATAATACATTACATACAGAGCAATATTGAGATTAACATATGTTCATTGAACAACACGTTCTGAACCAGAGAGATTCATCTGAGAATGGAAAATGTTTCGTGCGTCATCTACTCACAATTTTACTTGCATAAAGACGACTCAATGCTACCAACTGTTGTCACTGCCGAGAAAAGTTACGTGTAAGTTGGGTTGCATATCTCTAGGCGTTCTCACACCTGCAAATGACCTGCACTCCAAATAATGGAATTATAACAGTCAGGGGTCCAGGTAATTATGGAAGTGGCTGTACAAGTTGTAGCTACTGTCGCAGTAGGCAATGAATTGACGACGTCCTAGGCAAATAGGAAATAACTCCAGTACTCCAAAACTTGACAAAGTGAGTGCGCCGTTTGCAATTAACACATTCGTATATCTCTAGGAAATAGGGAATAAACACATTGTGGTTTATTCTACCAACAACATAATTCCTTTCATCCGAGTACGAAATACGATTGTTGAAGGTACTAAGAATGTATTTTATGATAAATGGAACGTGTATGTAGTGATAAGTACTGGGGCCATATACTTGATCTGTATGCCGGACTCTTCTTTTGTCGGCACATGCAGATACTCCACATGGAAGATAAAATTCAAGAATGCCCCCAAATATAATTCAGCTTTTTCAAGGCTAAGCAGTTAGCGCACGTGCCTTTGGCATAGGAGACCCGGGTCCGATTCCCAACGAGATCTTATGTGGTTTGGATTCCACGTTATTCAGTAGGTCCACGTGTCATATAGCCTCGCTGCTGAACGGGACATTAAACTCAAAGTCAATTCAATTAAAAAATAATTGTCCAAAAATTACATTTTATTTTATTAGTTATTTCCTACTGCCTTCTAGATTCCGCCTGTCCAGACCCCAGATTTGGCTCCTAAAAACATATGATGGTTTTTGGTCACCAAAATTAGATCGCCTTAAAAAATTAGTCAAAGCTAAACGGAAAAGTTATCAAGCAACCTCGTCTACAGTCTTGTAAAGAAGAAGATTAAATGAATATAGAGAAATCAAACTAAAATACACAGAGGAAATATTAAAGGCCAAGGAAAGAAGTTGGGAATATTTTCTTGGATCCGTGTGGATTCCCATATAAACTTGCTTTGCAAAAAAATTAATCCTCTGACCCTATCAACGTTAAAAAATGAAGATTACTCCTACTACTCGAGAGGACGCATTGTCGAAATTAAGCAACATTCCCCCCCCAAAGATAATCAGGAAGATGATACGGAAGAACAGAAAGAGTTAAGAAGCAAATATTTGCAACCCATCGCATTGGCAACAGAAGAAGATATCGAACTAACGGACAACGAGGAAGTTGAAACAATAATTAGTAAACTAAAAACTAAAAAAGCTCCAGGATTAGATGGCATAGTAAATGAGATCTACAAAAATAAAAAGGATATTTTAAAACAGTTCTTTTTATAATAATTAATTATTGAGCCATTAAAACGCAAAACTCCATTGAATAAATTCTTTATTTATCCCTGTTGTCCTGACAACGAAATCTCAAAATCCTATTATTTAAACCCTATAAAACATAAATATCTTTTTATATCGATATTATAACTATCATGTTTCTTTATCTTTTCTTCTTCGAATTACATAATCAGCCTAGTACATATTTTAAAATATCTTACGACCCAAGATTACAAGAAAATAATGATTTACAAGTAATATACAATGTACTGTTGTATATTATGGCGCTCGACTGACTTTTCTTTTTATTTATTTATTCAATAAAAAGAAAAAATATCTCTAGACCATTAACCTTAGATACATTTTATGTGCCCCTCGTACATACAAACTATACAATATTATAATACACATGCATTTTCTTATTTTTTACATTAGAAACACTATTATTAATTATATTTCATCATAATCGTTGATTACAAGGCACACAAAAAAATTACGGTCACTTAATTTAAGTCCGTTATGGGCCATAAAAAGAAAGGTTAATTGTTAACTCGCATTACAAAGATGCTTTCAAATATACTCTATAACATGAAACACGAATAATGCGATTAATATTACGTTTTGCAATCATAGGAAAACAGATGAATAGTATGAAATACAAATATCAAAGAAAACACAACATTAAGACATATATTGACATAAATTGAGTGATTACTATTATAGACATGAATTTAAAGATCAAATAACATAAAGTAAAATGCATTGAACCAACTCACATATCCATAAAATATTTCGTTTTTCTCAACGCGGATTCAATCCATTCTACATCAACACAATCTACACAAGTCACAGTCTACACAATCTACACAATCTACACATCAACACAAGTCACGGTGTCTCATAGCTTCAGTTAAATTACATTGTATTCCGCAATCTTGAGTATTTTCCTGGCGATTATGCACTGTTATAGCATTCGGATTTCTATGTGTATAACTACTGCCGTCTATAAATCGATTTCGTGTAAACCGGCGAAGATTATTGTTCCTATTAAAATTCCGATTACTACTTCTAAAATTCCTGTTTCCATTTCTGCGATTAGGTTGTGTCTCATTACTGGTAACATTGTGACCATTTATTCTGCTATTAAAACAATACGAATTGAAAGTATTTTCTGGTTGTATATTCAAGTTGCGAACTGGAGCATATTGTATATGATTACGACCAGAATTACCTTGACCTCTGTCGTGCCCTCTATTACCATTTTGCATTACAGATTGACTTTCATAATTTTGGACAAGCATAATCAAATGGTTAAAATTAATACATTGCACATACATAATAGCTGTTGTAACCTAAAAGGTAATAAAATCCGGATAGAAGCAATGATTCTTGATTCTGGATGACTCGGATTTAATGATCTTAAGCTGTTAAATGTAGAAACCACAAATTCAGTAACGCTTCTATGTACCTTGTTATTGAATGGTTTCGTTCTTACCAATGCATCCCTATTTGCTATCATGAAATCGTTCTCATAGATAGCAATGTGTTCTTAAAGTCGGAATAAGTACGGAGACTACTCCTAATGACCTTGAACCAAGTTAGACGCGGTGGCAATAATATATGTGAACACATTGCTATCTATGAGATTAATAATTGAGATTCGTCTACGCCCATTAGTTCACATTCGTCCTCAAAATTTTTCGAGGAACCCCCTCGCTGATATATCTTCCGGAATAAATACAACTAAATTTTGTAAGTGATTTTACATCACTAAACCGTAACGATTTACCTGTGTTGGTCGTCAAATACCTGTATTGGCTTCGTTTCTGATGAGATGATTGCCTCACTCTTCTTTCTCCTTCGGTGCTATCTTCATTACAGCTCGAGGATTCATTACGTTCATAAGTTGTTCGGGGATGACGTGTAGATTCCCAAGCGGTAGATGTGGGATGTACAGTATTTGAATGCCCACCAGTCTGCACTGCAATTTTGTGGATAGGCCTTTCTTTAATGAAGTTTATTTCATCTTGTAACTGCTTGATTTGGTTAGCGTGCTCATTTACCGTTGTCTCTATAATATCTACAGTCTTGAACTTCGTTGAATTTCTGTACTATCTTGCCCACTTCTTCATCATAACGCTCGAACCTAACTAATTTGCTGATTCATTTGACTTAATTGTTGTTGTATTTGGTCCCATTTGCCATCGTTACATTGCTGCAATTGCTCTAACTTTTCATGAAAATGTTGAGCTTGTAGATTCACCTTTCGGTTGAGTTTTTCAAATTGTTAATTTATTTTTTCAAACTGTTCATCACTACGTCGAGCTTGATCCATAATCTGTTGATTCATCTTTTGGTCTAATTTCTCAAACTGTTGAGCTTGATCCTTAGCTTAATCCTTAATCTGTTCAAATTGTTCATCACTTCGTCGACCTTGTTCCTTAATTTGTTCCGATATTCCCTTTAAAACATCCATCATGTTTTCTGGAAAATTCATATCAGTATGACTCATGATATTTCTATATATTATCTTGCCAGTTCTTATGATAGTACAACTAATATCAGGCTCAATGTTGCTCGCTTTTACTTTGCTTCTAAACGATACAACCCACTTCCGTCGTTTCGGCACCAATTTAAAACGGTTCTTTTTATAATAATTAATTATTGAGCCATTAAAACGCAAAACTCCGTTGAATAAATTCCTTTTATTTATCCATGTTGTCCTGACAACGAAATCTCAAAATCCTATTATTTAAACCCTATAAAACATATGAATATCTTTTTATATCGATATTATAACTAACGTATTTCTTTTTCTTTTTTTTCTTCGAATTACATAATCAGCCTAGTACATATTTTAAAATATCTTACGGCCCAAGATTACAAGAAAATAATGATTTACAAGTAATATACAACGTATTGTTGTAATTTGGACTCCATATCTAACAAATTGTTGAACACCCTACTTAAGAAGCAGGTGTTTCCCTCGTGGAAGAATCGAAATTGCTATTTTTGTTAAAAAGTCAGGATAAAGATTTAACAGAAGTGAGTTCTTACCGTCCAATCTGCCTTTTGAGAAACATCAAAATTATTTGAAAGGATAATAGCAAATAGAATTCGAAAGCATAGGAATATTGAAGCTGATAGTTTACAATATGGTTTCAGTAAGGGCAAATCTACGGAAGATGCCTTAAATGCACTTGTATACCAAGTTAAGGAAAGTAGCATGGAAAGAAATGCATTGGCCCTGTTTTTTTTTACAGAGGGAGCGTTTGATGACTTATGGACGCCATCCCTCATTGAAAGGTTAAAAGAACTAAATTTATCTCAATATTTAGTAAATATAGTTAGGGATTACTTCTTGAATAGACAGATCATCATCCGTGAGAACCTGGAAAGTATCAAAGTTACTGCACAAAAGGGGTGTCCGCAAGGATCGATCTTAGGACCTTTGATGTGGGATTAGTAGAGGGTAAATGGGGATTCTAGCGCACTTTTACTAACTCACCCCTCAATGACCCTACCCTCAATAACAATAGCGCACCCTAATAACTTCTAGCGCACCCCTGCCCCCAAATATCTTCTAATCAACTCCTAATAATTTCTAGCGCACTTCCTATCCCCCAAATAATTTTTAGCACATATCAAAACACTTCTATCTCCCTCTTAATAACTTCTAACACATTCTATCACTAAATTTAGTTACAAAAAATCACTAAATCTGGTTATAACCGTTTTGACTTCAAAAAATCACTAAATCTGGTTACAAAAAAATCACTCATGGTCATTTCTGGGCCAAAAACTCTAGACCAACCCATTTCAGACATATTTTTAACCAACGCAGAAGTAACCAGCTAATTATACAAAGTTACACGGCGCAAAGTATTCCCATAACTACAATGCTAAAGTGAGATCGCATAGGCTTTTATGACATTTAAAATCATAAAAACTTACATCTAAAATACTACAATGGAATCCTACAAAAAGTATATTTACTGCATCTTAATCTCCAGTTTCTAAGCTTTCATTTGACACTTGAATCATAAAAATCCTTCAAAAATTAACTTTAAAAAGCTGATGAGAAGGAATGTATAATAAAATAGCATTTACTGGAATAGGTGATCTGTCACTGATTCATTTGAACGATTCCAGTACCAGCACAGGACCGTCCAATCCGATTCTCTTTCCTTCTCCTCACGTCAACATATATATACATTAGCCTCTTCCTTCAACACAACTTTTAACTAGCAATCGCGAGATGGTGCTATATACCAATGACGTAGTCTCCTCCAGGGAGACAACGCAATACATGACGTCATTGAATCCGTGACGAAATATCTCTCGAGTCTCTTTCTCTCTTTCCTTCCCATCAACACACAATGATACCAGAATATTAGAACTAAATCCTAAGTTGCATGAAAAAAAAAGAAATAAGTCAGTGTTGCCAAACCACTTGCCAAATATTATAGTGTTTACCCAAAATATTTTTAAGAGGATAGTTTTACCCCTCCATAGTTATAATGCTAGCTCATCAAATAAAAAAGTTGGCAAATTTCAGGAAAAAAATATGAGTGCACACTGCAAAAAAATAAAAAATTAAGATATTTGAAAAATAAAAAAATACTGGCATAATCTACATAAAATTCTAAGACATTTTTAAAGAATAACATTTTCCCGAAAACTCAAAAACAAACCCGTAAAAAATTCCCGAAATTTTAAATTTGTTATAACTTCGTCAAATATTAACCGATTTTCAAAATTCAAACGACAATCAATAGAGAAATAAATTTACTATCTATCAAATGTCTTGTAGGCTGCATAACTCCAAGGATATAATTACAAAAACTCAAATAAATCCCTTATTTGTACATCTATCTTTAAAATTTAAATGACATGTTCTGTATATCCAAAGGTCTTAGTTTTTATAGTCTTGATACTATAAAAAACACTTATACACTTAAAACATACTTAAAATTACAAGTTCGGATATTGATAATGAAACCATAAAAACGCTTATACACTTAGAACATACTTAAAATTACAAGTTCGGATATTGATAATGGAATCTTCTGCTAACTTCGTTCTCTATAGGAAACAATGACTTCTTAAACTCTGTCCACTGATCATAATTCAAGCTGAATAGACAGCCGTTAATATCAAAAACAATTTGAACTTCGGTGTGCACATTTTTCACAATTACATTGAAATTATTAGTAAGAATGAACTTTTTTTGGGGATCTATTCTAACCACTCCATTTTTTACTTCTGGCGACATATTTTTGCTCATTTTTATTATTTGGATTCACAAAACCGATCCTCATTTGAAATTTACATACAGAACTCAAAAGTTGGATAATTATCTTTTAAACCAGTGTATTTGATTTTTATTCCATCTTTAATGATCTCATCAATCATTTTATCCTTTAAGTGTTTTGTAAATCTAGGTGGAAGAAAGACCTTAAACTCTTCACATTCAACTAAAATGCTCTTCCCAAACTTAGTTTTAATCCTTTCCATTTTCACAATCTTATATTTTGTATCTAATTCTAATTCTCTTAATCCAATAACTTGTTTTTGCTCAACACTTCCATGTTTTTTAAAGCCTCAATATGACACGCCATCGTATTTATTATATAGAAAATCAATAATCGCTCTTTAATTTTTATCTTTAACAAAAAACTTTTTAATTATTTTCATGATGTTTATGGAGAACCTCCATAAACATCACAAAAATACATTTAATTATCTAAAACTCTTCTACTACTTTCTCATTCTTAGGGTCATATGTGAAGTTCTTTTGTTCAATTAAAATCGCATAAAATATAGTATTAGCAGCCACAGCTTCTGCAAAGTCTACTACAATCTTTATGTTTGTTCTCTCATTTACTGATACATTCTTCCTCTTACTGCAAGTAATCACATACATTGGTCTGTTATCTATAAACTCTTTAGGATCATAGAACATTTAGATATTGCCACATGTTATTCTCTTAAATGCAGTATAATCTTCATACATTAAAATAATCCCTGTTAGCAATATCTAAGTTTCTTGATTCTTTTGGAAATACCTCATTCCTTCCATTCTTAAGATAGATATTCTTTACCTTACAATGATCGAACTTACTTGCATCTGCTGTTTACCACTTCTATCAGTTTGGAACATTACAACTACGAAATCAGGCATATCAAATTGTCTAGAATTAAATTGAGTAGTAACATCAAACTCCAAGAAAGAACCTACAACAGTCTTTTGAACACATTGATAAGTATGGAATGAAAACATGATTTTAGGTTCTTTAAGAATATTCAACTTTAACTGGCTTTCATAATTAGATTCGTATTCAACAATAGGCATTCTTATCTCCATACTTTTTATTGTTATTTTTCCATCATGAGGAGCAGTTGCACCTGCTTCTGTCCCAGCCCATTTGTACAATCCGCGGCAAAAAACCTGCAACATGAGGTTGTAAGTTTATTGTGAAACTACGCCTAACAGCACAGGGAATGAACATAACGTCTAAGTGGAACGAATCACGCCAGGATAAATGTCGGCCTCCTCCCGTGCACACTTATTTTGGAGCAAAAGACTTCGTCATTTCACAATAAACTTATATGTTCATGTTGCAGGTTTTTTGCCTCGAATTGTACAAGACATCGTTATTGTTGTTAGCTTTTGTAAATGTTATTCTCAATCCACCTTTCCACATAACCTCTTTATAATCACTTAAGAAGCCTGCAATTAATCTTAATGGGTACAAAACACTAAAGTCCTTTCTTAGACCAAGTTTATCATCTGTTTCAAATCCTGCTTGTTTTAGATATTCAACTTCTGGTTTGGAAATCTTTAATGTTCCGATAGCTGTAGATGTTATTCCTGGTAGTTTAATCTTATCTATAACAACCCCATGCTTTCTAACCTTGATTTGAGAAAAGAATGGGAAGAAGTTATTTACAAGTTTTATAGTATCATTTGCACCAAATGTTCCTCCAACTGCTGCACCAACAACTTCAAAAGCCATATGACAATCTGTTTTGTGTGGATGTATGAACCCATCCCCCACATCAAAATCAAACTCAATATCTTTGTTAGCTTCATTCAAATTATTAAATGTTCTTGTGTTGGCTTTAAAACTCTGTAACTCGTAACTCTCAACGCTATCCATTTATTATAAAGAAAATCTTGAAACAACGCTTTTATGGGATATACCCATAAAAGAATCATACATAATAACATTTTAAAACTTATAATCCCCATCCTAACTTAACCTTAGCATTCATAGCAGTACCAACCCAAAAAGCAGCTAATCGTTCACCAATTGATGCGTCACTACTAAATGCTCTATTCCATGCTTTAGTTTCTAGTTCCTTATCTGCAATATGTCTTGACTCTGTATCTTTATTGTCTCTGTACTATATATCGTGTTCTTTACAAGCCTCATCTAATGGGTTAATACCTTTATCACCTCTTTCTAATCTTTCTTGTAGCTTAGTTCCCGGACCACAATACGAAAATCCTGGAATATGTAATTCAAATGGGAGTTAATTAATCAAATCATTTACTAATCCTTTCCCAAGCTTCTCATCATTCCAGAATCGTGGTGGTAATGTATTTAAGATCTTAATCAAATAACCTATACCTTTTGGATCATTAGGAATAAATTGTGAAAGCTTATTATTAATCATACTCACTATACCTACTTTCTCATTATAAAAGTTATTATTACCAGCCTTTTCTTCTCCATCTATAACTGTTAACCGATCAATTAACTTTCTGACATCATCCATCCATATATATTCTTTAGGTATCTCTGTATATTTAATTCCTTCACCAGTCCTTTTAGAAGTTGGAGGTAAAGATGGTTTAATATAATTATCCCAGATAGGCTTGATAATATTAATGTACTTAGAACCTCTATTAGATGCTACTTTTTTTTATCTCGATTATATTTTTGGAAGGCAGCATCTGATTCTATTATTATTTCCTTGTACTGTTCAAAATCATCATCATCATAATCTTCAATGGTTTTATTAGTATTCATCGTTAATAATTCCCATAGACCTTCTGTTCCTTTATAAGTTTTACCATTAATTATCAAATCATCACCACTCACTTTAACTTCAGAATTTCCTATCTTATTTATTATTTTTCCATCTTCTTCTACAGTTCTTATTCCAAATACACTATCATTTCTTTACTACAATATTTCGTTGCAATCTTACCAAATGATTGTGCTGTTGTTAAAGGTTCTACTCCTTCCACTTTGTCTCTAATTTGTTTTCTCATTTGTTTTATTTCTCCTGTTATAAGCGTATCACTACTACTTGGAGAACTATCATAAGTTATCTTTTTAGGTGTTTCTAGTAGACTAGAATCTATTGAAACCGTCTTATGTACAGCTGGAACAAGTTCAGTTATTAGATTTTTATTTTGTTCTGCTACTTCTTTGATCTTACTTCCCAAGTTTTGAATAGCATCAATTACAGGTTGTTCTTGTGTCTTAAATTTATCATATATACCTGCTTTTTCTTTCTTCCAAGATTTGAAGCTTTTTATCAAGAACTCCTTTAACTTATTATTCTAATTAATTTCTTTCTCATCCATTTATTATATAGAAAACGAACAAACGTCAATAAACGTCAAAGAACATCAATAAGCGTGAAAAACGTCAATAAACGTCAAAGAACATCAATAAACGTGAAAAACGTTAATAAACGTCAAAGAACATAAATAAACGTGAAAAACGTCAATAAACGTCAAAGAACATCAATAAAGGTAAAAAACATCAATAAACGTCAAAGAACATCAATAAACGTGAAAAACGTCAATAAACGTCAAAGAACATCAATAAAGGTGAAAAACGTCAAAGAACATTAATAAACGTGAAAAAACATTAATAAACTTCAAAGAACATCAATAAACGTGAAAAACGTCAATAAACGTGAAAAAACGTGAATGAACGTGAAAAACGTCAAACGTTAAAACGTAAAACGTGAAAAAACATCAAACGTTTAAGATGTGTTTTATTTTGTTACTATACTTACCATTGTTTACCTTCCTTGTCATATCAATTACTATAAAACCATAATCTTCTTGCCAACATTTTGAACATATCTCTTTAAATTTATCATAAGACATATCTCCTCCAACAAACTCGTTATACACATGTTTAAGATTAGTATCATCTTGTCTGAATATGCATAGGAACTTAACGTTATCTCTTATAAGCTGTTTAGGTACTTTTGAATATGTTTGTGCAAGATAGAAACAGTTTAAATGTCTATGTCTACCTCTTGTAAAGTAATTTCTAACAGTATCTTGATTCTCTAAAATGTAATCGTCAAACACAACTACAGAGTATTTGTCACATTCATCAATAGGTACAATACAATCATTACCGCTTAAGAACGTTGCTATTTGTTTATTGAATTTTAGTTCTGCTTTTTCAAATCAATCTTTTAATTGCTCATACTTTGGCTGATTCATGCTTTTAGAATATATGTAAAAGTAATTATTGTTTAACCAACCTGGCTGTAATAAGAAGTTAAATAACAAAAAAATTTTACCACACCAGATGGACCCACAATAAGACATCGAATTTCATCAGATAAAGCTCTCCATTTCTTTTCTTAACTGTTGTTTCTTTTATCATCTCTTTTACATCCCAATTAATAGTTTTCTTACTCATTTATTATAGAGAAAATCGTTAAGTCCCTAGATGTTAACACCTTTTATGATCTTATATTTTTAAGTTGTTCTCTGATCTTAAGCAACGTATCTTTTATATATTCGTTTCCATTTCACCATTTAATGTTATTATCATCTCTAACTGTTCTTTAAATGAGTTAATACAAGTGACAATGGTTTTATAATCGTCTTTTCTTCTGCTTATGTTTAACTTAGAAGACAAACCTGTTATTATAGCACTTCCAGCTGCAAGAGACGTTGTTAATATTGAGTAAATTGTTACAGGTATAAAAATATTAATAAACCCAGTTGTTGCAGAAAGTATAACCGATAACGTAATCAAAGTGTAGTATGCATATTTAACAATTCGTAGTTTTCTCTTTTTCTTCTTTAAACTGTATTCTAACTTTTGAATGATATCTTCTATTAACTTGATTACTTTCTCTTTTGGAATATCTTTAGGTAAATCAAACTCGTTCATTTATTGTATAATAAATGGCTAAGGTATTTAAGTTAACGAGTGATACTTCTGTTTTAAAGAAGAAACTCCATTACGAATTAGACAACAGTAGCAACTATTTAAGTATAGGACTACTTGGGTTTTACACAACATACTTAACTCCAAACATTATAGAAAAAATAATAAACTAACATTTTGTGACTTTCCTGGCTATTCTAATCTTACAAAACAACTTATAGTTCAACCTGGTCAATATAATTTAAAAGAATTAGAGGAATACATTAAATCAAATCTTCCATACACTAGTGATGCTTTTAAAAATATTAAATTTACTGAGGACATAGAGAAAAATAGAGTTAAAATATTTAGCGGACCGTGTGATATAACCTTAGACATCATTAACACTGTATTAGGTTTTAGTGAAAAAAACTTAGTTAGAAACACAGAACATGTTGGAGATAAGATACCAAAGTTTCATCCGTTCGATACAATTAATGTTCACTGTAATATAGCAGATGGTATGTTTGTTAAAGATATGGAGCACACACATAGAGAAACAGGAATTATAGCATCATTTAAAACAGATGCCGAGTTTAAACATAGTATTATTTACGAGCCTACTTATCCATTAATTTTCCCTATATCCAAAGACAAGGTTGATAATTTTGAGATAAGGATAACAGATGAGAATGATTCCTTAATTGATTTTGGTGGAGCAACAACAACTGTACATTTACAAACCAAGATTTTCTCTTAAATAAATAGGAAGATGTGTTCTATTAAAGGTTGTATGTTTAATGTTCCTTATAACGAACTAAAGGATTTAAATATCGATCATGTATTAACAAAGAAACAACTTAGCGATAAATCTAAGAAAATTAAAGAAGGTAAAGGAATGGATTTAACTTTAACTACTGCACAAATGAAAAAGATTAAGAAAGAGCATATGGGTGGTTTTATCTTTACAATTCCAGCCATTTTAGCAGCTTTAGGAGCAGTTGGCTCATTAGCAGGTAGTGCAGCAGCGATTACTAACTCTGTACTTGATGCTAAGAAGAATAAACAAGAACTTGAAGAACAAAAAAGGCACAATATGGCTATGGAAGAAAAGCAGGGAGCAGGTAAACCAAAGAAGTCAAAAAACTAAAACCATTGACCAACTTCGATATAGAGAGGTTGGTTAAAGAATTAAAGATAAAACGATTTAGAGGTGTATTTATGAATGACGAACTTCCACAAAAACCCTATGTAAATGAGTGTGGTATAGTTAACCTCGATAAATCAGAAAACATTGGTACTCATTGGATATGCTATTGCAAAGATAACAACATAAAGTACGTGTTCGATTCTTATGGTGGTGTTCCTCCTAAACAACTAGTACAATATCTTGGTACCGAAAACTTATTTTACAATGACGAACGAATACAAGACGAATACAAGACGAACGAATTCAGTTATATGTGGTCATCTTTGTGTTAAGGTTTTAAATCTTCTAAATCAAGGGTATTCTTTTAGTGATGTTATGTATATGATTAAAAATGATTAGGTTTAAGTGCTTTTATGGTATATCCATAAAAGTTTTGTTTTAAGATAAATATGGAAGCTATACACAATAGATTTTTAGATTATTTTGAGAAGCATGAGGATGAACTAGATGTACTAGTTAGATATAATTTTTATTGGTATTTTCGGGATGTTAGTAAGATAGACTTAAAAGATAAAAACAACGCATATACAGTTATTGAATTATGGAAAATGTTAATACCTAAATTTTTGTACACGGAAGAAGAGTTGGTAAAGTTATATCCAATAATTACCTTAAAGGACTTGTCAAATTATAACTCCGGACCATTAAAATGCAGTAATTGTGGTAGTAAGTCATTAAAAAAGGTAGGAGTAGATACATTTGCGATTATTGTTCTGTAGAGAGTGGTTGGGTTTACAGTACTAATGAAGGAATGAGAGCTGCTTGCGCAAGAAAACCATGGTATGATACTACAAAAAGATTTAAGTTACAGTTATCTCGTTTACAAGCTTTGCAGGATAGAATTATTCCGGAAGATGTGTTCAAGGTGTTAAATGATGAATTCAGAGATATATCAAAACATTTAATATCAACAAAAGATGTTCTAGAAGTACTAAAGAAAAATAAATACACAAAATATTATGATGATGTCCATTTAATACACTACCACGTTACCCATCAAAAACCGTTAAACTTACAACATATGGAGGAAACACTTATAAATGACTTCGAAAACTTATACGAAACCTTTAAAGAACTGTATCCGAAAAGAGTATTGTTTATTAACTTAAAATGTGTATTGTACTATCTGTTGAAAAAGCGTGATGTTCATGTTGATATTGATTTTAAACATTCACCTAAACAAAGAGAGATGTTAAAGAAATGTTTTGAAAAATTAGGATGGGCATTTTCTTTATAATAAATGAGTATGGATATATTTGGTAATGTTAAAGATAGAAAAGATGATGTTAATATTATTGAAGAAAAATTAAAATTGTTGGGGAATTTAAATGATGTTGTTAGCGTAAGTCAACTTAGATCAATAGAGGCTCAATTAGAGAACGATAGAAAACTATTTGAAGACGCATTAGAAACGTTACAAGACACATACATAAAGAAAGAAGATTTTCAAAAGATTAGGATGAATACTACTAAATTGATTATGCAAAAAGAAACTATACCTCTATTATATCGATTAAGAGCTAAAAGCGTTAAAGACCCAATCTTTAGAATATTTAATCTTTCTAATGGTTACAAATTTCTCTATAATGGGAAAATAATGCACATGAAATTAAGTTTGGATAAATACTTTCTAGAGGTATATTTGGGTGATACTTTGATTGAAAATTTACCTTTTAACTTTAACAAGAACGATATAATTACGATTAAACCAACTAAGAATTCAGCTATGGAAGAAAGGCAATTATTGTTTGTTATAATGTACATAGAAAGAGAGGTTTCCTAAAGACGTTTGCTATATAATAAATATGGATATTTTTGGTAACATTAAAAGTATAGTATTAGGTAGTGATAAATTTTAATTATTTTCTTGATTTTCTATACAATAAATAATGATAATGTATTGTGATAAATGTAAGAAATCAACAGATACAAAGAAAGATACAATTAGGATAGAACAAACAAAAAATGGAAGATATATTAAGAAAGGTATTTGTTTTGTATGTGGTGTTACTAAGTCTCAATTCGTTAAAAAGCCCGATTGAATAGAAGAAGGTAAAGGTATTAGAGAAGACATTATAGAAAAATTCATAAACCAGCAAGGAAAAACTATCCTAGACTAAGTGTTGTGATTAAAGGTATTGATGATCTTTGGCAAGCTGATCTTGTTGAAATGGATAGTGGAGTATTAAAAGGTGTTTCCAAATTAAATAAAGATTATAAGTATCTGCTAACGATTATAGATGTGTTCTCGAAATATGCATTTGCTGTTCCTGTTAAAGATAAGAGTGGGAAGAATGTTACTAAAGCATTTGAATCAGTGTTAAAAGTAAGAAAACCCAACAATTTGCAAACAGATCAAGGGAAAAAGTTTTACAATAAAGAATTTGAAGATTTGATGAGAAAAAACAATATCAATCATTACTCAACATATAGTGGTAAAAAAGCTTCTGTTGTTGAAAGATTTAACAAAACACTTAAACAAAATATGTGGAAGAAATTTACTGTTCAAGGTAATTATAAGTGGTTAAAAATATTGCAAGGTTTGGTTGATGAATATAATAACAAAGTACATAGAACAATTGGTGTGAAACCTGTAGAAGTGAATAAGAAAAATGAGCATGTGATATTGAAAAATGTGTATAAGAAAGAATATAAGTCTGTTAAGTTAAAGTATAAGATTGGTGATTATGTTTTATAAGTAAAATTAAAGGTTTGTTTGAGAAAGGATATACACCTAATTGGTCAACAGAAGTATTTGTTATTAATGAGGTTATACCATCTAATCCACCAACATATAAAATTAAAGATTTAAACAATGAAGAAATTAGAGGAAGGTTTTATGAACAAGAATTATTAAAAACTAAATATAAGGATGAGTATTTGGTGGAAAAAATATTGAGAAAGAAAGGTAATAAAGTGTTTGTTAAATGGTTAGGGTTTGATGGTTCACATAATAGTTGGATAGATAAGAGTAATGTAATATTATAAATGTTATATTTGTGGTTATTCCATAAAAGATAATTAGGATAAGAAGGTGAGTGATGAATATGAATATAATAGTGATGATTATTTTTATCATATTAATAGTGACTTTGATGGGGTGATCCCATAAATGTCGTATACTAAGACAACACACTAATATATGTAGACAATGGCAGGGGTGTGCAAATATTAGCAGTTGTCTTAGGAAAATGAGTATGCTAATGTTGGTATATATAACATGAAAAAATATTATGAAAATGATCTAAAAAGTTTGGTGAACATAAAAAAGATACAGTATTTTTCTATATAAATAGGATGAGTATATATAATGTTAATTTTACTAGTGGGGAGATGAAGGAGATGTCGATTACAAAACTAAAACTAATATGTAAAGTAAAAAAATCCGTGACTATAGTTCTTTAAATAAGAGTGAATTAATCAAAAAATCGAACAATATGAAAATGAACCAGATGAATTGAAAGTTATATACACAATGAAAGTTGATGAACTAAAAAATCATTGTAAAAGGAAGAGGATAAAAGGATATTCCCGATTAACAAAAGTTGAACTTATTGATCTTATTAAACAACATGAAGATGAACAAAACAAATCACAAATTAGAAACATATTCCCATTTAAACAAGATGTTTTTGAAGAATCGAAACCACAACGAATACCAATTAAAGTAGAAACAAAGGAAACAACAATACAGAAACGATTACAAACTATTACAATTGAAAACAGGAGGATATAAAAGATCCGGTGAAATTTTTAAATATAAGTGGGAAAGTTGTTATTAACAAAATCAAGGAAGAATTAAAGCACCAACTACTTAAAGTCAACCTTGTATTCATTTGTGATTATATTAAAAATAAAGAAGTACAAGAACGCAATTTTAAAACATCAAATGAGAGAATATTACAATCAAGTGACCTAGATGAATATATAACCCATGCTAAACAAAAACTACGTAGAGAGATTGCGGAATTTCAAGGTAGAGGATCAGGATGGTCATTACATCAAATTAAACACTTGGAAATCATACTAACTAAATATGTACCATTGAGAGCTTCTTCCTGTATTGAACTTCCCAAACCAATTAAAGATAAGAAAGCAGTGATTAATGTTCAAAATAAAGATAATAAATGTTTCTTGTATTCTATTGCAAGTTATTTAAAACCAGCACAAAAAGATCCTCAAAGAACTCCACAATATAATCAAATTGTGAATGATTTACAAGAGAAATATTGTAACGGTATTGAATTTCCTGCACAATTAAAAGATATAGTAAAGTTTGAAAAGAGAAGTAACATATCCATTAACGTGTATAGTTATGATGATGAATATAATATATACCCACTTCAAATCACAAAAAATAAGCAGGACAAACACGTCAATTTATTATATGTAAAAGATGAAAATAATGACCATTTTTGTTGGATAAAGGATTTATCGAGATTAATAAGAAGTCAAGTAACAAAGCATAAGGAGAAATTGTACTTCTGTGATAGGTGTTTAACAAGACATTTTAGAAATGAGATACAATTACAAGAACATGAGCTATATTGCAAGGAGCATGAATCTGTTAGAATAGAACTTCCAAAACCATATGACAATTAAATACAGTTCCAAAATTATAATAGATCATTGAGAGTACCATTTACGATATATGCCGATTTTGAATGTTTGTTATGTAAAATGGAAGTAGACCATAATTGTTCTAAAACTGTGAAGTATCAAAAGCATTTACCAATGAGTTTCTGTTATTACATCAAATACTCAAATGGTATGTATAAAAGTCCTGTTAGTTATATTGGTTTAGATGCTGCAAAGGTGTTTGTGAAGAAGTTAAAACAAGAAGCAATAGAAATAAAGAAAATATATAACAAAAAAGTTTAAATGGATAACCTAACTAATGATTAGGAAGAGATATAATAATTCCAATAGTTGTCATATATGTGAGAAAAACTTGAATGATTTACCACCAGCAGTTGAAAAACAAATAAATATGTTAAATAAGAAAATACAATTCGCTAAAGATAATGATGACATGATTGAAAAGTTAAGAGAATGGAAAGATCAATTAGGAAAATTTTTAAAGGAGATAAATAAAAATAAAGCAAAAGTAAGAGATCATGATCATTATCTGGAAAGTTTATTGGTGCAGCTCACAGTTATTGTAACTTAAGCTATCGAAATCCTAATTTTATTCCAGTATTTATTCACAACTTAAGTGGTTATGATACTCACCTGTTTGTTAAAGAACTTGCTTATGATAAGAATGAAATAAAACTAATTGCAAACAATGAAGAAAAATATATGACATACTCGAAATCTGTGAAAGTTGATAAAAAGAATGGGATTAATTTACGATTTCTAGATTCATTTAGGTTTATGTCAAGGAGTTTAGCAGAACTAGAAAATAACCCTACAAAAGAACAATATAGAGAAACTTCAAAGTATTTCCCTAATGATTTATTAGATTTAGTAATTAAAAAAGGTGTGTACTCATATGATTATATTGACTCAATTGAAAGATTAGAAGAAACAAAACTACCTTCAAAAGAAATGTTCTTTAATAAACTTACTAAAACCCACATCAGTGATGAAGATTATGAGCATGCGAAAAATTTTTGGAAGTCATTCAATATTTAAAATCTAGGTGAATATACAGAACTTTATAACAAGACAGATGTATTAATATTAGCTGGTGTATTTGAAAGTTTTAGAGATGTGTGTTTAAAAGCATATGGTTTAGATCCTGCTTGGTATTTCACTGCTCCTTGTTTATCGTGGGATTCAATGTTAAAGATGACTAAGATCAAACTAGAAATGTTAACTGACTATGACAAAATATTAATGATAGAGAAAGGTATAAGAGGTGGAATTTCACAATGTAGTAAGAGATGTAAAAGCAAATAATAAGTATATGAAAAGTTATAACAAAGACGAACCTTCAAAGTATTTAGCTTATCTAGATGCAAATAATTTATATGGATGGGCTATGAGTCAATACATGCCTTACAAAGACTTTAAATGGGTTCAACCTTACATAAACATAATGAATATTCCAGATGATTCAGAAACTGGCTACATATTAGAAGTTGATTTAGAATATCCAGAATACTTACATAATAAACACTCAGATCTACCATTAGCTCCAGAAAATATGTGTCCATCAGGATCGAAACATTAAAATTATTAACAACGCTTTACAACAAAGAAAGATATGTTATTCACTACAGAAACTTAAAACTATATATGTCACTTGGGATGATGCTAAAGAAAATTAATAGAGTATTGGAGTTCAAGAAATCAAACTGGTTAAAGGAATATATTGATCTAAATACAAATATGAGAACAAGAGCTAAGAATGATTTCGAGAAAGATTTTTACAAGTTAATGAGCAATAGCGTATTTGGTAAAACAATGGAAAACATTAGAAAGAGACCATCTATTACCTTAGAATATGATCCAATGAGGGTGGAAAACTTAATAGCGAAACCGAACTTTGATTACAGAACAATATTTATTGAAAATTTGTGTGCGATACATATGAAAAAAGAAAAATTGACCTTCAACAAACCAATATATGTTGGTATGAGTGTGCTAGATTTGTCAAAACTATTAATGTATGACTTCCATTACAACATTATGAAACCTAAATACGATATCGATATAGACTTATGTTACATGGATACTGATAGTTTTATATATGAAATTGATACAGATGACTTCTACAAAGACTTAAAGGAAATGATTGATCTATTTGATACAAGTGAATATGGAAAGGATAATCAATATGGAATATCACTAGTAAACAAAAAAGTATTAGGAAAGATGAAGGATGAAAACAATGGTAAAATAATGACATAGTTTATTGGGTTAAGATCAAAGATGTATGCCTTTAAAGTTGAAAATAAAGAGAAGAAAAAAGCAAAAGGAATAACGAAATGTGTAGTAGCAAAAGAGTTACAATTCAATGATTATAAGCGAACCCTATTCAATGATACGAAAACATACAAAAATATAAATCTAATTCGAAGTTGTAAGCATGATGTGTATACCATAGCTGTAAATAAGTTAGCATTAGATTCGAGTGATGACAAAAGATATATATACTAGAGGGTGGTGTAAGTACATTAGCTTGGGGGCATTATAAGATATAGTTAAAATGTAATTATGTGTAGTGTAGTTGATAGGTGTTAGTGAGTAATTATGTGTGGTTTAGTTTCAAGTAAAATTTAATTAACTTTTATGTGTAGGGTAGTTGATAGGTGTTAGTGAGTAATTATGTGTGGTTTAGTTTTAAGTAAAATCTAATTAACTTTTATGTGTAGTGTAGTTGATAGGTGTTAGTGAGTAATTATGTGTGGTTTAGTTTTAAGTAAAATCTAATTAACTTTTATGTGTAGTGTAGTTGATAGGTGTTAGTGAGTAATTATGTGTGGTTTAGTTTTAAGTAAAATTTAATTAACTTTTATGTGTAGTGTAGTTGATAGGTGTTAGTGAGTAATTATGTGTGGTTTAGTTTTAAGTAAAATTTAATTAACTTTATGATATTTTTAAGTCATAAAAGTGTTTTTGTAATTTTATCCTTAGACATATGTAACCAGTAACTTGAAAATAATTGTTTTAGAGTCAGTATTTATACCCCTTTTACATTTCTTTAATACATTCTTAAATAGTGGAGATATTTGATTTTTTGTAACTAGATTTAGTGATTTTTTGTAACTAAATTTAGTGATATTTTCATTTTTGTAACTAGATTTAGCAATTTTTTGTAACCAGGTTTAGCGATTTTTTTCATTTTTGTAACTAGATTTAGTGATTTTTTGTAACCAGATTTAGTGATTTTTTGAAGTCAAAACCGGTTATAACCAGATTTAGTGATTTTTTGTAACTAAATTTAGTAATTTTTCATTTTTGTAACTAGATTTAGCCATTTTTGTAACAAGATTTAGTGATTTTTCATTTTTGTAACTAGATTTAGTGATTTTTGTAACCAGATTTAGTGACTTTTGAAGTCAAAACCGGTTATAACCAGATTTAGTGATTTTTTGTAACTAAATTTAGTGATATTTTCATTTTTGTAACTAGATTTAGCGATTTTTGTAACCAGATTTAGTGATTTTTTCATTTTTGTAACTAGATTTAGTGATTTTTTGTAACCAGATTTAGTGATTTTTTGAAGTCAAAACCGGTTATAACCAGATTTAGTGATTTTTTGTAACTAAATTTAGTGATAGAATGTGTTAGAAGTTATTAAGAGTGAGATAGAAGTTATTTGATATGTGCTAGAAATTATTTGGGGGATAGGGAGTGCGCTAGAAATTATTAGGAGTTGATTAGAAGATATTTGGGGGCAGGGGTGCGCTATTGTTATTGAGGGTAGGGTCATTGAGGGGTGAGTTAGTAAAAGTGCGCTAGAATCCCCATTTACCCTCTACTGGGATTTGGAATTCCAGCCGTGTTTAGAAAGACTAAACCAATTTGAGGAAAATGAACGAGTAATTGCTTTTGCTGATGATTTGACTGTAATAATAATATTTTCTCAGCAAACTCTAGAAAAGAATTGGAAAGAAAATCAGCACGAATTATAAACTAATTACTTGATTGATGTGGAAAGTCTAAGCTAAAAATCTCTGAGAGGAAAACGAAATACAGTAGAGCGTCGATTATCCGAACGTCAGTCAACCGAACGACCGCTTAACCGAACTGTGTACTCGCTCGCACCTGTTACTCTCCCACCCTACCGTCCATCATCCCCCTCACTCCCAAACCAAGTTTCCCACAGTAGTCGCCGCACTGAGCCACCGCTGGCGGAACATTGCTTCTAATGGGGCCTTCATAAGGCGCTGCTGACCGGCCAAGCCGCCAATCGCTGTGTTTCAACAATCAGCACACTTCTGTCTGTTTGGCACTGGCTGTAGAAGTAGCGGCAGTATCAAAGCTGTTCACAGCAACAGCTGCGCCATGTACCACATACTATATATTCCTACTAAAGTTGCCTTTGTACGTTACTTTGTAATACTTAAAGAGATGCCTGTTTTTATGAATAAATTTACTGTACAGTACTTCTTTCTGGCAAATAAACATGTACAGTTCGATTATCCGAACAAACCAGTTTTCCGAACACCCATGTCCCCCAATTACTTCGGATAATCGACGCTCTACTGTACATGATTTTTGGAAGTAAATTATTAATAGGCCCAATAATTAAAATAAGCAACTGTAAGATCGAGAGGGTATCAGTATTTAAATATTTAGGGACTATGATAGACGATAAACTGAATTTTGGAGACCATATTAATTGTTACTCAAAAGGGTCATAAAGTAACTAATAAACTCATTTCATTGGCTCAAACAAATTATGGGCTACCGAGAAAATTAATTAAGACTTATCAGGAAGTAATCCTAAGCGCCTCGATGAACTATGCTTCCAGCGCATGGGTACATCGATTATTAGAGAATAACTCCTTAAAAGCAAAAATAAATCGCCCACAAAGAAACCTTTTAATTCAGTTCGGTGGCACCTTCAGCACGACACCGCACAGCGCACTGTGTATTTTGATGGGTTTCAAACCAATGTATTTAACTAATCCAGAGAGCGGCAACGTATGGGTATAAAAAAAGAAATTTAAAAAAGACGAAAGAACTTTTAGGGACCAAAGAAGAAAAACTGCATGAAATAGAAAGACAAATTCAACAAAAATGGATGCAGGAGTGGCGAGTAGATAAAACATCACGAAGATTATTCACGTTTATTCCAGGCTTTGGGACGCGACTCAAATGGAATTACTTAAATCCCAACAAAGGACTAATTCATTTCCTAACAGGACATGGTCCCTACCCAACCCATCTTTATAGAATCAACAAGAAAGAACATGATAGCTGTGAATGTGGAGAACAAGGGACACCTGCACACAGTGTTCTGTGGTGCCCGTTCCTGGAGGAGCACTTACGAATTCGTGACCAAATTAGACAGAAAGATATTGAAGCTATCTTGGAAGATGAAGAGGATTATAGAATCCTGGCACATGTAGCAGAGAAATACTCAGAACTATGCAGAAAAGCATTTTACAGAGAAAACACAAACTAAATGGACATACAATATGGAATATAGAATGAATGAGGATTCCTCCCTCCTGGACCGAAGGAAACTTCTGGAAGCTCGGATCTCCGCGCCCCCAGGAAGGAGGTTGAGTGATGGTGTGTGAGTGCCTAGATGATTCTAGGTCTCTTGACTGGTAAGCAACTCCGGATGCTCTGGGAGCGTGTGTGTGATGCGATGGTGATGGAAAGAGTGTTAAATCTGGAGCCGTGGAAATAAATATACACTAATATGTAATAGAAACAATCATATAAAATTATATCCCAAATTGTGACATGAAGACTCGGAAATAGAGCATCATCTCGAAGCCGCTTCGCGATTCAGTCCGTGTGTACGCGGCGGCGGGACACAACTGATCAGGGCCCGCACTAACCTGTACTAAGTGCTCCGAGTGGGTTCTGGGCCTCATGTCGATACTCACGGCCCGTTTCTGATGTGCAGGATGAACCGAGATCAATGAATGATACAGCTACATTAACAAATACAGCCATAATCATAATTTTGTAAAAAAAATTAGTGAAGCAACTTTATCGATATGACACTTAAGTGCATTATAGAAAAGTGGTGTGTTTAGTGAAGTGATGTATAGTGTAGTGTCTAGTGAAATGATGTGTATATAGTGATTATTAACCACACAGGGGAAACCGTGACACAGGAGAGGAACACACACACAGGTGAAAATCATTTAGGTGAGAAACCAAGATTAGGAAGAGAATCAATAGTAAGCGGACACCGAAATTATATGACTGGAGATCAGAGCATAACAGGAAAATTTTTCGTGTTATTTTAATGAACTCTTAAAATCAATAAGACGAAATTAGAAAATGTATGTTTTGGAAATATTAACAATTGTCAACTTAAATACATGAAAATTTAGGTAGTAGCTAGATAGCAATCAAATTTTGTTAAATAATATGATAATAAAATTAGGTAGGAATTAGATAGTAATTACATTCTTCTTAGTTAGTTAATATTGATTAGATAGCTCAAGTCCTTTTTGTGTTTCTTTTCGTTTTTGAAATTTTGTTTTGTTTTGTTTGTTGTTCATTGTTGTTGTTGTCTCGTCCTTCCCACCCTTTTTATTGTTCCCTTTCTTCCTTCCAATTATCGCAAATAAAGGATGATTAAAAAGGCTAAAGAAAAATAAAATGCGATGATGATAGCCCGTTTCGGTTAGTCTTCAGATCTGTGCATTAAAAAAAAAAACATCCGCCTGTCCATTAAATGTGTACAGGTTTATAATATATAGGGATGCGCACGAGACAAGATTTTTGGCTGTCTCGTCTGGAAAATGTGCTGTAAAAGTGATGTCTCGACTCGAAAAATGTATATTTCACTATTGGAAGAAACGTGTCTTGACTCGAATTTTGTCAGGAAAATCCTGTCTCGACTCGTCTCGTGCGCATCCCTAATAATATACCTACAAACTTATGTACGATAAACAAAATGAGTACGCACTTACAGAATATATGACAAAATACCTAAAAAATAATATAATTATTAGGGGGCCTGTAGAGCTATTGCTTGTGATATAACATGCACAAACCTGTACTAAGGGGTCATTACAAGCAAATTTTCTAGCTATTCCATTTCAGGGCAGGGCTCGGCTAATGGACCAGTGAAGAGGTGCGTCCGTAGGAAGGAGGCGCGAAGCTACGGGTCACACTACATGCAAAATTTGTATTAACATATATACCGAGCTACGCGACAAAACATAACCAATTTTTTCCTGGAAGGTCAATATTTAAGGGTTTACTTGTCCCTACTACAAATTCTTCTTTGTAACTAGATTCTGGCGTTGCCGCTCCAACTCAGGTAGAACTGTATTCATCTCTCAGTATGGCTAACCCTCTAGCATTGTACAGCGTTTATTCCGTCTGGCATCCGTAGCTTTTAGGGATGCACACGAGTCGAGACATGTCTCGAATTTCGACTCCACTCAACTTGAATTCGAGTCGATACACGAGTCGAGTCGAGACTGCTCGTAAAAATCTCGACTCGACTTGAATGTCTCGAAAATCTTTATAATTTTTAATGTTATTTTGAAGAAAGTATTCACTCAGAAACAGCCTTGAAACTAATTCCAGTATTTATTACTTTAGAAAGATACAGAATGCATAAACTTAATAGTTAATCTTTCGAGATCAAGATTTAATTTTCAGATCAATTCAGTTGATTAAAACTAATAATTAATGTCGTATTTAATTATACTTCCAATATACTACTACTACTACTACTACTACTACTACTACTACTACTACTACTACTAATAATAATAATAATAATAATAATAATAATAATAATAATAATAATTGATAATCTAGTTTGTATAAAACTATTGCGGTAAAGTAAATTTCATAAATTCTCTGAATGAGCACTTAGGAGTCTATATAGTAATTTAGCATAGTTATAATTATTGTGGTTTTGTTCCCACGAACGCAATAGGCCTACATAACTCCTCACTATTCGCTTCCCCAACTATTTTGAGGCTTTAATGTGTTGCAGCATACTGACAATTACGTAGCTAGTCATAATGTTCTGGCCGATGTGTGCATATATTTTAACTCGTATATTTTGTCTCGACTCGAATTTCGAGACATCTCGTCCCGAATTCGAGTCGAATCCAGACAACATTTTCTCAAGACGAGTAGAGACAGGCTCAAATCTCGACTAGTACGCATCCCTAGTAGCTTTTCCAGCGTGATTGAAGATGGTATCGTCCCGGACATAAGACTTTGACCAAGTAATGGCGACAAATCTGTCATATCTGCAGTTTCGTGTGGAGAAGAAACAAACTTGTGAACCAAAGGTTTAAGAACAACTCAAGTTATTAATATAAATTTTGCCGAAGATTATTCACAAAAGAAATATGAAAGACGTTTCAAATCGAAGAAATATAACATACAACTTTGCAAGCGGAGAGAAAGAAACCTAACGTAACCAGACTAAAGACAATCTTGTACCGCGTACTGATCGCGGTTCAGTGGTCAAGGCGCTTGACCAGTAATGTGGAGGTTCTTGGTTCGAATCCACGTCGGGATTTTCTTTTTACTTTAGGATTTTTGATGGCGATTGATCGGCGATGACATACGTTTTATTATATTCAGATATTTGAATACTCGGATGTTTCAATAGTTAAACCATCAAATCTTCAGGAATAATAATAGTAATAACAATAAACTAATAATAATTATTATTATCTCCTAGACGATTAAAAAGCTAGGAGCTAATTATCACTCACGTCATACCATTACAAGTAAAAAAGTGACATTTGAAAATAATACTCCGGTTTGGTTTAATGCTGCCCACGAGAGAATTAACATTTTACATTCGAGACGGGAGAAGGCTAACTCAAATTATCGTCTCGCTTTGGAAATGAGGAGACGAGACGAAAAGTGTCGTAAACATTTCTCGTCTTGCCTCGATTCTCGAAATAGTGTATGTCCATTCCTTAAGTAACAATTGCTCTGTAGACTGAATCTTATCAGCTAATTGGTTACTTTGTATTATAAAGCTTATTGAATTATGGTCTGTGAAGATATTTTTGAAGCAAAGCTTTCATAATTGTTTCTGCGTATCCTAAAAATTAGTTTATTATATGCCTTACTGTTACGTTATATTCAGTTATTTTTATTACAGTTATTTTCCTTAAAACATACAGTAGAATACTTTCTACACGAAACTTTAGTGGAACGCCTTAGTTTAAAATTTTGGTAGTTGCAGAGGTGTCTCTTGAAGATACGGAACCCCTTCCCCGAAATCTCAACTTTTAAGTAAGATTTGCCAAATTTTAGGGCGACTTTAAACCTTTTAATACCATTATTATTATTATTATTATTATTATTATTATTATTATTATTATTATTATTATTATTATTATTATTATTATTATTATTATTATTATTACTGAAGTTTTGTGCATTTAATGGTTCACCCTGTTTCACTCAGCTCCTGCCTAGTAAGCATTGTGCTGGACAAACACCGTGTGTATAGGTTTTCTCCGCGTTCCGCTTTTTCCCATTTTCTTTATACCAAACTTTCTTTCATTCTCATCATTGACGTCTTCTATAGCTTAGCCGACGTAACCATTACTTAAAAACAAATTTTCTTAGGGCTCTTGTGAGTTCAGTATTCCTACTTTCTACATGAAATTTCCCTGGAAACATTCCGTTTAACATTTAGCTAGTTGTAGGGACGTATGTATATACAGAGGGTATATCCCGATGTTTCTGACACTTCTCTCCAATCCCGACAATTTTGTAACTTTTGCCTAACTCTTATTTTACCGATTTTAATACAAAAATCACGAAAAAGCTAAATTTCAACAGGCCCTATTTATATATAGGCCCTATTTATATATATGAGCGGAAAGAGCGGACTATTGGGGTTTTATCTCCAAATTTGAACTACATAATGGCAGTTTATTTTACGAGACAATAGTCAAATCAACTACAATCTATGTACTAGACGTGTTCCACCATATTTGAAGTGGATCAGTGGGTCGGTGAGTCAAGTGGGTCGAGTTTTCTGAGTGGGTCAGTGGGTCGTGCTTTAACAGCATGTGACCCACTGCGACCCACCACCCACCATGACCCACTGCGACCCACATAGACGAGTGTTTCTTGACTCTTACTTAGCACAACAGTCTTAGGGTAGTGGCTTGAGCATTCGTTTCGTAACTTAGGGGTCTGCGGATCAATTCCCTGTGAGGAAATTAAGAACAAAATTTATCATTTGCAATGTTGAAATTTCTGACGTATATTAACATGAAAAATAGTCAATTTCTCTCGTTCTTACATGTTAGCGTTGAAACGACTTCCTTCACAGGGAAAAGATACTGACAACAAGACGTCACAGTTTACAATCTCGATTCATACTCTTCGAAAACATGGCGTGTTTGGCAAACAATTCATGAATACATAAAGTATGAGTCATAAATGTGTCTGAAACGTTATTGTTTCATTGTAGAATTGTTTCTAAGTTCTTCCATTCATACTAGAAATTATAATAATATTTTCATTTGCCATTTTCAACACGTTTCATATATCTGTTCAACCAAACTTTGTAAATAGGAACTATTCTTTTTTATACTTTTGTATGCATTTTTTGTTGAAATATCAATATAACGCATACACAATCTGAAGTCTTTTATCCAAAGAAAGGCGTTACTATGTATCGTGATGAAGACAAATTCTACTTAGTTTCTGTTAAAGTATCCGAAGGTTCGATTGTCGTATTCTCCAGGAGCTGACACCTTTTTCCCCTTCTTTTCTTTCCAGAGCTCCTTCGTGGCTAAGCGGTTAGCGTATGCGCGTTTGGCGTGGGAAACCCGGGTTCGATCCCCGGCGGGAGCGGATATGGTACGGATTCCATGTTAATCAGTAGGTCCACCTCTCATATGGCCTCGCTGCTGAATGGGACGTTAAACTCAAAATCAACTCAACTCTTTTCCTTCCAAAGTATCTCATATAAAGCAATTAATAATTATAAAGGGTCCAAACATTTCTTTTCATTTTTCTCAACTTCAGTATGCTTATTTGCATTTTAATAGGACGTAATATTGAGGTCTCAAATATTCAATAATAATAATAATAATAATAATAATAATAATAATAATAATAATAATAATAATAATAATAATAATAATAATAATAATAATATAGAAGATAAATTCCTATGAGGACAGATTGTATTAAAATCTGTAAAATCGCCCCTAGCGTTAGGCAAAAGTTACAAAATTGTCGGGATTTGCGAGAAGTGTCAGGATCATCAGGACATACCCTCTGTATATGCATACGTCCCTACAACTAGCTAAATGTTAAACGGAATATTTCCAGACAAATTTCATGTTGAAAGTAGGGCTACTAAACTCACAAGAGCCCTAAGAAAATTTGTTTTTAAGTAATGGGTATGCCGGTTAAGCTACAGAAGACGTCAATGATGAGAATAAAAGAAAGTTTGGTATAAATAAAGTGGGAGGAAGCGGAACCCGGAGAAAATCTACACACATGGTGTTTGCCCAGCAAATGCTTACTAGGCAGGAGCTGAGTGGAACAGGGTGAACCATTAAATGCACAAAACTTCAGTAATAATAATAATAATAATAATAATAATAATAATAATAATAATAATAATAATAATAATAATAATAATAATGGTATTAAAAGGTTTAAAATCGCCCTAAAATTTGGCAAATCTTACTTAAAAGTTGAGATTTCGGGGAAGGGGTTCCGCATCTCCAAAACACACCTCTGATTCTACCCAAATTTTAAACTAAAGCGTTTCACTAAAGTTGCGTGTAGAAAGTATCCTACTGTATGTTTTAAGGAAAATAACTGTAATAAAAATAACTGAATATAACGTAACAGTAAGGCATATAATAAACTAATTTTTAGGATACCCAGAGATAATTATAAAAGCTTTGCTACAAAAACATCTTCACAGACCATAATTTAATGAGCTCTGAAATACAATGTAACGAAATAGCCTATGAGATTCAGTCTACAGAGCAATTGTTACTTAAAGAATGGACATACACTATTTCGAGAATCGAGATAAGACGAGAAATGTTTACGATACTTTTCGTCTCGATTCTCAACTCCAAAGCGAGACGATAATTTGAGTTAGTCTTGTCCCGTCTCGAATGTTAACTGTTAATTCACATGTTATTTTGTTTGTTTTAGAAACGACATGAGAAATTCCTCTCCTCGTGGGCAGCATTAAACAAAACCGAAGTATTATTTCCAAATGTTACGGTTCTACTTGTAATGGTATGACCTGAGCGATAATTAGCTCCTAGCTTTTTAATCTTCTACGAGATAATAATAATAATTATTAGTGTATTATTATTACTAGATCTATTATTATTCCTGAAGATTTGATAGTTCAAGTATTGAAACATCCGAGTATTCAAATATCTGAATATAATAAAACGTATGTCATCGCCGATCAATCGCCATCAAAAATTTTAAAGTAAAAAGAAAAGTACCGACGTGGGTTCGAACCAAGAACCTCCACGTTACTGGTCAAGCGCCTTGACCACTGAACCGCCATCACTAGGCGGTACACGATTGTCTTTAGTCTGGTTACGTTAGGTTTCTTTGCCTCCCCTTGCAAAGTTGTATGTTATATTTCTTCGTTTCAATAAGTCTTTCGTATTTCTTTTATGGTGATATAAGTGAATAATCTTCGGCAAAGTTTATATTAATAACTTGAGTTGTTCTTAAACCTTTGGTTCACAAGTTTGTTTCTTCTCCACACGAAACTAAAGATATGCCAGATTTAATTCTCATACTCTGTATCAGTTTCAAAGCAGTCGCCATTACCTGGTCAAAGACTTATGTCCGCCACGATACATTTCGGTTGCTAGGCTTTGCAATCAGTTTACATCATGTGACAATACATGAAAGCTATTTTATTCTACTTTATTCAGCTTAAAATACAGATTACTTTGATGTAAATTATGACGGGAGGAATGTAAATGTATCGAATAGAGCAAAACTTCTCTACCTCCGATCCAAGCCTTTGCATTATGTTTTCTGCATAAATGATGTAAAGGTAATGCTCTAAATAGAAGAGGGGGGAGTATGCGGGGTATACTTCCTTAGACCTTCCACTTCGAGCACTGCGTAAAGGAATAGCAACACAGTTTAAAACCGAGATCTTGTTTTCTCGAATATTTTCAGTGCGTAGTTGATGTTCTATTGCGACATTGGGCAGGCATATCCCGTCACGGACCATAGCTGTGCCGTGACCCAGTTTAGTACTTATCTATATTTCCTAGCTAATTTCATGACTATTTCAATATGTATTTATTATTTTAATACCAACGTCCTAGCCACACTGGAATATCATTCCCCGTGAGATCAGCGAGGTCTAGTAGTTCTGGGTCTGGTCAGAGGAAAGATAAGTGTGACCATCCGTACTCACCAGACGGTGTTGGCGTTGCGGTGTCCACCCAGCGTCGTGAGGACAATTGAGAAGCTACTTGACAAAAAAGTAGCAAACTGCGGACTAGGAAGCCAGCATTAACGGTGAGGGTAGCCGATCTGCTGACAACACATCACCCCACAGGAATAAGCGCCATTAAGTCTAGGTGTCCTAAGAGCTGTTGCGTCAGGAATTTAGTTACCATTATCATTATTATTGCTAATAGTAATAATATTAGCAATAGGCTTAATAAAGATTCTGTCTGCTCTGCTGGTATTTAAGTACATACATTATTTCTAACTTTATGATATAGTTAAGCAGGTCAATAATAGGTCAATTTCTTTCTAATGTGATTCATCACGTATGTGTAAACTGGACAAACTACAAATTAGGATACTACACACAGGAAATTAATAATGATAGCTTTATTACTCACAAGGAAACACCTTATATTGATAGGAGCATTGCCCAATCAAACAATGTGCAATCGGTAGAAGAGTGAAGAAAAGGGAGAAATCCAAAGTTTTACGGGCCGACACCTAAAAACACAGAAGATACACTGACATAGAAACAACTTCAAAATGATTAAAGTAATCAAAATAACATTTACACAACAGTATACCTAGTCTAGCCATAAATTCTGTCACACACTTTTTTGTGAATATATGAAATACGGTTTGAGATTTTTCAATCTGCTTTTAATATGTTATAACCACATATATTCTTCACAATTGGCACCTATCAAACTTCAAAGCGTCCACCATTGGCACGCACACAGGCTTTGAGTCTCTTGGGCCAGTCATCTATTGCAGTACGGAGAGTATCAATCGGAAAATCCGCCACTGCTGCCACCAAGGAACACTTCAAACTTTTAAGTGAAGGGTCTCTTCTTCCAGACCATGTCTTCTAACACTGCCCACAGCTTGTAGTCCAGAGGGTTTAAATCGGGGCTACCAGAATTTCACTCAGCACTGAAGATGAAATCTGATACATTGGCCTCCAACCACTGCTGTGTCATCCTTGCCTTATGAGCTGGCGCAGAATCCTGCTGGAAGGTCCAGTGATCATTGTTAAACATGTCACTCAAGTCTTTCACAATAGGTTCCTGAACAGTTTCCAAATATACCCTGGCACTTGTTTTTACACCTTGCTCACAAAAATGAAGTCTGGTGTGGTCTTCATAGCTCACCTCCACCAAACCATGACTGAGGAGGGGTGATGACCTCTCTGAACCTTAGGAACTCTCCCACGAGCTTCTCGGGAGCTTGCTGTATATATCCTGTCATTTTCGCGGTTAAGGCTGTTGCTACCTCTTTGTCAAGTCGAGTTTTCCCCTATCTAATAACATTATAACTTTTTTCGAATTTTTCTCAGTAAGCAATGAACAAATCCCTACAAAAATTTGCATGGAGTCAGGTCAATAATAAAGGATTCCTTATATGAGCTTATAATTTTAGTAAAAGCCTCCAATTAAGTTATTCATTCCCCCCTTTTTTTCATGTGAAGATTTGCAACAGTGCGATCTCTCTTTCTTCCTGTTTGTGTTAGCAGCGTGCGAGAAATTCGGGCTAGCCATTTAAAACAGGTTTTAAAACTCTGTCCATAACGCATCTGCGGAATGAATGTTTCTAGCCCTGTCGCCTTTTTTGAGGACAGATTTATGGCACTCAGGAAGAATGGGCTCTCTTTATTTTCTTTGCTGAACCTATTGCTTTTAGTATATTCGTCCAGTCTTATTGGAAATTTTTGTGGTTACTTTCAAACCTAGCAAGCACGAGGTGCCTCTTGCATCTCGTGTATTTCAAAGTCTTAGATTTAGTGATTGGTTATACAAATATAAATTAACAGACGGCTGTGATTCTAGATCAATCTCCTGTGTGAAATATTATTATTATTATTATTATTATTATTATTATTATTATTATTATTATTATTATTATTATTATTATTATTATAGGGAATCCGTAGAACAACAGCCTGTAAGGTGCGGCTTTGACACTAGTAACCTAGTTAAAATGTGAGGTCACCACATAGGTTCTCCCTTGCCGGTAATGCTCGTTTCCCTGCCGCCTTTAGCGTGGGAGATCCTTATTCGATTCCCGGCGGGAGCTCATGTGGTTCGGAATCCACGTTAATCAGTAGTCTCGTTTCATATAGCCTCGCTGCTGAAAGGGACGTTAAAATCAATTCATTGTTTCCGTGCCGACACCAGCTAGGTTTTCACATTGAATACACTAGCGCTCTTTCACTTTTGTAATCTCTTGGAAACAGGTAAACCAGTTAAGGTAGAATTTTGGACTAATAATTATAATTATAATATGTATCGCTTTAACAACTTTGAATACTATTATAGCATTTTTATGCTAAATAGTAATATTTTTTTTTTACCACATGCGAAGAAAATTTAGAAATAAACCTTCTTTTGTTACACAAATTTGTTCTTAGCGTGAATGCTGTCGAATCTATTCCTAGTGATGACAAATTTTTCGGTATTGATTCAGTATCGCGAATCAATTGGGAAATTGAGGAACTGACCACACATTACCCTTCTTATAGAGCGCATTTGTAGGAGAAAGTGAACTGTAGTATCAGGGATTCTTTTATTACAGAAGAAAGACATCTATACATTATGAAATAGGTACTTTTAATGTAGATACAAATATCATTTTCTATTATTATAACTTTTCGAAATATGAATAGGGATTTATTTCTTGGTTACAGGATATAGTGTAACCTGATAATAATAACCTTGAAACTTACGCATTCTACACATGGAATATTTATTTCCAAACGGTGGAAGTGAAATTGTATATATGGCTACAACACATACAGTATTATACAAATAGTACAACATATATTATTAACAGAATAATTTTAATTTTATACATTATCTTTTGATGCTTCATTTTAAAATACAGGCCTTACTTTTTATTGAAGTACACCCGTTTGTCAATGTCATACTTATTCAACTAAAACATTTTCGCATGAGTATAAAAATATGTGATGGAATACTGTTTCATCAAGCTACCACATTAATGAAATTCGAGTCGAGACAAAAAATATACAAGTTAAAATATACACACACATCAGCGAGAACATTATGACTATCTACCTAATTGTCAGTATGTCCACCTTTGGCACGGATAACAACGGCGACACGTCTTGGTATGGACGCAATGATCCTTGGTAGATCGCTGGAGAGAGTTGGTACCACATATGCACACAGGTCACCTGATTCCCCGTAAATTACGGGGAATGGGCGATGCGCTCTGACGTAACGTTCAATCACATCCCAGATGTATTCGATTGGGTTCAGATCCCGCGAGATGGGCGGGTAGCACATCACTTGGAACTCGCCCCTGTGATCTTCGAACCACTCTATCCCACTCCCGGCCTTGTGGCATGGTGCATTATCTTGTCGAAAAATGCCACTACCGTTGGGAAACATGGTCGTCATGAAGGGGTGTACGTAGTCTGCAAACAGTGTGACGCCTGGGCCGTTGTGGTGCCTTGCTCGAGCTCCACTAGACACATGAATGCTCCCAGAAATTGTTTTCAAAACTGTTTCTGAGTGAATACTTTCTTCAAAATAATATTACAAATTATAGAAAGATTTTCGAGACATTAGAGTCGAGTCGAGATTTTTACGAGCAGTCTCGACTCGACTAGTGTCTCGAATCGAAAATTCGAGTCGAGAAATAAGTTTGTATCGCCCCTCCTCGAATTTTACAAAGTGTGTCTCGACTCGAATTCGAGTCGAGATTCGAGACATGTCTCGACTCGTGCGCATCCCTAGCTAGTGCCGTTTATAGCTTGTTTCGAGTGTTATTTATGAATACAGTTAGGGGAAACTTTCTGCTTAAGTACAAGGAAGCCCGTTGGGGATGATTTGAACGTGGCAAGTATATAACATGCTATTACCCAGAAATCACATCTATGGTACATCCTTTTTTCAGAGTTTCATTTCTTCCGCGTATAACGCTACATGCAAATAAGATCTCTGGTTCAAGGAAAATTCGAAACACCATCTAAGTAGCAAAGTACGTAAAGCAGCGATCCCTACTGTGAAACATTTAAACTGTGGATAGATAACCAACAAGGAGCTATTCTGTTAATTTTTTTATTTCGTTTTGCAATATGAACTGGCCCTTATTTGTTATAAATTTCCTGAGTTTTCCAGACGGAATTGTCTTCCAATAAGAACATAATAGGTTATCTAAAGCTCAATAAATCCATTTCAACTGGAATACAAAATTATTTGCAATGTCGTATAATATTGGTAACGTTATGTTCAAAAATCACTTACAGTTAACATAGAAACCAAGGAACACTACTAGCGTCTCTCGTATTTTTTGGGAGAATTAGTTTTAATGAGCAGCTTTTCCCTCTTTCTACCTTTGATTTATTGACCTTTGAAAACAACAGTAATAGATGTTCTTCTCGTACAAGGTTTTTAAGAGATGAAGAAAATATTATACCGTGTGCCCAATATAAACGTAAATAGGAGCCCAAAGGTAAGGAACACCCGAAAATGAGACTGCTTCAATGCGGCTGAATTCCAAGATAGATAGATAATCAATTTACACGGTAGCATGTAATGCATGTCTTGATCAATGAGAAAATGAAACTTCTACAAAACTAAGGTCAAGTTGGGCAAATGGCCAATTTTAGGGTTACCATATTCTGAAATGTCAAAATGTGAGCATACTTCTACATGTACTCCCCTCCTTACCTGGGTAATATGCGGAAAGCTTATACTAAACACAATAGTAAGAAGTAGAGTTGAGTTGAGTTGATTTTAGTTTAGCGTCCCGTTTAGCAGCGAGGCTATATGAGACGTGGACCTACTGATTAACGTGGAATCCGAACCACATGAGCTCCCGCCGGGAATCGAACCCGGGTCTCCCACGCCAAAAGTAGTAAGAAGTAGAGTCCCGGTGTGACTAGAGTTAGCCATGTTCAAGACAACGAAACAATTTGGTCAGGAAATGTATGTGGATGGAAATTTTAACTCTCAAAATGCGGACATGTCTGTAAAAATGCTAATGTATGGTAACCTTACCCAACGTACTTAGAGATGTGTGCAAATTAACAGTATTATTTGTGTAATATGAAATCTGTGGTAATTTCCATTTAGTTTCTTGGAGTTTAATTAGTATAAAAGTGCGGAACAAGTTTTTTTTTTTTCTTGCTTTGCTTTGCTTTGCTTTTAAAATAGTATACGAAGTTGTGACTATAACTCCAAAGGCAGTTATTTATACATATGCAGTAATTTATATTATGCATGAAATATGATGATAATGCATTTGAAATTTGTTTCAGGTGGAAAGAAAAGACAAAGAACAGTTACCGGATACAGATATAGTGATTATACATAAAAATCTGCTCCTAGAAACGCTTTAGTAAATAACGTTGTTCAATATAGATTTTCTAATGGAGTTATGAATAACCATTTTTGGACAATTTTAGAGTGCTAAACACGAAAATAGCACTGAAAAAGCGAGATTAGTTTTTGTTTTGAATTGTCGCGGAGAAAAGGGTGAATCTAAAAATTACACTATTCTCCAAACTTTAGTAGGTACCGGTATTGTGTAACGGAGACATAAGCAGACATTATTGGATAAGGGTGCTGAAGACGAAAATGGCAAAAGGGTTTCTTGTTTTGGTGTTACAGAGAAAAGGGAGGAAATGGAAATAATGAAAGGTTTATGTATTTTTACGACTTTCATGTGGGAACTTCACAAATTCTGCACATTTTTAAAGCCACGCATATTATGGCCTTTGTATTATTTTTATAGGTTTTGTATGCTATTTTATTCAAAAAAGTTATAATAATAATAATAATAATAATAATAATAATAATAATAATAATAATAATAATAATAATAATAATAATAAAGTGATATTCGCTTTCGTATACACTAAAAGTATCTTTATTCAATAGAGACAGTTCGCCTCTAATTGCTTACAACTGTCTATCCATGAACGGGGGAAAAGCTAATGTAAAAGAAGAATGGATTTGTTCTCATTGTTTTTATTTCTTTTTTTCTGCTTTCAGCAAAGAAAACGTTCTCCAACGCCTCCTCACTGAAATGCCATAAATATGTCATTCTTGAAAAGGGTCCCCTCACAGCTGTGGACAATGTTCAACCTCAAAGTAACCCTCCGCAACCTGCTAGAAGAGAGAACCGAGTGTCGTCAATGCGTTGTTGCGAATCTTCACATGATAAAAAAGGGGGGAATGAATAACGTAATTGGAGGCTTTTAGTAAAATTATAAGCTCATATAAGGAATCCTTTATTATTGACCTGACTCCATGCAAATTTTTGTAGGGATTTGTTCATTGCTTACTGAGAAAAATTCGAAAAAAGTTCCAATGTTATTAGATAGGGGAAAACTCGACTTGACAAAGAGGTAGCAACAGCCTTAAAGCTCTCTTCAATGGTAAAGATTTTCTCGTCGGCAAAGAGGATTTGCCGATGTCCATTGTTGGCGTACCGCTGTATGAGCTGTCTTGCTTCAGTTTCCTCTGCTGCTTTAGCTGTGGTGTCAAGAAATGCTCCGTGCTCCGCCGATAAGCTCTGGCCTTCAGGTCTTCAGAAAGTAACCTGGATATTGATCTTGGGGCCATGTTGAGCTCCCGTGCCATGATCTGCTTCCGGAGTGGATTTCGCCGCACACGAGCAGCCACTGCTTTAACAGCTGCCATTGTTCTCACACTGCGAGGACGACCATCCCTTCACCGGTCACGTACACTGCCGATCTCAGTAAACTGCAGGATTGTGCGGTAAAAAAATCTTTTGCTGATTTTCAGAAGTTTCAGCAGTTTGAAAATCTCACTTGGTGAATTTCCACCGTTATGCAAGGCAAACACTGCAACTCTATTTTTGTACTTACTCCATTCCATGCTTAAGCGAAGCAGATCCATCCATTCTTTTCCTGTTCGACACACACTGGCCAGGGCTGACCTTGAGCTAAATTGTACCTTGCCACCTGCACAACAGGTTCTACAGTCAAAGCCAAAAGTTTGTGACAATATTTATGGCTAGACTAGGTAGTAAGCAAACATTATACCCACAGACATGCTCAATATCATATGTAATGCAGTGTTGCCAACTGAGCACAAAATGAAGTATTGTAAAATGTAGGGATGGTACCGAGACCGAGACGGACTTTTTTATACCGAGACGAGACCGAGACCGAGACGGACTTTTAAAAACCGAGACGAGACCGAGACCGAGACAGACCTCTATAAATCGAGACGAGACCGAGACGAGACTTGGGTCAGTCTCGAAAGTCTCGGTCTCGTCTCGAATATTGATATTGATATATACTAAAATTGCCTTCACTCAAACTTTGTTTCGTTGCTGTGTTAGATAATATGAGAGGGGTTGACTGATGTACAGTGGCGTATTTAGGGGGTGGTTATCAGGCTCAAACCCCTCCCGAAATAAATTTGTGATAATTTTTTGCATTGCACGTACAACGCAAATGTTTCTTACTGGTTTCTCAAGCCTCTCCAGAAACCAAATCCACTGCTGATGCAAATAGAATTCTCTCTCTCTCCCTCTCCCTCTCTCTCGCTCTCTCTCTCTTTCTCTCTCTCTCTCTCTCTCTCTCTCTATATATATATATATATATATATATATATATATATATATATATATATATATATATATATATATATATATATATATATATATATGGTCGCGGTGCCACCCAGGTCCGCCCTGCATAGGTTCCCGGGGCCCAATTTTAATTTTAAATGGAAGCAAGGGGTGAGTGGTACCTCGTTCGATAGATCTTGAAAAACTAAAAAGCATTGTGCCAAAAGATCTTTCATATCGGGCACTGTATTCAAAATGGCCGACAAGACATGTTGCCTCTATTAGATACAGTTAAAACGTGCAGTACCACTAATATGAAAACGGTTGAACATAAATGAACCGAACAAAAACTCAAATAGAAAATGTCATGTGGCACATCGATTGATATTGTCGCAGAGGCTCCCAGGGCCACCTTTAATGGAGGCCCAGGGCGCAACCTCAAAATTGTAAATGGAAACATGGGGTGAGTGATACCTCGTTCAACATATCTTTAAAAACTGAATAGAGCTGTTGCAAAAGATTGTTCATATGAGTCACCGTTTTCAAAATGACCACCAAGACATGGTACCTGCATCAGGTAAAACGTCCAGTATCACTAATATGAAAACACCAGAAAAAAATATTCGAATAGGAAATCACAGAGGGTATTTATCATTCTATAGCTCGGGAATGTTGCAACAGTCGAAAAGATGATTAGAGTGAAAGTGCCATAATGGAAAGGAAGAAATTTAACTCCTAGAAATTTATCATAACCTCACTCCGCAAGTGAGTGAAGCGGGAAGGATCGGAGAAATTGCAAATGAGAGCCTTAGTTTTTGCAAATTGTATCTACGAAACAAAGTTATTTGAAATGTGTTTTAATAAGAGATAAATGTCCCTGTAATGGGATAAAGTATGTAAAATTCTTGTTAAATGGTACCTTCCATTTTGATTGCAGGCAATGGTTTGATGCAAAAATGAATCAACTGAAATGCGAAACCAATTTGTCGAACAATGCAATTTTAGAACAATGTTTTCAAACGTTGGTTTTGTTCAACAGTCGTCTGCATGATATTGGTTAGCTTCTTTTCCTTCATGTCTTCTTGCATGTGATAGAATATGAGTTTCACTGAGATGTCCACAGTTACATTCCGAATAACTTTCAACGGTAATTTCAGTTGTGATCCTTAGTAACGAAACGGTACATACTGATGCAGATATGTCCCAAGAATCTTGCACGCATTACGTTAAATTATCAGGGGCGAAGAGGCGGGCAAAATGTTGTTAAACTTGAATTTCGCCTTATTTTTTTAACCCTTATTTCACTTTATTTTTATTCATTATAGTACCAGTCATTTGTACACACAAGTGCTTCAGACAAACCATATCTATTGCAAATAAAAGTGAGGTTCTCATTTGAGATTTTACCATTCATTCCCGCTTCACCCACTTACGGACAGAGATCGGAAAGATAATTTTCTATCATTTTCTCTTTTGCATAATGTTAATTATACTTTAATAATATTTTTCTCCGTTGCATTATACTCGAGCCGTGGAATGATAAATACCCTCTGTGCTTTCCTATACGAGTTTTATTCTGTTCATTTATCTCCAACTATTTTCATATTAAGGGGCTAGTGGTACTGGACGTTTTATCTGATACAGGCACCATGTCTTGGCGGCCATTTTGAAAACGGTGACCCATATGAAAAATCTTTTGATACAATACTGTTTAGTGTTTCAAAATGTATCCAACAACGTATCACTTGACCCATATTTTGGTTCAAAATTTCTAAGTTTGGCCCCCTTGAAAGGCAGCCGTGGAGCACTGCGAGAACATTAATCGACGCGCCCCATGCCTTTCCTCTTTCACTTTCTGACTGTTCGTTTACCTCCAACTGTTTTCATATTAGTGGTACTGGACGTTTTATCAGATACAGGCACCATATCATGGCGGCCATCTTGAATACGGTGACCAATATGAAAAATCTTTTACCACAACGCTTTTTACTTATAAAGATCTATGGAACGAGGTATTACTCGCCCCATGTTTCCATTTAAAATTTTAAAGTCTGGCCCTGGTACCCAATGAAGGGTGGCCCCGGGAGTCACCGCGACAACACCATTCGGTGTGACCCATGGCATTTCCTATTTGAGTTTTTCTTCGGTTCATTTATGTTCAACCGTTTTCGAGATATCTCCGTGGAAAGATTAAATATATACATATATCCGTGGACCAGGTATATGATCAAGGGAAGGGCTAAACCATGGTTTGCCGCTTTATCCAGTGTAAAGAAAGTAGGATTGAAACTCATTTTATCCAGTGTATACCAGAGCGTTAAGGGGGGCTATAGTCCCTATAGCCCTCCCGTATGATCTGCGAAAGATATATATATTAAAAATGCTGAAATTTTGTACCAAGTTGAGAAATTCTTCTAGATACTCGGCAATATCACTAGATAAACAATGTTGCTAAAAGCAAAATAAAGTTGTATTTTCTCAAATTGCGCTACGTAAAGTATTACATATTTCTTATTTAGTTATTTAACAAAACCACAATAGCCCATACATTATTTAGTGTGACAAAGGACAACACAGTATCATTAACATCAACATTTTGGAAATTTCTAATAACTCAAATGGCATGGACGGTGCAATGCGCATCAACTGTATCTTAGCTTCAAATACTGTGATCATGGTATAATATATTTCGAATGAATGAGGGAACAAAGTTACAAGAAACGAAAAATTTAAATGTTTCTAAAGACTTTACTTCGAAAACGCGCTGACATATCACGTCTCATCATGCAGATACTTCCAAAAGACTTAAATGCTTATAACGCCATTTACAACAACTGTTATTTCACATCGTTTCAGAGATACCAAACACATTGGTAGTGATTGTTATACTGCTTAAAATGCTGTATTTGTATTAAATTTTTATAATGATTATTGCTTTCCTTTGCTTCTATAACATTACAACAATAGTTTTTGGTGGTTTTAATTACAACAAGTCGCAGTTACATTATTTTAAGCAGCGCTGCCCACTTAAATAAATTGCTAAATATTATTCTAAATATGTACAAATAACGTAGATGAACTGCAAGATATTTTAAAATTACTCGTAGTTTGTTTTATGGTGCAAGAATGCTTTCAAGAGAAGACGTTTTTCATAGTCTTTGGGCTCCTTATAATGTTAATGTTTAAGTCTTCGTTCCAGCAATACATGTAAATGCAAATTGTAACTGAAATTAAATGTAAGTGATACATTTTCAGTAACACTAGTTGTTCCCCCTAAGCCTTAGGCCTGGTGTACACTTCAGATTAAGACCGTGTTTAATTAAAAGTTCTAATTACACACTAATTACATTTCATTTGCTTTAGTTTGACCACCGATCACATTAAACTGGACCCATACCACATAGCTATATGCAATTGTTCAAGGACTTACAGTTAGTAATACACAGTGTTCACTTTTGTTTTGTTTTGTTTTAGTTTAACGTCCCACAGTTATGCTAGGGCGGCTAAAGGAGACGTGGAGCTAATTATTATAAGTGGAATCCGAACCACTTCGGTCGTTCAACTTTACCCCTACCGGAAATCGAACTCGAGACCACTCGAACCGAAATCAAGAGTGCTAGCCGCTAGACCAAATGGGGGTTCTCACATTATGTTGATTTAAATCATTCAGTCAGTGTTGCCAGATTCGAAGATTAAAAAGTAGCGTGTCTGTACTCCGAAAGTAGCGAATTCGAATTATTTGTAGCCCAAATATATAGAAATGAATACTGATAATGCTAATGAAATTTAATATGAGCTGGAAAATGTGCTGGACGTATTGCAAGAAGAAATTATGATCGACGGACGAAAACAATTCTAGACTGGACACCACAAGACAAAAACAGCCTAGGAAACCCCCGCATACAAGAAGGTGTGACGAAATCAAGAGCCACTGAGGACTAACCTGGAAAAGAATTGCCCAAGTTAGATAGTTGTGAAGACTTGGAAAAACCTTCATCCAGCAATGGATTGATAATGGTTGATTATGATGGTGGTGATGATTTTATTATATCTAAACCTCGGAGGTAAACTAAACCAAGTCATAATTTCGTAATTTTACAGAAGCGATAAACTGGTTCCTCAACTAAGACTATATACATAACTTTTACTAGGTAAGGTAGGGTAAAAATGGATTCACTATTTAATGAAAGTCGTAGAACGAAAAAAGTATATTTGACTATTCAATCCATCATGTTGCAGCAAAACTACGAAAATTAACACAAAAGAAAACTAGAAAGTTAAGAATCACTTGTTTTGGCCAGTGAGAAAAAAATAGATACAGATAACTCGAATTACCTATATACTTATATAATATGTATGACCATGTTTCGCAAGTAATTTTTAATCAATATAAAATTTCAACTTAAGGAAAGCAAGATTAGTTTTCTCGAATAAAGATTGCATGCACCGTTGAGAGCTCAGGAATAAGATTTTTCTATGTTACGGCACTGTATATGTGCTTACGTAATACAGTACGACCTTATGAACTTGTATAATAAACAGAATGCACTTAAAATGAGAAGCGAATTATGCGAAACATCGGACTTTTAATCTAACTTGTTTTGTGATCCAACTCGAGACCTCACATAGCAAAGATGAGTGTAGTAGCTCCCACCACAAGGTTCAGGACGTACGTGTTATAAAGTGTCAATTAAACACGGAGATGTGAAATGGTAATAAAGCATTTCATCAATTTCAAACAAAATACGTATATTGTAGTAATAATTTACCCTATTTGTTAAGATAATGAAAGTTATATTCTGTTTTTAAAATGACAGTCAAAGCAGAATGTATTGAATAATAAATGAGAAATTGTAAAGTTTCAATTTCGGTACGATTAAATACATTCATGCTGCTATGTGTTACGTTATCCGTTAGGAGGTATTGAACAATTCTGATTCAAAGGAAGGAAATAAACTACTGTATAGTACTGGAGTTAATTTAATAGAGTTTAATTGTATAGGCAGTTCTGAGGTTATATGAGACAAAGTCTATTGCTGAAAGTGAAATATGGGTTCTATTAGGGTTTTAGGGTGATATACCCACTGATCATTGAACCTGGAATACGCGCATGGAAAGCATTAGCACTAGCAAATTAGCTATGAAGAGGTACACCATATCATAATTCTAAGTCAAAATGAAGGGAAAAATAAGAGGAAACGACAGACTGTACGAGAATAATACTTTCACTATTTTAATTTCACGCTATTTATTTCGAGACTTTCGAGACTTTCGAGACGAGACCGAGACTTGGTACTCGAGACCGAGACCGAGATCGAGACAAGCATCTGTTGACCGAGACGAGACCGAGACCGAGACGGTGATTTTTTACTCGAGACGAGACCGAGACCGAGACCGTTATTTATCAACCGAGACGAGACCGAGACTGTACAAAGTCTCGTCTCGTCTCGTCTCGATACCATCCCTAGTAAAATGGCACCGAACACAAATTACAACATGTAGAAAATCTAATTATGAGTACTACCATCCTGTGAAGTCTGATGTACAGTTTTGCCAACGTTTGAGGATAGGCCTGTATGAATTCCTATATGAATCTTGGATGTAGAAGAGTACATACAGTACACGATTTGAACTGGTTAAAACTAACATATAAGACCACAAACAAGAATACAATCACTGAAATACAAAAATAATGAACGAATCAAAGTGTCAAAGTAGTTTTGCACAAGTGGAAAATCAGAATAGTATCAAACAGAACACACAAAACTGAAATGATGCATGTACTTGGGTTGACAATTGATTAGCAGGTTTACTTTTCTAATGCACTTAATATTATATCCCCTCAGACATTACACTGGTCTACAGTGAATTTTTTACAGAAACGAAAGTAGCCAATCTTTATAGATTTCGAGGCGCTGAACACGAATATCACACTTAAAATTAGCTGGTAGCTCAGGGTTGCCAGTAAATATGGAATTTACAAAAAATTCACGTTTTTCACATTTATTTTGTTAGGTTTTACTCAGGAACGTATAATTACGTCCCTATTTATCGTTGCGAAATGTCGATGACCGTGCTTTCTGAAAATTTAACAATCATTCCAGTAACTGGTACCGTTAGGAAATTATATACCCATATATTCTTGTGTTTATCTCTTGCGCGACTGTCCCACTCACATATATAACAACAATACTTAGTATAACCTCCTTGCAAACCCAACAAAATCGAAATTACTTTGAAATCTCCACATACTAGCCATTCATGCTGATTGTAACTAATGACGCGTAGAACAGATTTCAACGTAGTGTACGTTTCTTTCGCTAAAGCAGCATATGCGACAGGGATGGATGGTCTTTCGTTATTATTATGTAACAGTACACCCTTCAGGCTTGTTTTGGAACCATCTATGAATAGTCTCCACTCGTCCGGTTTGTATGAAATATGTAGGTCATGAAACAAACCTTCAACATCACTGCAGAATGTAATGTCACCTTCAGTACTGAAATGCTTCTCAAGTTCTTTCTGACGATCCCGACAAACTGACACTCGCACTGTTTCAGCTAGAAGGTTCCACTGCTGCAGCAGGCACGTAGCCAGGATTTCGTAATAGGGGGGGTCCGAGACATGAAATACTGTGGTTATCGCACCAGAGTTCGATTATTCTAAACTATTTCACTGGTAACATATATTGGTTTGTTCAGTCTGGATTTCGTAATGGGGGGGGGGAGTTGAGTTGAGTTGATTTTAGTTTAGCGTCCCTTTCAGCAGCGAGGCTATATGAGACGTGGACCTACTGATTAACGTGGAATCCGAACCACATGAGCTCCCGCCGGGAATCGAACCCGGGTCTCCCACGCCAAAGGCGCGTACGCTAACCGCTTAGCCACGGAGGAGCTCTGGGGGGGGGGGAGTTTGATATGAAATATTGTGGTTATCACACCACGGACTTGATCAATTTAAACTATTTTACTAGCAACATATATTGGTTTGTCAAGACTTTAAAAGTAGGACATGTTAGCAAGGGCGCCGATTTCTCTAAATTTGGGGGGATCCATTCAGATGCAGAAGGCATATATGAGGATTTTAAGACAAATTGCATTCAAATTATGCCAATATATTGTATAGTCTATTCATAAATACAACAAGGGGGCCCACATGACCTTTGGGGGGGGGCAGGGCGACCTCGGTCCCTCAGGATCGGCGCCCATGCATGTTAGTAAGTATTTTAGTAACAAACTATGAAGAAATCTCGAATGAAAGAATATTTATAAAAATATTTTTTAAAAATTTACAATATTTACGTTCCTTCTTTTATTCATCCAAATATAACAATTTTCCTTTCATTATGACCTCAACTATTAAAAAAAAAGTACGTATCCAATAATGTCTTGTAAAATATTTTATATCTGCGTTCCTTTCTCTGTTGAATCAAATGTTAACAGGTCTTGCTTTCCACATAACTTTTTTGTTTTATTATTCCGTCAACTACTGTCTGTTCCAAATGACAAGTTAAAGGACCAGTAGAAAACCGTTTCTGAAATAACATGGTTGATACTACAGGGAAGCGATGATAAAAAATTATTTTTTATTTTTATCTTTATATTTTATTTTTATTTTTAACGCTGATTTTTCCTATTTCTTGTTTCTTTTTGTTTCGTCCTTCCTTATTTTTTTCTTTCTGGTCTCGAAGGGGGGGGTCCGGACCCCCCGGACCCAACCCTTGGCTACGTGCCTGGCTGCAGTCGTGAGGCTAACACTTCAGATTTACACTTCGGGAGGTCTAAATCCCTAATCAGATCACTGAGTTCACGTTGTGTGATTTTGTGTGTTTCGCTGGATAAAGATGGCGTAAATGATCAACAACACTGGTGGATGGATGCACTTCTTCGGCTGGATATGTAGGATCAGCATTCTCGCTATCACTGCTATCACCGCTATGTTGTTGCGTTTGGGGGAACAGGAACTGGCAGTCCTTGTCCATGAGGCACAGGGCGAATTACAGATGGGATGTCAGGGTATTCGATATTTCTCTTCGTTTTGGTATTGATTCCTTTCTTCAAGGGCGGTGTCATACAAAAATAGCAATCAGACACATGATTTGTGGGTTCACGCCAAATAGCAGGCACGCCAAACTTCATGGAGACGTTTTTCCCATGCATCCAAACATTTAGTACGGAGGAACACGACGTACAACACACGTGTGGAGCCCAAGATTTGTCTTGGTCTCCCACTCGACAACCGAAATACAATGAATAGGCTTTCCTTACTGCATCAGTAAGTGGTCGCCTTCTATTACCACAAATAGCGTCTGCACAAATGTAACAAAAGTTATCAGGATTGTTCTTGCAGGTGCGGGGCATTTTTATGAAAACCGACACTCGTTCAAATAACACAAACACTCACAGTTTAAAATGAAATGAAATAGTTGAGTTTTACGTCCCACGGTTATGCCTGTTAGGCTAAAGGAGATGGTGATGATGAGTAATGAATGAAATGGTGGAATGAAGAAAGTGGGAGGAAACGGGAGAACCCCGAGAAAACCCACGCACACGGTGTTTGCCCACCACAAAGTTCACTTGGCGGGGGCTGGGATCGAACCCGGGACCCCAAGCACCAGAGGTGAACGCTCTACCACTGAGCCACCGCGGCCCCACTCACAGTTTAATTCAAATACTTTACTGTATATACATTCACCACCAACCACCTCTCAACCAAGACACAAGTACAGTAAAAGAGGGCACGGACACACACACGCACGCTGCCAACAAGTTTGAGCCTGTCGAATGATCAGGTGATTGGACCGTGGGCACACGAGTGAGCTTTTAGCATTGTTACCAGATCCAACAAGTACAACTTGCTTAACAACGGCAGCAAAACCGTTGTCACACTTCTTTTTATATTGCTATTATAGCAACAACGCAATTCATTTGTTCCCTAAGTACGTGTGACATTTACCTCTTCGAAATTTCTTGACAATACGGTCATCCCATGGGAAAAATATTTTTTTGTGTGTGGATGTGAATAGAATATAAATTGTTGGTGTCAACCAGGGACGTGTAGTGCATATTACCGCTGTTACCGGCGGTAACGGTAAAAATATTACAGTTTTTCGTTGTTTTCATATATCTTCAAATTTCATTATCGACAAGGGAAGATGTTTACATTTTCCTTTTTCTTTTCTTTCTTTCTTTTTTTTTAAAAAAAAAGTTTGGATGGCCTATGCTTCATTTACATTGTGAACGAATGCAACATGCCAACACCAAATAGGAGCATGCTGTTGTTGATACCGCAGGATTTCAGAGGTAACGCGAACCCCGATAGCGGTCATTCACTCCAGAAGCATCTTTCAGTGTGCCAGCGAGAAGCATCCTGTGGACTCGTATTTGGACTTTCGGAATGGCCCTTATGTTACCGTTCGGCTGAGTGGAACAGGAAAAAATAGGAACGTTCCCTGTCAAAACAAGGAGAATCTAGAATATCATCAACATGTATATTCTACTCACCGCCCGCTTAGGAGTCTATTCGCTCTCCTCTCGCTGTAGAGGATCGAGCGGGCGGTAATTCTACTATACTGTTTTGTTTGCTTCCCCATTCTAAGGATAGAAACTTGACTGTAATTTCAGTATTCAAAAGGTTATTTCATTGTCTTAACAGCATACAATTTCGGACAAATAAAAGTAGCAGGTTTTTCATACTAATAGCATTTAACACATGCTACTGGAAACATGTTCCAGTGCATTATTTATATGTTAATCTATCATTTTTACACAACTTTTGTATGTTAATACGTTATCTTTAAATTTGAATAATACAGCAACAGTGAACAAGAAGAATATATTCCATAGGATATTCTAACAAAAATTTAATGTAGGTTTACTTTGATTCAAAATAAAGTTTCTCATTGAATGTTAATTTGAGCTTATGGACATTATTTTTTTTTAAATTGAGATTTTATTTCTGTTTAAACAGTATATAAATTTAGATGGTTGTCTCATGCGTGAAGGAGCAAAGATATTGTCAGTCCCTGAAGTGTTATTAAATATACACAAATGCCTATTGATGAAACACATTGTGCTATATGGGAACTGTTTCAAGAGCAAGGGGGAATAGTAATGAGAGCAAAGCAGAGGTGTTGCCCGCGCTCCTTCCAATTCGAGTAATTATTATTATTTAGGATTTATGCTAATTAAGTTGAAATTTTTTTTTTTTTTTAAATTTAGTATAGAAAACTTTCGATGCAACAAATTTCCAACTCTAGCCGCTAACCTACTAGTTGAATTTGGACTTCGATGCAGTTTGATGTGTTGAAAAAGAACTGTGCAATCGTCTTCATCGTGCCGCAGTTTCGCTGTCTAACTAATTTTCAATACGGAAAACTTGTTGCTCAAACATACGATGAAACTCCAGTTATGGTTGGTAAGGTAGGGAACTGCAGCCTCTTGTTAATTATATTTTCATTCTTATGCCCATAGACTTAATTTAGTTTTAGAAAAGTCCGTTGATTATACAAAAGGGCATAGGCGTAAATAGCACCCCCGCAACCCTCGCGGCGGGGGGCGCACGAGCTCCAGGGGCGCAAAATATATAGAAACTAGGGCGCATAACTAAAGGTTGCGGGGGCACTGAAGCTTCAAGTTACGCTACTGGAAAAGGGTATAAGTTGCTTTTTTTTTTTTAAATTGTGTTGGGACTTGCTTCTTCTTCCTCGAAGTCTTCAAAAAGAACAAATGCTCTAGATTATGTAGTCAACAAAAGTATCCCAATAGTCTCAAACACAAGGTATGGAACTATAGGAGTAGGGTAAATGATGTGTTGTATAGCTTTAAAGATGAACTGTTAGGAGTCTTTAAATCCATGATGGATAAAATCGACGAATAGGGTTCTCAAACCAGAGTTTGTGTAGCAAAATTTCATCAAACCTTTCAAAGTTTTGACTTCAATTTTTTACTTGAACTGTTTTCTGTTATAGAATCAAGATAAGAAATCTTGTTCAATATCTCACAAAAGAAAGTTCATGATGTAGGATAGTTTCAATTCATTGAGGGATAGTTTCAATTATATTTAGTAAAAAATGAAAGAACATGAAGAGCCACATTGTTCTAAAAGGTCAAGAGTAAATGAAGTGGAATTTGACCACTTTGCCAATGCCTATAGTTTGAAATGGTTGATACTCTAAAAGAAAAAGTGAGTACTAGATTTTCTGATATTGAGAAACAAGAGTTACTTGTAGTATCAGCAACCGGTAACAATCGTCAAATTGTCACGCCACGTCACTGGTGTCAACGTATATTTTATGATTATATTTATCGAGTGCAGTTATTTATTGCAGGATTGCCAGCTGTAGGCAGAAGAAAGTCGGAATTTTGCAGAAAGGGAAAATATATATATATATATATATATATATACACAGAGAGAAAGAGAGAGAGAGAGAGAGAGACAGAGACAGAGACAGAGAGAGTAGATGGATAGATATAACTTTCTTAGAAAACAAACATGTAGGCAAAAGCAATTCTTTTACTGATGTCACAAGTGAAAAGTAGGGACTTACACAGCATCCTAACACAAGATGGTGTGGAGAAATTAGGTAGCAGTGTGAATATCTTGAAACGAATTATCCAAATAGATGGTTGTTAAAAAGTAATGGAAAGGCCTTAATCCAGCAATGGATCGATAACATTAGTCGAAAAAAAAAAAAACCTTTTCTCTAGCACACGGAAGAAAATACCTGCTTCTAATAGAACTTTTCACGTAGAATTCGAATCTGCAATCAGGTTTTTTCCATCATCCTCAGTTTTCCTGTGACAGAGGGATTTTCGGAAAATTTCCCCTCAAAGTTTTTTTTTTTTTTTTTTTTTTTACTGTTTTCATACCTGTAGCTCGGGTATCCTTAGGTATATAAACACACAAATTATATTGTATGTTAGCTTGATTTATACTTAGTAAGCCGTCAAGTTTCATAAGAATCGCATTATTCTTTCTAGAGAAATAAATATTTTTATATAAAAATACACTATGAGTACTGTTCATTTTACCATATTCATTAGTGCAGATAAAATCGCATATAACTTCCACGAAAATTACAATATAAGCACGGTTTATACCTCATTGGATTTGAAATGAAACATATTTTCAATTATGTATACACCGTGTCACCATTTTTTGTATGAGGGAATTTCTAGAGGGATTTTGTGGGAAATTCCCTCCAAAAGTAGTTTATAATACTTTTTGTCTTAACTTGCTATTTGTATATAGTGATACAGAAACAGGAACTACACTAAAACATAATTTTATGTCTACTTAATAAATAATACAAAAGAAGTGAGTGTTATCTTCTTAATAAATGAACACTTACTTACCTTAACTAAAATGTTTTAGTTGTCGACTTTCTTCTGTGTTTGGCTTCTGGAACATCTCTTTTGAGTGTCCAACAGTAATCAGCTAGCATTTGTGAACTCCACTGTCCCTGGTATCTCTTCTCCATAGGGGAAATGTCCTGATGAAAACGTTCTCCGTGCTCATCACTAACAGCACCAAGGTCTTCAGGAAAGAAATCCAGGTGGGATTCTAGAAAGTGAACTTTAAGGGACATGTTGCAACCCACTTCTTTGAATGATTGCAGGAAATCACTCACAATTTCACGGTAATTTGGGGCTTTCTGGTTTCCTAAAAAAAATTCTCTGTTAAACATTTAAATGAACACCAAGCTGCTTTCTCAACCGGAGTTAAGAGATCCTCAAATTTTTGGTCACGAATCAAACATCTTATTTGGGGGTCTACAAAAATCCCTTCCTTGATTTTAGCGTCACTAACCTGAGGAAATTTTTCCTTGAGGTAACAAAATCCTGCATTACTTTTGTCCATTGCCTTAACAAAGTTTTTGAAGAGCCCCAACTTTATGTGAAGAGGAGGTAGAATTATCTTATCAGGGCTCACCAGTGAGGAATAAACAACATTCTTCTGTCCAGAAGTTAATACACGCTTTAGTTACTCCTTCTTGATGTAATGTTCTGTTTTGTTCCTGCTGTCTCATTCGCAGAGGAAACAACAATATTTCGTATAACCAAGCTGCAAACCCATTAACAAAGAAATAACTTTTAAATCACAGCAAACGGTCCACTTGTCATACTGAATTCTTTCTAATACTATTTTGATGTTTCCGTAGGTTTCTTTCATATTAGTTGTATAAGCCAAAAGCACTGAAGGAAATTTGTTGCCATTGTGCAAAAGGACAGCCTTCAAACTAGTTTTGGAAGTCAATAAACAATCTCCACTCTGTACTTATATGTGCATGTCCGAGTGTATCCATCACAGCACATACATTATTATAATATACTAAATCATTTTCTCGAGAATAGTAGTTTTGAAACTCTGTATGACGGTTTCGAAAAATACACACTTTAGTGTCACGATGGAGCAGATTCCAGCCTTGAAGTCTAGAAGCAAGAAGTTCTGCCTGTGTCTTGGAGAGTTATAAATCCCGTAGGAGGTCATATAGTTCACCCTGAGTTATCAGATGGGGATCCAATGTAGATATGCTTCCTACATAAGTAGGATCATCTTCTTCATTTGGAACTTCCGTAGTTGCCTCAAGTACGTAATCCTCATTTACCGTAAGATGAGCAGGAGGTACTGGTACAGGTAATTCTGCATTGTGTGGAACTGGCCTAATTGCTGATGGCAAATTAGGGTACTGTACTGTGTGCTTAGATTTACTGGTTATTCCTTTTATCTGTATCATACAAAAGTAGCAGTCTGAAGAATGATCTTTTGGTTCCCTCCAGATCATCGGCACTGCGAAGTTCATGTTTTGTTCACCATTTGCCCACTCAGTCAGACGTTTCACGCAAGTACAACAAATGTAGTGAGGAGCCCAATTCTTATCTTAGTCTCCTACACAGCAACCAAAATATAACTGATAACACTTCCTCAAAAGTGGAGTAAAACATCGACGTTGCGATTTAAATGTCAACTCCCCACATACATAACAGAAATTGTCCGGGTGATTTACACACTTCCTCGGCATCTTGTATCCTGTAAGGTATCACACACACGAATCTACACTCCATCAATCATGAAGCAGCACAAACGTAATCTAACTCAGTTCATCACCACACAACGCAATCTATTCGAACTCCACAATGCACAAACACTTCAACTTACACGCGGCCACATCTAAAACACGTCCAGTTTGGACCGTCACTCAACGCTACTAACAGTCATCAGGCTCAGTGATGCTAGGTTCTAATGTTAAAATTTCCCTCAGCAATGCTCGAAAATTCCCTTTTTGAGATAAAATTTTCCCTAATTTTGGTCCAATACTATATATATATATATATATATATATATATATATATATATATATATATATATATATATATATATATATATATATATATATATATAGAGAGAGAGAGAGAGAGAGAGAGAGAGACAAAGAGAGAGAAAGAGATAGATAGATAATAGTTTAAAGAGAGCATTATTGCGTATCTATAACTAACTAACTAAATAACTCTATGGCCTATGGAACCCGGAGGTTCAATGCCACGTTCACAAAAGCTCTCCACTGACTTATATCCTTGGCCAATTGGATCAAGTTTCTACTTTGTATTCCTATCTCTGCGAGATCCATCTTAGTATTGTCCTCTCATCTGCGCCTAGGTCTTCCTAATGATCGTTTTCCGATTGGTCTTCCAGTCATGACTTTAAAAGCGTTTCTACTTTCTTCCATTCCAGCTACATGACCTGCCCACCTAAGCCTCCTAGACTTGACGACCCTAACAATTTTGGGTAAACCGAACAAATTATGTAGTTCCTCGTTATGAAGTTTCCGCCATTCCCCATTCCCGTTTATCTTGGGTCCGAATATTCGTCTCAGGATCTTGTTCTCAAATACTTTCAGTCTATGTTCTTCCCTTAGAGTAAGATTATTGCGTATCTATGGATTATTATACTGTGTTCATATCTCCACAACATACATTTGTGATTTTGATCTTCTGTTATTACTTCAAGGTTATTTTGTATGGAACAACATCCTGAAGCCAGGCTACGGAAGGCTTGTGGGGAAAAAAAGTTTGTCACTTTGAGTGTGGGATTCTGGAAAGAATGCCACCGTCTTTCGTCATACTGCAACAATGCTTAGTAACATAACATTTGTTGAAATGCTAAATTTCCCTACATTATATCTCATATTCGTAAAATTTCCCTTTCCCTCCTTAAAAGATTCTTTGCTAAATTTTCCTACGCCGCGAGAAATTTCCCTAAAACTAGCATCACTAATCAGGTTACGTGAGTAATAAATTTTTTATGCATTTTTGCCAGATCAAATTATTAAAGAGTTACTTATTTTCCACAGAAAGCATGCATGTATTTGTACTTGTATTTGAGTATCCATCTATGTACCGGCAATAATACGTCAACATTAGGTTATTACCCAGACAGCACAATGCACGTACAGTATCCGTATAGTACATGTACAATTGCACGGATGCAACATGTGCATCATCTGTATAAATGCACGCCTGTACATGTGATGCACATATACATCACAAGTCCTATTCAACATCTTCACGTGCACAGGACATGTGCAGTGCACACGTCCTGCACAAATGATTTCCACATTCCGCACAGTTGATTTACACGTTACACGTATTCGATTTACATGTAGTGCACAGGTGATTTACATCTAGGACAGCGGTGATTTACACGTAGCACACAGGTGATTTACACGCAGTACCCAGATGATTTACATGTAGGAAAGAGGGGATTTACATGTAGCACATAGGTGATTTACATGTACGATAGAGGTGATTTACACGCAATACCCAGGTGATTTACATGTAGGACAGAGGTTATTTACATGTAGAACACAGGTGATTTACACGCAGTAAATGCACAATTGCACGGATGCAACATGTGCATTATCTGTATAAATGCACGCCTGTACATGTGATGCACATAAGCGTCACAGGTCCTATTCAACATCTTCACGTGCACAGTACATGTGTATTGTACACGTCCTGCACAAGTGATTTACGCCTTCCGCACAGTTGATTTACACGTAGCACGTATTTGATTTACATGTAGGACAGAGGTGATTTACATGTAGTACATGTACAATTGCACGGATGCAACATGTGCATCATCTGTATAAATGCACGCCTGTACATGTGATGCACATATACATCACAAGTCCTATTCAACATCTTCACGTGCACAGGACATGTGCAGTGCACACGTCCTGCACAAATGATTTCCACGTTCCGCACAGTTGATTTACACGTTACACGTATTCGATTTACATGTAGTGCACAGGTGATTTACATCTAGGACAGCGGTGATTTACACGTAGCACACAGGTGATTTACACGCAGTACCCAGATGATTTACATGTAGGAAAGAGGGGATTTACATGTAGCACATAGGTGATTTACATGTACGATAGAGGTGATTTACACGCAATACCCAGGTGATTTACATGTAGGACAGAGGTTATTTACATGTAGAACACAGGTGATTTACACGCAGTAAATGCACAATTGCACGGATGCAACATGTGCATTATCTGTATAAATGCACGCCTGTACATGTGATGCACATAAGCGTCACAGGTCCTATTCAACATCTTCACGTGCACAGTACATGTGTATTGTACACGTCCTGCACAAGTGATTTACGCCTTCCGCACAGTTGATTTACACGTAGCACGTATTTGATTTACATGTAGGACAGAGGTGATTTACATGTAGTACATGTACAATTGCACGGATGCAACATGTGCATCATCTGTATAAATGTACGCCTGTACATGTGATGCACATAAGCGTCACAGGTCCTATTCAACATCTTCACGTGCACAGTACATGTGCAGTGCACACGTCCTGCACAAGTGATTTACGCCTTCCGCACAGTTGATTTACACGTAGCACGTATTTGATTTACATGTAGGACAGAGGTGATTTACATGTAGTACATGTACAATTGCACGGATGCAACATGTGCATCATCTGTATAAATGTACGCCTGTACATGTGATGCACATAAGCGTCACAGGTCCTATTCAACATCTTCACGTGCACAGTACATGTGTATTGTACACGTCCTGCACAAGTGATTTACGCCTTCCGCACAGTTGATTTACACGTAGCACGTATTTGATTTACATGTAGGACAGAGGTGATTTACATGTAGTACATGTACAATTGCACGGATGCAACATGTGCATCATCTGTATAAATGTACGTCTGTACATGTGATGCACATAAGCGTCACAGGTTCTATTCAACATCTTCACGTGCACAGTACATGTGTAGTGTACACGTCCTGCACAAGTGATTTACGCCTTCCGCACAGTTGATTTACACGTAGCACGTATTTGATTTACATGTAGGACAGAGGTGATTTACATGTAGTACATGTACAATTGCACGGATGCTACATGTGCATCATCTGTATAAATGTACGCCTGTACATGTGATGCACATAAGCGTCACAGGTCCTATTCAACATCTTCACGTGCACAGTACATGTGCAGTGCACACGTCCTGCACAAGTGATTTACGCCTTTCGCACAGTTGATTTACACGTAGCACGTATTTGATTTACATGTAGGACAGAGGTGATTTACATGTAGTACATGTACAATTGCACGGATGCAACATGTGCATCATCTGTATAAATGTACGCCTGTACATGTGATGCACATAAGCGTCACAGGTTCTATTCAACATCTTCGGATGCGCAATACCTACCATGCACACGTCCTGCACAAGTGATTTACACCTTCCGCACATTTGATTTACACGCAGTACCGAGAGGATTTTCATGTAGGACACAGGTGATTTCCTCGTAGTGTAGAGGTGATGTAAAAGCATATTAGAGATACAACGAAAAAAAAGGAGTTTATATATTTGGTGCCTTACGCAGTTCAAATACAACATTGTAAACGTCTTCTTGAAAAGTAACAGAGTTACATGTAACGAAAAAGCAATTATATACTTACCCAAAATTACTGACTCGTGCACTACTCTACCGCACCATTAACGTTCCAGGTCAGTAATCCCAAAGTTCTATATTCCAATCCCCCCCCCCTCAAAAGGCAGCTACAGCATATTCTCGTCACCTGAAGACGAGACAATATGGTACTCTGACGAAACTTTGTTTATCAGTAGCGTATATATTAACAAACCACTGTCACGAGCATTTAGACAATATTTTTCTTTCTTCCTACACATATATCATTATAGACTTTTCATTTTGCTATGCAGCATATTGGGTATCGTACCATTAGGGCCTGGAAGTTGAAGACCTTACCTAAAAAAATTTTTAAAAAGCCTAAACATATTAAGAAAATGACCTAAATTTGGAAAAAAATACTTAAAATATGATAAAATCAATAATGATACACTTAATGTGTATAATATTTAAATAATACACAATTCTGGTGATATGTTGAACAGAAAAAAAAATTGCAAATTTGCATTTTCGTCGCCCTGTTTCTGCTGTTCATTTTGAACTACTTGGAGGACAATCCTCACAAGCATCTACTGTCTGGTCATACCTACTATACCTGCTCCAGTCATTCAAGGGTTCCTATTGTCAGAGATTATTACAGAAAACTATGTTTAAGAGTTTCTAATTGAGAATGGGCAGCAAAACTGTAGTTGAAAAAAGGTCAAGTACCAAAACCAGCTGTTAAGACTTAAAGGGAAATGGGGACCAATAAGCCAAATATGACTTAAAACTAAGCATTTTCTGGCCTAAAATGACCCGAAATTAACATATATTATGGTGTTCCTCTTACCTTCGGGCACTTGGGAAAAACTATCTTTAACTTCCGACCCCTATATATGATACTGAAAATATTAAGAAAGAAAAAACTCATACTTGTCTGAATAATTAGGTTCTGAACTTATAAACAGTTGTGGTTTGCATATATATTTTTTTCTTTTAATACAGTGCTTGGTTTGTCAACATAGCTTTTACATAGTATGATTTCATCAAAAGCCATCATGGAGCTATTTCAGATTTAAAATATATGCTTGATAAAGCAAAGTGGCCTCAACTCAATCACAAGTGAAACTAGATTTTAAACAAAATCCAAGTGCAAAAATGTTTATATATTCTATTAACCGTAACTTGGTGCAACTCCGCTGTAATTTTATGGAAATAGTAGGTATTACAACATTGATAACAACTGATTATATATATATCTATACATTTATTTCTTATTAAATATAAAAAGTAATCTACAAGATGGTTGTAGTTTTTTTTCTTTCTTTTAATTTACTTTCTCCGATAAATCCTTGGCCTCAGTCCTCTGCATCCTGTAAAGAGAAGTTTTAAAAGTAATACAGTAAGTGCAGACACTAAATCAATCTATTTAAACTAAATCACAGTCATATTCTTAGCATAGTTTGAGATTAAGAATTTAAATATGGTCCATCCAAATTATACATGCCATACCATTTTCTCCAGAAACAAAGCTAAAGACTACCATTTAAGCTCAATAAATCACCACCATCAGCATCTCTGAAATAAGATTTCTTAGGGTATTGAATCAATTCCAGTAAGAGTATTTAAATTAGCAATTTGAAAACGAGGCTGGCTTTTTATCGACAGGTGGCAATCCTGTGCAAACGTGTGTTGAAAACACTGGTAGAACATCTCATGAGTAAATGGTACTAAATGCACTGACCTTGAATGACATTGACAAGTGTGGGTTTAAGTACACGTAAAACTGAGTTATTACAACAGGAGTAAATGTATGAGCATGCTTGTTCACCCCGTGCTCATTCGTACGGACAGTGAAGGATGAGAATAAACTCAAGACTGGATGCAGTAAGAACTATGAGAAGTGAATTTGGTAGAGAAATTGAGGTGAATGTTCACGGATGATCGAAACACTACACTTCGAATGCCTTCTGAAAAGTTCAAAATGAAGACGAAAGCTGTGAGGCAACGCATAACGAAGAAAAATCTAGCACAAATGGAAGTTTTATGTTACCTAAGCTACGGGAAGTGGGTTGAAAGTAAGAAACAATATTCAGAGAAGCAAGCAAGATGAAAAAGATTTATTTTTGTGGCATGAACAACCAATAAAAACGTTGCCTTTTCCATATTATCAATTGTATATAACTGGCTGATCTCTACCACGTTATGCAAGATAGGCAGAAGTATATACAGTAGTGCACTCTGTATTCCTCTCTGCGAGCGGCCGAGGATGGTTTAGAGTATGAAATGCAAATAAGTTACGTACCTGCCCTTGAAATTATATTCATTTTCATACAAATTAAACGTTATAGGGGTTCAGATCCGACGGACTTCCTGTCAGTGCGCCCCTGACTTATATGACTCACAGTGAAACAAATTTATAAATCTTATTGCTATCAAGTACAATGGCATTATTAATAAATTTTTTTAGATATTCATATTTCAAGTCATGTTACTAGATACTGAGACACTGGAAGACTAAGTACTGCTTAAAATTTAACCCAAAATATGCAAAAACACAGTGGCAAATTTGTGTAAGAAAAAAAGATCCTATATCCTAGATAAGCGATCGGCAAAATCCATATTCTCTGTCTGCGTGCCTGTAAATCGAATAGTGCAATGACGGGACATCGGATTATCCTCCTTCCTAACTCAGCGTTGCAATCCTGACGTAAAGGTTTCTTCTTTTTTTCAACTAATATAATGTACATTTTGAATTTAAACAATACTAGTAAGATTCTTAAGAAACATTTCTTTTACTATCAATGAGTCAATTTCTTTTTATCATCAGGTGGTACAGTGTTCCACATAAATATCGCAACTCTATAGTAGTACAATACTTTAATTTATGCATTTGAAATCAATATTTCGCTGGTTACCTGCCTATCAGGCGTTAGTTTAAGGTTAGATTGATTATGCAGCAACCTGCAGAACATTGATTTCAAATGTATTGCATAAGATAAAATCTTAAAACTGTAGTCGAGTTGCGATATTTATATTGAACACTGTACAAGACGAAAAAAAAAATGAAATGTTCCTCTCTTTTCCGTCGATATTAACCTTTAAAAAAAAGAAAAAGTTTGTTTGTGTCATATAAGTCTACAAATTTCTAATAGTTTGTAAAATACATAATCGTTCTCGCAGAATAAGAAAAAAGTCTTAAAGATCATGAAATCTCAAACACCCCCGAATCGCCCAGTTTTGTTCTAGTGTCCCCTTTGAAAATGAGAACGCCGCTGGAGAGCGTTAATATACACGTTGAGAATAGGTGCGTATAAATTATAGAGAATAAAGTTGAAAGAATGACTGCGTCAAAGGTTTTTTTTCTGCTTATAAATTACCTACGAGAGCAAACACATTTTATACTCCGTTAGCTACTCGCACATATTTCAAGGTAAAAGCACAGTTCCGCACCTCCTTGCCCGCTAGGTCCCAAGTATGCAAAAATGTCCGCCCTGTTGCCGACTTCTGATGTAGATTATAGTGACAATTTAAAGCTTGGAGACCACTTGTTAACCGTTCTTATTTTGAAAACTGCTGCAAAATTGCATGTAAATATTAAAATAAAGGCTTACGAATACATGAAAACGAAACATCAGAGGTGATACGTACCTTCGTGACCTCCTTGTTTTGGCGTGGTGCAGCCAATCACTTATCGCTTCCCTGATTTGCTCCTCCGAACACTCAGGATATAATTTCTTTGCAGATGCTAGAAAAAAATGTACATATGACTATGTTGATATATATGAAATTATACATTCATTAGTAAACTTAAATCCTAAAATAAGAACATCAAAAGTGAGAAAGAGAAACCCTAACAACAATTTTGGTATGCAATCCTTTTCCGTCTGAATGATACCTTGGTAATGAGATATTTGCTGTATTTACGAGAGTATAATACTTCACGCAATTTTTATACGGAACAGATAAAGAAAAACTATTTCGCATACAGCATACAGAGAAGTTTATGCTCCGATTTTCCCCCCCTCCCACTGCCTCTCTGTATTGAAGATTACTGAAATTGTCATTCCCAGCAGTGAGTCACTCACCACACCAATGACTCCCCTCTCAATCTAATTGACATTTTTATCATTTGCAGCAATTGTCAGTGACTTTTTAAGTAAATAAAAAAGTGCAGTCATTACAAAGCATATACGACGTATGATATTTTCGTCTTACAAGTTTAAATAATGTGGGGAGAGGATTGGAAATATTTTGTGTGATCTGGAATTGAACCAACGGCCATGTTTCACATGCCTTTCAAAATTATTGTTTATAATGAGAATCATTGTTTTAAGGTAATAAAATTTGGAACAATTCAGCGGTATAATTGAGTAAATATAGTAGAATTTTATGGCTTCTACTAACGCCAGAAAAAGAACCTATCAAATTAAAAATTCCTCACATATTGAAATAATTAAACATAACTGTACTCATCTCACTTTTCTTCTGTTTGTTTTGTTTTTGGTGGGGTCTGTGTTACTACAAACACTCAACTTACATTCTATTGCAAAACAGTATATTTTATATCAAAGAACAATTTGTTACTCAAAAAGAAACAATATACAGGGTGCTTCAGGAGGAAAGGTCAATAATTTGAGAGGCGGTCAGATTTGTCGACTACAACAATCAAGTTTACATAAACATATACGTTTTAAACCTTTGTTTCAGATATATCACTACATGAAGTTTAATGCATGGTGACAAGGGTACACTGCAATTATGTTGAAATGCGTACTGTGATACTATAAGACACGAGAATGGTAACTAATGTAAAGAGGACTGAGGAGGATACTACAGGATTAACACTACTCATAATTGGCACCAATGGTCCGCGGAAAACCAACATGCTTCATGCGAACAGTTACCAGATGGAACTTTCGTGTTGACAGTGCACCATACCTTCATCTTTTGCAAAATACTTTCCCTCCGTATTTGGAGGATAGTATTCTTTCTACGCATCATGTGATACCAAATGGACGGTGAACCGTTTTCACTCGACTATCACCCAGTGCCTTCACGCAAAATACTAGTCGTTGGATTGGATGTTTTGGGCTAGTCTAATGGCCACCTAGGCACCTGTTCTAACACCCTTGGGCTACTGTATGGGTGGTTGAAAGAAAAGGTGTACAGTGTTGGTAAATAACAGCGGGAACATAAAATTAATGAAACTGTTTCAACGTAACTCCAATGTACACATTTCCTTGTCCACATGTACCAAATTCATATAGTAATATCCCTGAAACAAAGTTTATATGGACTTCTTGTTCTGGACATGCTTGAGCACAACCTAATTATTGCCCTTTCCCAATAAACACCCTATAAACTATCAAGCATTGAAGACAATGCGATCACGATTAAAAAAAAATGCACAAAAAAATCTTACCAACAATAAACTTGTAGGTTTGTGTCTCCACAAACGACAGCTTCCTCACACAATTTATTCCCGACTTTCCTGTGAGGCTATACAGCTCAGCAACTTCATCCACCACGACACGACGAAGAATATTCTGTGCTAGTTGTTTTGGAGTTTTTCCACCACTCGCCAACATTTGAAACTGAAAGTAACATTGTATCGATTGTGCTGTGTTAATGCAGCGAAAAAATTTCATGCATATAAATAATATTTTTCAATATTTAGTTAATGTTAGAGCAAATAATCACCATAAATTATTTCTTGTGATTAAGTTATCTGCCAAGGTTACATATCTTTTATATGATGTGAAATGTGGTGGCAAAAATAAATCAGCAAATCTGATGAAAACTAGGATCCAATTTGGATAGATTAATACATCTTACTTTTAAACAATCAATGTTATTGGTAGTTTTTTTTTTCAATGTTACTTTCGTTTGTTTGCTGAAGAAACCAACCTAGGAAATGCATTACATTTTTTGCCAACTCCACTGTTTTTACTTCATAGAGCATGTGGAGGAATGTAGTACTATCCGAGTTCCCATGATCGCTAAAGAAGATAATTCTTTAATGTGTGACTTTTTGAATGTGTCTTAATTCTGCAAATTTGATAAAATTATATTTGGTCTAGGAATTAATTCGTGCGGTTTTACAAAAGATGGCGTAACTAGCTTATTGTCCCATAGTTTCGTTGATCCAAACATGCGTTGAAAACTACTGTCATTGAGCATCTTGTTTTTGTATATGTCAGTTGCTTGAAGCGGAAACAACAACATTTTATTCTTCAATGAAAATGGCGCATTATGTGCCTGATAAAGTGTTTTTGCGGGGAGTTATTCTTCATTGCTTTAACATGAAGAAAAGTGCTACCGCAAGTCATCATATTTTAGTGGAAGTGTTTGGTGACCATGCTCTAGCTGGGCGAACGTGTCAGAAGTGGTTTGCACGGTTTAAAGGTGGTGATTTCAGCTTGGAAGACCAAAAGCAATTTGGACAGCCAAAAGAATTTGAAGATGAAGGATTGAGAGCATTGCTTGCTCAGGATTCGTGTCAAACGCACTACGAATTTGCAGAAGCATTTGGAGTTGAGAAAACAACAGTTTCCAAACGTCTCAAAGCCATAGGAATGGTTCAAAAGATGTCTTATTGGGTTTCAAATGAATTGAAAAGAAAGACGTTGAAAAAAGAAAAACCGTTTGCGAATTGCTGCTTCAAAGACAGAAAAGGAAGGGATTTTTGCATCGAATTGTAACTGGTGATGAGAAGTGGATTTATTACGAGAATCCTAAACGAAAAAAGGCCTGGGTGAAGCAAGGTGAACCAGGTCCTTCACAACCGAAACGAGATATTCATTGTGCAAAAGTTATGCTGTATATATGGTGGGATTTGAAACGTGTGGTGTACTATGAACTTCTGAAACTTGGTGAAACTATTAATGGACACCGCTATCGACAACAATTAATGCGTTTGAAGCAAGCTCTGGCCTGAAAACGACCAGAATGGAATAAGAGGCATAATAAACTTATTTATCAAGATGATAACGCTCGACCACATGTCACAAAACCGGTCAAAACCTATTTGGAAAATGTCGGATGGAAAGTGTTACTCCACCAGCGATATTCACCAGACACTGCTCCGTATGACTGCTACTTGATCGATTGCATGAATAACGATTTGATTGGACAGCGGTTCACTTCTACAGAAAATATCGAAAAATGGATCTTTGATTAGATTGCGTAAAAAGATGAGGAATTCTTTCGACACGGAATCCGTAAATTGCCTGAAAGATGGGAGAAAGTAGTGGCTAGCGATGGACAATATTTTTGTTAACGTATTCATTTACTTTGTTTTTGAAATAAAGCTTCAATTTTTATTAAAAACCGCACGAATTAATTCCTAGACCAAATACATATACATAGTCAATATACACATACATTCTTAGTTGTTGAAAACTTTTTACACAATTTAACTTATAGAAAAAAACATGCATACGGATGAAACGTATTTAATAACTTCAAAATGTCAACTCTTACGACAATTTAGTATTCAGCACCAATGTTGTAAATGTCAAGTTTTTGTCTTACACATGAATATAGAAGCGAACAGTCAATATAAAAGTGAGCAGAAAGTGAAGTTTAATTTCAGAGCACAATAAGATAAATAACAGACACTCAATATTCTATTATTACAATGAAATAGTGAGAGTAGCAATATAAAAAGTATCATACAAACATCCCTTTCAAATTAATACAATTGCCATGACTTCAGAAAAATATGTATTTCGTAAATTCACAACCTTACTCATGCAAAGCGACGAATTTTTTTTTTTTTTTTTTTTTTAATTTAATAAGTTAGAACACTGAAATAGAAGATTGACGGACTGTGCCATCAGTACTACTTTTAGTTGTTTATATTCACAATGAGGAGTATTAATGGTGCTATCTAGTAGGAAAAAAAAATAACAATGGTAAATCTCATACAGGATGTACGCGAATCTGAACCTATAAAGTGGAGATAATCTATGTATCTCCGGAAAACTTAGGTCAAAGTTAGATCAAATTCAGTCACCAAAAATCGGGAGCATTCTGCTAGGGAGCGCTACATAACTAATTTCTGTGAAAACAATTTATTTTCTGAAATGTTATAAAGTCTATAAATGTCTACTCACGTAATATTGTCTTGGTTGCTCATTATAGGTAACTATTTCAGACTCCTGGATTTTTCACCTTTGTGCTCTAGAAAAGATACAACAGAGCTTCTAACAACATTGAGGATTTTCATTGACTTTCAATGGAAATCTTGAAGTTCCAGAAAGTTCTCGTCAGGACGTTTTCCGTGACCTTTTCAGGACGTTTTTACGAAACACTTTTATTTCCAGGGTTTCCAGGACGCGTGTGGACCTTGCATATTATGTACAGCAATATTGGAAGACGTTGGGATATGTTGGTGAATACCAACACACCTTAATGCCGAAACAATACTGCTGCACACACTGCTGAAAGAAAATGCTAACACAGCTTGCGTTACAAGAGTCTGGAGCACGGTAAGGTTCCTCAGCTAAGCTTCATTGAGGAAGAATAAGCACATAGGAAACAGAAAAAAAAAAATGAACAGAGGAGGATAGTAAAGAGCAAATTTTTTAAAAAAAAGTAATAGTGAGGATTAGTGACTTGTCCCTTAAAAAATGCTATGACTTATTTAGCATATTGCTAATATGTAGCAACTTAAATCATCACTGGAACTGTCTTTGGCTTGTATTTTTAATAATGCAATCACTAAAAATATAGGAAATATAGGAGAAGATTAAAATATAGGACAAATATACACACATTTCCAAACAAATAAGAAAAAATAGGAAAAAGAGGACAGCTGGGAGCCCTGCATAACATCACTTAGGAACTAGTGTGTGCCTTATTCAAATATCCATGTTTCAGAATCGTGCGGCATTTGCGCATTAAAGCTTAGAGAGGCATTTCGGAAATGCTCCGGAAATTTGAAGTACTAATCAACTGCCTCTACAGAAATTGATGCGCAAATGCCGCACGATTCTGAAACGTGGATATTTGGATAGGACACATACTAGTTCCTATGTGACGCTTTGACCCGACCACGATTGGTCCCATAGTACTGGAGCCATGGATCCTTAAAGTTAATTTTCTCACGTTTTCGGTAGTGTAACACCTAACAGTTGTACAACGTATTTAGCGCCATACTAATATATATAAATTAACTGGCCCGTGTGGACAAATAATAAATATCTCATGGCGTTTGTCGTATACATAATTAAAAACTTCCTATTAGTTTCCAAAAATAGCGGAAAAATTATAGTATGTAGATACGACCTAGTTTCCCACATTTAAGAAAATGAAAGTATTATGAAAGAAAACACTTCAATTTTTACCATATCTTTCTTACATATTACTACACAGTTATTTCGCGTCAAATCACATTTGTAATATGCTCAAATTTAAATTTTGTGTGTTCTCAAAACAAGTTTTAAAGTCAAATCTAGCACACACAATCCATTTACATTATTGTGGACAATTTAGTTTCAATTCACTATTTGGGAGGCGCGGTGGCTCAGTGGTAGAGCGTTCACCTCTGGTGCTTGGGGTCCCGGGTTCGATCCCAGCCCCCGCCAAGTGAGCTTTGTGGTGGACAAACACCGTGCTCGTGGGTTTTCTCGGGGTACTCCCGTTTTCTCCCACTTTCTTCATTCCACCATTTTACTCATCTCTCATTATCACCGTCTCCTTTAGCCTAACCGGCATAACCGTGGGACGTAAAACTCAAAGATTTCATTTCATTTTTTCAATTCACTATTTACAAAGATTCATAAGTGACTATGAAAAATTTAATAGCAGTGAAGGAAAAAATATCCTAACTAGATAACACTCATAAATCATTCAAACTCAGCTCTTTTTTGATAAGATTGTGCTTTTTCTCGTACTACTTTATTTTTTGTAAGAATCTACATAACGGGTTAAAGACATGACTGAACAGAGCTTTGATTTTTTTGTGAAGTGCAAATTTCGTGCATTATTACAGAGAGAGAGAGAGAGAGAAAATGACAATAGCATAACAGACAACAGGGCGCAAAATTTCAAAGTCAGACTCACTCGCCAATACAAAAATGATGGTCGCCAGTATCTCTCACGTACAAATTATGAGAGGTCCCCCTCCCATGGTCCTTGGTTTGACAAAGAGATTGCATTCGGGCATAAAATTTGAAACCAAGTTATCTATTCTAGGCACTGGGCTATCCCCCAGCTGTTCTAGCTTCAAAGACATCCAAGAGAAATTGTCCATTTGGACACGAAACCGGGGTTAACTGGTCACAAATGTGATTGCCGACTCACTCACGAAGGACTCTTGATAAAAATACGTTGTACTGATCTTTACATAAGCTTGCTTGTTAATAGCTATAATTGTCAAGAGTAGGGATGGCCAGAACCGGTTCCTGTTGGAACAGTTTTTCGGGTCTGAACGGATCCGGTTCTAGAAGATCCGGTTCAACAACCGGTTTTTCGGATCCAGGTCTGTAACCGGTTCTGGAACTGGGTTTTCGGATCCAGGTCTGGAACCGAAACTTTGTGACGATCCCTACACTAAACACGAGCTGCTGGAAGGCTGTGAACAGTGTGCTAGATGAAATGGTGGAAGCGACAGGCAGGCACCCAGGTGGCGGCCGCTTGTCTCATTTAGCTAAATTAACTGGGTAACTGGCAAACTTAATGGTTAAACAGGCAAATTGGCCAACTCATTTGGCTAAACACTCACTGGTGGACCAAAATAAAAACAAAAAACACTGGTGGACCAAAATAAAAACAAAAAAAAAACTGGTGGACCAAAATTGTTTTCTGGGGGCACAAGAGAGTTTGGGCGGGGAGAGCACAAGCGCATGGTCCTCTTTGCAGTGTTTTGAAGGTGAAATTTGTGGCTCCTTTACGGGTCTTTGGGGGCTTTCGGATCCAAGTCTGAAACCGGTTCCTAAGAACCGGTTCTGGAACCGGAACTTTGTGGCCATCCCTAGTCAAGAGTCATTTCAGAAGGACTAAAAGACAAACAGTTACACAAGTAAAAACATTATACAGAATTATATATATAAATCGGGAAACTCCATTGGGAAAATCCTGTTATTTAAATGTATTTGTGTGTAAAATTTGAAGGTCAACATATCATAATCACTAGGCTAAAACTGAGGTATTAAATTAAAAATTGGGTATGTAGATATTCAATAAAATTAAAACAAAGTGAAATCCAAGCTAGGGATGGCCTTTTTCGAAAAATCTGTTTTTCGATTTTCGGAAATTTCATTTTTCGTTTTTTCGTTTTTCGCTTTTTCGAAAAATTTTTCGTTTTTCGTTTTTTCGAAAAATTTTTCGTTTTTCGTTTTCCGAAAAAATTTTCGTTTTTCGTTTTTCGAAAAATTTTTCGTTTTTCGTTTTTCGAAAAATTTTTCGTTTTTCGTTTTTCGAAAAATTTTTCGTTTTTCGTTTTTCGAAGAATTTTTCGTTTTTCGAAAAATTTTTCGTTTTTCGAAAATATTTTCGTTTTTCGAATAAAATTTCGTTTTTCGTTTTTAGTTTTCGAAAAAATGTGGCCATCCCTAATCTCAAGATTAAAGAGATTCGCAGTCACGTCCGGATGTGTCCAACACTGGCACTAGTACCCGTAGAGTATATTTCTGATGGTTTGTTGATCAACATGGAGGCTGTCCGATTAGAAGAAGAGTCGAAGTCTTCAATGATTAGGAGCAATGGCTGGAAAATCGAAATTTTTCTCCGGAAAGTTGGAATTGTAGCAGTCACAGGAATCGAACAAATAAAGCAGTAGAAGACTGACACAAATGCTTAAACAAAATATTATCCAGAACCCCTGCACATTTCCAGTCTTGTGAAGAGTATTGAGGGAAGATTCTATATGTAATCATGTTTTCAGAAGAATGGAAATGCTGAGCATTACTCAAAAGAACGGAAAAGCCATGTATATGAAAGTTGACGATAGGATACAGTCAATACTTCATAATTTGAGAGAACATGTTGACCTGAGAAAATGTCTCAGTCGCTTGAGCTTTGTATGTACATAACCTTGAACAATTTCCTATGGGGGCGCGGTGGCTCAGTGGTAGAGCGTTCACCTCCGGTGCTTGGGGTCCCTGGTTCGATCCCAGCTCGCACCGTGTGGACCTTGTGGTGGACAAACACCGTGCTTGTGGGTTTTCTCGGGGTTCTCCCGTTTCCTCACTTCATAGCGTTGCACCATTTCATCCATTATTTTGCTCATCAGCATCTCCCTTAGTTACGCAGCCCCATTCGAGGTCCCTCGTGACTATATGTTTAGCGTATGAATTTTCGGTTCGGGAGACCGGGTTCGATTCCAGCCTGGAGCTTAAGTGGTTTGTATCTCATGTTATGCTGAGTTCACGTCTCTATAGCTGAGTAGGACGCTAAACTAAAACCAATATCCTCATCATCATCGGAACACATTTGCAAGGTGTTGAGCTTAAAATAAAAACTAGATTGCGGATCTTCTATTTATATGTTTTCTTTTCACTTGAAAAATATTTTGAGTCTCTTTAAAAGAAGAAAACACAACAATCACTTGAGATTTTACATTTAAAGAAAGAAAAAAATGATTAATTAGGCTTATATTATATGGAACTTCTCCACTTTATAGTATAAAAATTTGAGATGGGCCATTTATCTTGATACGCCCATGTAATTTTGAAACTAATTGACAAAAATGGCTGGAATTTTGTAAGATGCAAATAACGACAAGGGAACTCTGTCTAATAAACTCTGCAGTACCAACAAATTAATAGTGTTGCCAACATAATATAAAGTTATATTTTTAACGCCACTATGCCATGTTATTACATATCTCAAATCTAAATATTAAACGAAACCTTCCAACACAAATTTGTTATTCAGTGTTGCAAATTAAGGACGCTGCAATATGACAAGCATCTAAACTTTAGAAACCTGATAATAGTATTAATAAAAGCAGAGCCGGATTCAGGACGAATTCAACGGTGAGGAAAGAAGGTAGTGAAAGATTCTGTTTTCTCTCTCACCGACTTTTGCAGCACTGGTGATTGTGAAACTCAGGGAGGTGAATAACCTTTCCCCCCCTGGATCTGTCTATGAATAGAAGTGAGACGGACAGTGAAATGCAAACCCGAAATACCTTAGTGTCGAATACTATGACCATGGCTTATTTCGAATGAATACAAGAAATTAAAAATTAGACTTTTTTCGAAAAATTTCTTACATAAACAGAACGTCTAATCACGTAGGTGATTCTCAAAAGACGTAAACTTCTCGGAGCCGTTACAGCAATTTGATATCTCAAATCGTTGAGGAGATATGAAAAACGTGAATACTGATAGTGATACTCCTAAAAATGAAGTATTTGGGGATTGTTCGTAATGTATCTTGATTCTCTTTGCTTTTATAACATTACAGAAACAGATTTTGGTACTTGTAATTACAATAAATTCTTGCAATTACATAATTTTAACCAGTGTTGCAAACTTTACCAATGTGTATCACATCTCCAGATCAGTTTGAGATATCAAATTGCTGTAAACTGCATTATGATCTTTACGTCCGTTGAAAACCTTCTATGTTGTTGGATATGATACTCATCCAAGCAGTTATCGAAATAAAATCTTTCTGGAAAAAAAGTCAAATTTTCAATCCCTTACGTGAAGACTAAGGAGCATGGAAGCTTCTCAGTTGCGGCAAGTGACTTGCCAATAATGGCAGAATACCTATGATGACAACTTTGTACCTATTTATTTAAAATAAATCATATCATGATCATAGTATGTAATGTGCTAATGTGCTGTGGATGTGCATGCCCCGTTCAAGTTATTATTTATTACTATTATAGAAACCTAAAACATTTGAATCTTTGAAGGCCCGTGCTTTCCCACCGGGACACCGGGACATGTCCCGGTGCGCCCTCCCAAACATCTCATTATAAATAAAGGTACAACTTTTGTATATATATAGATCTAATAAATTCTTACATTTATTATTGCTAAAGAACTGGTGGTGAATACAGCGCGTTCTTTACATAAGACGCCCTCGCGAACTACATCAAAAATAAACAGTTTTATTTATTCTTCTGTATGGCACAATTTTGTACAATGAATACATACTGTTACTGTTGGTAAAAAACCCATGAAGGTTACAGTGCGCCCTCTATATAAGGCGCCCTTGCGGAACCTCACCAAAGATAAACGGTTTTATTTATTCTTCTGTATGGCATAGTTCTGTACAATGAATGCATACTATTACTGTTGGTAAAGAACCCGTGAAAGGTACAATGCGCCCTTTATGTAAGGCGCCCTTGTGAAACCAAATCAAAGATAAACGGTTTAATTTATTCTGCGGTATGACACAGTTCTATACAATAAATACTTACTGTTACTGTGGGTAAAGAAACCGTGAAGAGTACAGTGCGCCTTTTACGTAAGGCACCCTTGCAAAACAACATCAAAGATAAAAGTTTAATTTATTGTTCTGTATATTGGTGGATCCACGACCACGTGGGGGCAGAGGGGGCGACCGCTCCCCCAAAGGTATTTTACTTCCAGTTTACTTTCGGAAATAAAAATATTGTCTTTTCAATCTGGCCGATCCAATCTGTGTGACAAGCCTAGCAGTGTCTAATCAAAATGTATGGTACTTAATACAGACATATTTGAATTGTGAATACTTCTGTCCCTAGTTCCTTGAGACTGTCACCATAAGCCGCAAACGAGCGAGAATGATTTATTCGTTGAACGAACAGCTGTAGGAAGAAGGAAAGATGGATCACTCTTTGAACTAAAAATGTATATTTTAAAACTATATCCTAGAAAAAAATGATGTGTGATTCAAAACCCGAATCTTCAATTACGTTTACTTTGAATAAAGAGAAATATAGAATATTCAGCGCTCCTTACCGAATAGCTCTCTGAATCTAAAAGGAGACTTTTCGGTTGGTTGATTGATTGATATGTATTTATGTCGTTTGTCAAAAGCGATGCTTTACAGAACGAGAACTAGAGTTTAAAGTTGGATCTGAACCACTGCAGTGCGTTCTATGTTCACTTATCTTGTATCAAACCACAGAACCTCATGCATCAATTATCAAAGGTATGTCCGCTAGCTACTACATCAACAAAGAACTGTGACTTTTGGGGTTCAACACGGAAACATTCATTGTGACTTTTAATGGCATTTCATCTTTTCTTAGGAAATAATACAAGCTACAAGCTGTTATTGTAATCATATATAAAGAAGTCGTCCTGATCTTCGCACAGGCCAAACCGCTTAAGCTAGAAACTTGAAATTCGGACAGTAGATAAGATTTTCGATCTAAGGTATCACTAAGGAAGGATTTTTGGGAAATTCAAAGAAAGGAAGGGGGAATGGGGTGGGAATTATTTTAATAAGGTGATCATCTCTCCGAATCCCTTAAGGTTAGAAAACTGAAATTTTGATTTTGATTTCTCATTTAAAATAATGCGTTTCAACATTTTTTGATACTTCAGTAAAATGGGGAAAAGAGGTGTAAAGAAAAGGGGGCGGGGATTGCAATTATCATAATAAGATATCAATATCTAAGAATCTTTGAAGGTTAGAAACATGGAATTAGATATATGGACTTCTCACTTAAAACAATTCAATATATATTTCAGCGTTTTGTATTATTATTATTATTATTATTATTATTATTATTATTATTATTATTATTATTATTATTATTATTATTATTATTATTATTATTATTATAAGATGCCTATATTTCGGGATTCCTTACGGCTAGAGACATGAAAGTTGCTAATTTGATTATTCATTTAAAATAATGAAACATGTATTTGAGCATTTTTTGCCACTTAACGTACAGTAGAAAGGCAAAAAAAAAAAAAAAAAAAAAAAAAAATTGGTGAGGGTTGACTAAAATGCCTTGCGAGGTGTTTGAATTTCGTGACAGCGTTTTAGCTCGATTCAATTATATGTATATGAAAGACACAGAAGGGAGAACGCAAAATATTGTGCCACAATACACGTAGAAGCATTTTCTACATTGTACAGGGTCGTATTCCGAACAAATTGGGGGTCTGGGAGCGAAATCCCACCTAGGTAAAGGCTACTATAATATAATTTTATTGTTGTTGTAGGCATACATGTTTCTAAATGCTGCTTTTAAGAAATTAATTAATAGAGCCAATTTCCAACACCCTCTTCCTCGTCTGGTCTTTTTTTTTTTTTTTTTTTTTACATACTCAATTATACCACTGCAAAAGCAGAGTATTCGGACAAAATACCCTATACGGTGTTTAAAGTCCCCAGTTTGATTCCCGTTGAGGGTACATTTCAACGAAAAATGTGGTTCGGATTCCATTACAATCAATAAGTGCACGTCTCCTTTAGCCGTCATGTCACTACCATGGAACGTTAAGCTCAAGCAACAAATCAAAATACCCTATGTATAGAGGTCTACACTTTTGTAATAGTATCCTATATTTGTCTTCTTGCTCTCTCCTGCTTAAGTTAAAAATTCCTGAATGTACCAGAAATTGAATTCCTTACACATTCATCTTTAAATGCATCAATTGAGTATAGTTGGGAGCTTTTCTTGAGAAATGAACTATTCCATGCACACATAACGTCAAGGCTTATCAATGACTCCCCAACTCCTCGTGAATCCTGGGTTCTATACCAATCATAGAAATGTTTTATTCATCTTTGATACATCAGAAGATTTTGGTACGACTTATGTAGCTGCAATCTTAACGCGCACTTAAGAAAATGTCAATAATGTTGATAAACTGAAATCATGGTGAAATATTGAGTTTAGCAAAACGAAACGTAACGGAAATCCAACATCTTGCCCTCAGGAAATGTTCTTTCCATAGCGCCATAGATCAAAGATCAGATCAGAGAGACAGTGAAAAAAAAATGTCATGGATAGGGGTCGACGAACGTCAAGACATTCTATTGGATAATGAAATTGATAGTTATATCAAACTTCATGTTTTCTTGCGATCACTTTAGTGAAACAAAGGGAAGCTATATTTATATACACAGAGGAGATATGGGAGAGGCTCGTGGCAGATAACAGGTGACATATAAATGCAATCGTCAATATAGTACTTTGTGTAAGTACTGTGCAAGACAGTGCATCTGATATATTGTGGTGACTAAGTGTGAAGTGAATTATGATACCGCCACGCCTCCGAAACGGAAGTTCGTATTTAATTTAACTCTAGAGAAAGAATATACTTTCATAATAATAATAATAATAATAATAATAATAATAATAATAATAATAATAATAATAATAATAATAATAATAATAATAATAATAATAATAATAATAATAATAATATCGGGTCACAAAATATAATCTGAGAATCAGGTTTACGCCCCCCCTCCTCTCCAGCCTCCTCTCCAGCCCCGGCGTCCCATTTTTGCAAATTAAAATTCTGGTCACTTTTAGGCTATCTCATCTTCCAGAAAGCGAACCGCACCTCCAAACGATACCTCTGGATCCGCTAGTGCTTCTGTATGGCACAGTTCTATACAATATACATACTGTTATCGTTGGAAAAGAACCCGTCAAGGCACCCTTGCAAAACAACATCAAAGATAAACGGTTTTATTTATTTTTCTGTATGGCTTAGTTCTATAAAATGAATACATGCTGTTACTGTGGGTGAAGAACCCGTGAAGGGTGCAGTGCGTCCCGCGCATACAGCACCCTGCGAAACACCACGTTAGAGGGAAGTGGTTTTAATTGTCCTTCTGTATATCAGTTCTATATAGTAAATTCATATAGTCATTGGCGCAAATCCCGAGAGGATGAGGGGGACATGTCCCCAACCTTGGAACTACGGGGGACTGTCCCCTCAATAATTCGATTTGAAATGTGTTTTTGGGGGAGAAATGTGATGATTTGTGTCCGACTGCTACAAAGGAAAGTGAGATGAAATTGATGTCTCTTGGCTTGTTTCATTTTAAAAAAAGAATCTTATTCTTTCATATTTCAAACTGAACTTCGTATCCTGGCGTATTTACGTCACACCAATCTGTATTAATTCAGCTCCCGTTACTTGGACACAAATTGCAATAAGTGTCAGAAAAGGATATGTGCCTCTCCTCATGCTGGAAAATTGTATCAGCTGTAGATAGGGCATAAATCCCGAGGAAATGGGGAGCCTGCCCCCCAATTTCAATACATTAAATTCGTCTTTAATTATTGTTAGTCTATTTATTTAATTCCTGTAACGATTCCTATAATGCTATTGAGATCATCATCATTTTTCTCAAATAATAGTATTCTTGCGTCATACATAATTCATTTTCTTTCTTCATAGTTTTGGGAAAGTCATTATTTAAGTTATTATAAAATAAGTGTCCTAAAATTTAATGCGGTCTAAGTAGAAGCATACCAATTACAAATATGCATGTATTCAGATTTCAGAATAAGTTCATGGCACTGATTTGTAATACTGATATTTACCACTATTTCATCTACATCGCCTGATATATAATATACATGTTCACCTCAGAAAGCAGATTCATCTGAGTCTCATCTGCCCCTTCGCCACCAAAAAAAGCCTTAAATCTGCCCGTCTCCCAATATTGAAGACAACTGTGCTCCCCCAGTTTCTTTGGGAGCCACCCTTGCACCGCCACTGCACTTTATCCGATTGTACACTAATGGAATCTATGACTAAAAATAATGGACATTCACTTTTGCTCAATTTCAATCCGACATTTTGTTCTGGAGTATGTCTGTTTTTGCATTTTTCCGAAAATTTTCGGATGGTCATCGCTCCGAGGCATTTCTACACACAGGTTGGTCTATACTTTTCTTTTTATCTTGGAGACAGGAATTAAATCTTCCAAAAGACACAGACACACACACACACACACACACATATATATATATATATATATATATATATATATATATATATATATATATATATATATATAACGTAATCACGTTTGTATGAGCGCCCTCTTGGTAGACTTGTCCACCGCCCTCATTAGTAAGCCAGCACGGGCCTGGATCTTTGTGGATCTTTGTGATACTGTAGCATCCTTAGTTTGTAACAAAATTTCAGACTTTTTTTATATTATTCTAAAAGTTACAAGAGTGTAAAGATAAATAGTCCACTAAGTGTGTTCGTGTCACGTTATTTTTTTATTTTTACTCTAAGAGTGTCAAACACGAGTATTCTCTAAATAAATCTTATCTACCCCACTCGGGGAGGGGGCTAGAAGATTCAAATGACACCAATGTACAATCACTTACCTCTGTTTCTTTTGTGGCTCCATCTCTGGATCACCCTCGGCCTCAATAATCTCTTCCAGTGACTGCTATCTTGATGTTTCCTGTATAACACCAACGTGTCGTGATCTTAAATGGTACCACAAGCCAGTCGTTGAATTTCGATTGTGGATAATACTTCGACAGTAATTGCATTTTGAAGAAACACCATCATTTTCACGAGTGAAATGTTCCCATATATTCGACTTTCCCATTGTAAATACTTCCCGAAAATATCTCTTCTTGCAGTTATATAGTTCGAAACAAGCTCTGCGTTGGTAACTGATATAATGAACTCAGTTGGGTATTCCTCATAACGAACTAATGCTTCTCCCACTAGGCCAATAAACATATCAGAAGTGTTGATATCGTAGGACACGTGTCCTTTCTCTAAACAACAATCTTTTATTGTTACCAAAATATTCAGTCACAGCGAATACGAAACCACGTACCGTATCAACAAAGGCGAGTACGAGATAGCTAGCTAAAAGCAGTCTCAAATAGCTATTACGATTAAAACACGCCGCATCAGCGAAATAAGATACTATTCAATTTCAGTCAGGGAGTAAAGCTTATCTGTATGTAATGATGCGTTTCTTTTCTTTTGTTTATAACTTCAATCAAACCAGGCAGGGAAGGAAATGTTGCTCTTTCGCAACTTCAAATTTCTCATCAGTTTCGTTTCGTCCCTTCGTGTTCCATCTCCTTCTGTTTCGATTTTTTTCGTCTTTCGTTTTCCGAAAAATTTTTCGTTTTTCGTTTTCCGAAAAATTTTTCGTTTTTCGTTTTTCGAAAAATTTTTCGTTTTTCGTTTTTCGAAAAATTTTTCGTTTTTCGTTTTTCGAAAAATTTTTCGTTTTTCGTTTTTCGAAAAATTTTTCGTTTTTCGTTTTTCGTTTTCGAAAAATCCATTTTTCGAGAAAGTATTTTTCGAAAAAATGTGGCCATCCCTAATCCAAGCTGATGTTGGAAGCTACGTAGGCAGTTGATAAATTTTGCCAATTTCTATCAATATGTTTAAGCAGCCTTGGCTTCTTTATAAAACAAGTAGAAATATATAACTTGGTTTCATTTCGTATGTTTAGGCTTAAATTCCTTATGAAATACCAACGTTATCACGGAGAAGACTTTCGCTTAAAGAGACACCTCGAATTGCTACTTGCTTTACACCTGAAAGATGGACCGAGAATTGAACACGGGACCCCTCGATTAAAAGGTGAAAAGTAGATAAACGTAATGCGGATGGTTTGATATGTGGAAACGTCACCATAAAGTTCACACGATTTAAACATTTTTTTTTCTTTCTTGTTTAAACCATTTTTTTTTTCTGAAAAACCAGCTGGTTTAAACCAACCCTGCCTCGCAGAGTTATCTTTTGTGAAGTAAGTCACAGTGGAGATGTTACATGTGAGACCTACAGTAAAGAGTTGCCCTTAAGCTATATCCTGAATCAATTCGATCTATATTCAGATATCCTTTTTAAATATTGCATGTTGCAGTAAGGTCTTCAAAAAAATGCTTGTATGGGTTCACTCGAGCAGGCGGTTCTACCGAAAACAAAATTTATAGGCGTGGGTTTTCTCGGGGTTCTCCCGTTTCCTCCCACTTTCTTCATTCCACCATTTCATTCATTACTCATTATCACCGTCTCCTTTAGCCTAACCGGCATAACCGTGGGACGTAAAACTCAAAATTTCATTTCATTTCATTTCAAAATTTATAGGTAAAATACGATGTGAAACACTTTTCGTAAAAGAAGCAGAGTGTAAATATAAGTAATTTCTGTCAGTGGATATCATATTGAAATACATTTTCAATGGTAGTGAACGTATTCTACATGTAACTATTTACTGAAGCGGAAGAATACAAGAATGCGAAGAAGGTGAAAATAAACTGCGGGAAAGTTCCGTTCGTGTTAGCAATGGACGACTGCGATAGATATAATGTAAGCATACGATTAGAGAGCGTCGATACGTGTGATAAAGAGCGTCGTATTATAGTTTTTCAAGCGTCATGGTAAGTGTAGAAAAGTAAAAATTCAGAGCATACGAATTTCTCCTCGCAGCAGACCATTTGTACGCGGGAAAGCAGTGATGCCATTTTGAAATTAAGAATTACTACTATTATATAAGTGCTTTTGAAGGTAAAAATTATTGCAGATATTTAATGTATGTTTTCACTATCCTCGTTTATGCGTATGCCCTTGTTGCTGACCCGCCTGCTCCCTACGAACGCACCCCTTTGATCCGCTCGGGCCTCCTGCTGCGCTCCTGCTCTGATTCGGTTAGATAGCATTCGTGCTTTTTAGTGGCCACCTAGACAAGTTGGTTCGTGGTTTATGCATTAGCTCCTCATTTAGTGCATGTTCTGCAAAAAGAAACCGGAAAATGCAATAAATGCGTGTAAATTTCATAGAACCGTTTGCTCGAGTAATGCCTTTATACCTTTCTTAAAAGATGGCTCAAGAAAAATACATGCATACGATCAGGTTCTATTTTAACGGCAAGGTTCTTGATTACTGGTCCCTTCCCATTGAGCAGTAATAAAGACAGAAAACAACGTGCCCTGCGGGGTTCTAACCCGCCTTCACTCGCTAACGCTCGCTCGGCAATACTGTATAAGTTAAATGCATAAACTTAGTACAGAAAGAAACCTACCCAGCTACTAATCTATATGGGGGACCAGTAATCTAGAACCTTCCCTATTTTAACTATTACCCCTAATTCCCATTCTGGATTTGGTAATGATACTAGCATACCTTGATTTGATTGTAAATTATCTCGGAGGTTCTGCCGTTGGAACACTGCCTCCTTTCAAATGTATGGTTATGTATGCATAATTTATTTCATGTTAAAAGGACTACGTGATAATGACTCTTGCAGATCTTTCTTTAAAGAGATGCAAATCATGACAGTGCCTTCAATGTATATCTATAGCTTCAATGTCCCCTCCAAAAACATAAAATGTCAACTAATAAATACTGCTTGAGAAGAACAGGATGCATGTGTATACGGCAACATTAACACCAGTTTTATTATTTAAACGGGTGCTTTATTAAATTTTACAAATTACAGTAAAATTAAGTTCATCACTCACCTGATTATAATATAATGTTGAATTCTTCGCCTTCAACAACATTGGACAAACACCACCACACCACAGCTCGTACCCGACCACACAAATAAGCGCGCCGTGCATGGCTAATACACAGCTCCAACCAGTGCGCATGCGTGATTCGAAATAAAAATTAAATTAATAACTAATAGAGAAAAATAATATTTTACTTCCAAACAATAATAATCTTATTAAGATTATTATATTTACATATCTTTTTGTATGTATATAATCAGACACATGTCTATTCGGTTCTCACGTCATTTATTACATCAAAGCGAACACTGCACATTTTTTATGCTACTGAGAGAGCCTATTTATAGCGTGTCGATTTATCTGATTGAATATTTATTCCAATGTACTTAAGCCTTCGAAAAATGCAGGTTACATTATATTGTTTATTTAGAATGAGTAATATAATAATTTTTAAAAAATTGAACTTTCAATTAAAAATACTATAGCCATATTTAATGTAAATATTAGCAGAATGAAACTAAATACACTTGCACGGTATTACGAATGTGTCATACACATGTGCAGTAGCTGTGCAAATGCACATGTGCACACAACGGCTTAAGCACGGGTTATATAAATGTGTACTGCATCCACGCAAATGCACATGTGTACATAACGGCTTAAGCACAGGTTATATAAATGTGTGCTTCATCCATGCTAATGCACATGTGCACATGCACTTCTTAATCACGGGTTATGTGCGTGTGCATCATCCACACAACTGCATATGTGCACATAACGGCTTAAGCACGAGATATACAAATCTGAGCTTCATCCATGATAATGCACATGTGCACGTGCACTTCTTAATCACGGGTTATGTACGTGTGCCTCATCTATGCAAATGCACATGTGCATATAACGGCTTAATGACGGGTTATATAAATGCGTTTTTCATCCATGCTAGTGCACATGTGCACGTGCACTTCTTAACCACTGGTTATGTACGTGTGCCTATTCTACGGAAATGCACATATGCACGAAACGACTTAAACACGGGTTATATAAATGTGTGCTTCATCCATGCAAGTGAACATGTGCACATACATGACTTAGTCACATGTTATGTGCGTGCGCTTCATCTACGCAAATGCACATGTGCATATCAGGCTTATGCACGGGTTATATAAATGTGTGTTTCATCCATGGTAATGCACATGTGCACATGCACTTCTCAATCACGGGTTATGTACGTGTGCATCATCCACACAATGCATATGTGCATATAACGGCTTAAGCACGTGATATACAAATCTGTGCTTCATCCATGATAATGCACATGTGCACGTGCACTTCTTAATCACGGGTTATGTACGTATGCCTCATCTACACAAATGCACATGTGCATATAACGGCTTAATGACGGGTTATATAAATGCGTTTTTCATCCATGCTAGTGCACATGTGCACGTGCACTTCTTAACCACTGGTTATGTACGTGTGCCTATTCTACGGAAATGCACATATGCACGAAACGGCTTAAACACGGGTTATATAAATGTGTGCTTCATCCATGCAAGTGAACATGTGCACATACATGACTTAGTCACATGTTATGTGCGTGCGCTTCATCTACGCAAATGCACATGTGCATATCACGGCTTATGCACGGGTTATATAAATGTGTGTTTCATCCATGGTAATGCACATGTGCACATGCACTTCTCAATCACGGGTTATGTACGTGTGCATCATCCACACAATGCATATGTGCATATAACGGCTTAAGCACGTGATATACAAATCTGTGCTTCATCCATGATAATGCACATGTGCACGTGCACTTCTTAATCACGGGTTATGTACGTATGCCTCATCTACACAAATGCACATGTGCATATAACGGCTTAATGACGGGTTATATAAATGCGTTTTTCATCCATGCTAGTGCACATGTGCACGTGCACTTCTTAACCACTGGTTATGTACGTGTGCCTATTCTACGGAAATGCACATATGCACGAAACGGCTTAAACACGGGTTATATAAATGTGTGCTACATCCATGCAAGTGAACATGTGCACATACATGACTTAGTCACATGTTATGTGCGTGCGCTTCATCTACGCAAATGCACATGTGCATATCACGGCTTATGCACGGGTTATATAAATGTGTGTTTCATCCATGGTAATGCACATGTGCACATGCACTTCTCAATCACGGGTTATGTACGTGTGCATCATCCACACAATGCATATGTGCATATAACGGCTTAAGCACGTGATATACAAATCTGTGCTTCATCCATGATAATGCACATGTGCACGTGCACTTCTTAATCACGGGTTATGTACGTATGCCTCATCTACACAAATGCACATGTGCATATAACGGCTTAATGACGGGTTATATAAATGCGTTTTTCATCCATGCTAGTGCACATGTGCACGTGCACTTCTTAACCACTGGTTATGTACGTGTGCCTATTCTACGGAAATGCACATATGCACGAAACGGCTTAAACACGGGTTATATAAATGTGTGCTTCATCCATGCAAGTGAACATGTGCACATACATAACTTAGTCACATGTTATGTGCGTGCGCTTCATCTACGCAAATGCACATGTGCATATCACGGCTTATGCACGGGTTATATAAATGTGTGTTTCATCCATGCTAATGCACATGTGCACATGCACTTCTCAATCACGGGTTATGTGCGTGTGCATCATCCACACAACTGCATATGTGCATATAACGGCTTAAGCACGTGATATACACATCTGTGCTTCATCCATGATAATGCACATGTGCACGTGCACTTCTTAATCACGGGTTATGTACGTATGCCTCATCTATACAAATGCACATGTGCATATAACGGCTTAAGGACGGGTTATATAAATGTTCGTTTCATCCATGCGAATGCATATTTGCACATGCACTTCTTAATCACGGGTTATGTGCGTGTGCTTCATCTAAGCAAACGCACATGTGCACATAGCGGCTTAAGCAGTGTTATATAAATGTGTGCTTCATCCATGCTAATGCACTTGTGCACATGCACTTCTTAATCACTGGTTATGTACGTGTGCCTCATCCACGCAAATGCACTTATGCACATAACGGCTTACGCACGTGTTATATTAATGCGTTTTACATCCATGCTAATGCACATGTGCACGTGCACTTCTTAATCACGGGTTATGTGCGTGTGCTTCATCTACGCAAACGCACATGTGCCCATAGCGGCTTTAGCACGGGTTATATAAATGTGCGTTTCATCCATGCGAATGCATATGTGCACATGCACTTCTTAATCACGGGTTATGTGCGTGTGCTTCATCCACGCAAATGCACATGTGCACATAACGGCTTAAGCACGTCTTATATAAATGCGTTTTAAATCCATGCAAATGCACATGTGCACGTGCACTTCTTAATCACGGGATATGTGCGTGTGTTTCATCTACGCAAATGCACATGTGTATATAACGGCTTAAGCACGGGTTATATAAATGTGTGCTTCATACATGCAAGTGCACATGTGTACATGCACTTGTTAATGACTGGTTATGTACGTGTGCCTATTCTACGCAAATGCACACGTGCATATAAAGCTTAAGCACGGCTTATATAAATGTGTGCTTCATGATAATGCACATATGCACGTGCACTTCTTAATCACTGGTTATATATATATATATATAAATGTGTGCTTCATCCATGCTAATGCACATGTGCACGTGCACTTCTTAATCACGGATTATGTGCGTGTGCTTCATCTACGCAAATGCATATGTGCACATAGCGGCTTAGGTACGGGTGATATAAATGTGTGCTTCATCCATGCAAGTGCACATGTGCACGTGCACTTCTTAATCACTGGTTATGCGCGTGTGTCTATTCTACGCAAATGCACATATGCACGAAACAGCTTAAGCACGGGTTATATACATGTGTGCTTCATCCATGCAATTGCACATGTGCACATACATGACTTAGTCACGGATTATGTGCGTGTGCTTCATCCACGCAAATGCACATGTGCAAATCACGGCTTCTGCACGGGTTATATAAATGTGTGTTTCATCCATGCTAATGCACATGTGCACGTGCACTTCTTAATCACGGGTTATGTGCGTGTGTTTCATCTACGCAAATGCACATGTGTACATAACGGCTTAACCACGGGTTATGTAAGTGTGTGCTTTATCCATGCAAGTGCACATGTGTACATGCACTTGTTAATCACTGGTTATGTACGTGTGCCTATTCTACACAAATGCACACGTGCATATAGCGGCTTAAGCGCGTGTTATATAATGTTTTTCATCCATGGAAATGCACATGTGCACGTGCACTTCTTAATCACGGGTTATGTACGTGTGCAGCATCCACACAAATGCACATGTGCATATCACGGCTTATGCACGGATTATATAAATGTGTGTTTCATCCATGCAAGTGCACATGTGCACATGCACGACTTAATCACGGGTTATGTGGGTGTGTTTCATCTACGCTAATGTACATGTGCACATAACGGCTTAAGCACGGGTTATATAAATGTGTGTTTCCTCCATGCAGGTGCACATGTATACATGCACGACTTAATCACGGGTTATGTGCGTGTGCTTCATCCACGCAAATGCACATGTGTGTTTGCCCGGGTTCTGTATGTGTGCTTCATCCACGCAAATTCACATGTACGGCTTAAGCACGGGTTATGTATGTATGCATCATCCACACAAATGAACATGTACATATGTACGGCTTATGCATGGAAAGTGCACATGTGCCGTACAGGTACGTGTTGTCTGGGTATGTTTGGTAAAAGTCTTGCATAGTATACTTTCTTATAAGTAGACACAATAGTTTATCTCGAGACAGAATAATGCGATTCACATGAAATTAACATTATTTATTAAGTAGATATAAAACTATGTTTTAGTGCAGTTCCTGTTTCTGTATCTCTATATACAAATAGCAAGTTGAGACAAAAATCTTATAAACTACTTTTTGGAGGGAATTTCCCACAAAATCCCTCTAGAAATTCCCTCATACAAAAAATGGTGACACGGTGTATACATCATTGAAAATATGTTTTATTTCAAATCAAATGAGGTATAAACCGTGCTTATATTGTAATTTTCGTGGAAGTTATATGCGATTTTATCTGCACTAATGAATATGGTAAAATGAACAGTACACATAACATATTTTATATATGTTTATTTCTCTAGAAAGAATAATGCGATTCTTGTGAAACTTAGAGGGCTTACTAAGTATAAATCAAGCTAACATACAATACAATTTGTGTGTTTATATACCTAAGAGTACCCGAGCTACAGGTACAAAAATTGTAAAAAAAAAAAAAAAAAAGAAAAAAAAAGAAAAAAAGAAAGAAAGAAAGAAAAAAGAGAAAATTTGAGGGCAAAGTTCCCGAAAATCCCTCTGTCACGGGGAAGCTGAGGGTGATGGAGAAAAACTGATTGCAGATTTGAATTCTACGTGAAAAGTTCTATTAGAATAAGGTATTTTCATTTCTGTGCCAAAATCTTGTTGACTAGTGTAATTGTTGATAATGTTGTAGATATATAGATATATGCATTTCACGTATAAATAACCCTCACCACTACATTTATGTGATCCCAGTTCTCATTCTTGATATTTGAGCATTTGAAATTAAGAAATAAACACTCATACCTTGTTCTGAGATCATATGTTGAACCTTGTAGCTGTAAGAATTTCTAAAAACAAAGATAGTTAAAGTAAAATGTACTGTTCCTGGGTATAACTTGGTAAAATTCACTGTTATGTCTGGGCATAACAACGGTTCTGCGAACTCGAAATATTTTAACAACCGGTTCTGGCGAACCGGCTGAATAGCACTACTGGTTCTATGAAATACAGGCCGGTAACCAGCCCAAAAATGTAGGGAGGCCGGCTGAAGTTATGGGGGGGGGGGGGCGGTGATCCAACCATTTTATTGTTCATCACCATATTATAGTTCCTTTGCAAGCCTACCGTGAAAATTTTAGGGGAGCGGCCCCTTAGACAACCATGGATACAGGCCTGATGAAATATAATATAAAAGTTTCACTGTAGGCTTTGTAACTTTACTTTCTGATCACTCCTCGTACACGGTGGTTAGCTGTTATGACGTGGGCGTACAAAAGCTGCTACAGGCTACAAAAATACATCGACTAAAATGCCAAGTATGTAGAAAAACAGATAAGTGTAATAATGTTTATGTAATTATGAAAACATTATTACACTTCACTTTTGGGATTAGACTTGTATGATATTGAGGAATTGCCAAGGAATTAGAGATTAGAAATTAAAAGTTCGCTGAAAGTATGGGTGTATTATCCCTATCTATCACAAAGTTAACTGTCTTTTCTATACCGTACTAAGGAAAAAGTTAAAATCATTTCTTATTATGAAACTCTGGGGGCTCATTACGGGATTACGAACATTATAGTATACCCGGTCTATTATATCACTATTTTTCAACCAATTTTCAATTCTAGTCCAAAATTTTAAATGTTTGCAACTTCTTAACTTTCGTTGTTGATTTCATATTCATAATTCATTCATGCGTTGGACAAACCCAGATTTTAAAAGGGCTTAACTTATGGTTATCTCTTTCTTTTGTTTTTTGGATGATCTTTCTTTTGTTTTTTGGGTAAAAAATAAATAAATAATAATAATAACCTAACCGGCCTTGAAATGCAAGATATATAACCTTGAAATGAGCCTTCTATTTCTCTTCCACACTCTTCTTTCTTGCTCCAGGCTTTTCTTTTGTCACTGCGTAAGTTTTCTGAAAATCCCACAAGATGGCTCTGGCGTTTCAAAATACGACAAACAGCTGACAAGCTGTAAACCAGACGCAGTAAACAAAACAGTGCAGCACGAGTGTAGCTTTGTTTAGGTTTCTTCTAATTGTGGAAAGGTACACATGCGCTAATTACTGGCACGGTTTTATTGTTTGATTTAGGTGTCTGATTTTGAAAATACGAAAATGGCTGAAGCGCGTAGTGCTGTCAATGAATTACGGGTTCCTCCAGATATGGAAAGTGGAAGGGGTTCCTGGAATGACTTTCTGGAGGCTTGTAGAAAATCATTGGTCCGGCGATATTACAGAACCAGGTAAGTAAGCAAAAGTTAGGAATGGAAATGTAATTGAAGCTTTATCTTCGTTTGAGCAGTACTTTATAATACGAGTAAGATTTTCTGTAAACAAAAAGCAATATTACATTCTCTTATTACTAGATAAACATATTTGTTTTGTTGAGGCAACAGATATACAACGAAAATATATGAGTTCTCATCAGGAGTAGAACTCAGGATCGTGTCTCATCTTGATTGTGAGAATTCATTAAATAGATTACCATTATTTTATACTTAGCAATAGTCCATTCATTTTCATGTTTATAGCTACTATTGTCATATTTATTAGTGCTTCCATGTACTTCGCAGAGGAATGGTGTGAGCGCATGATTACAGATCAGAGCCTGTGGCAGAGGGGATAGATAGTACCTAATTTTTGGCGATAATCGAGCTTTGTTGTGAGAAGCTTGGAAACCACTTGGGTTAGGAAGTATCAAACTTCGTCGAGAAAGGCAGATATGACGCTAATGGTAAAGCGATGTAGGCCTACATATTTCTGGATGGGAACGGGGCAAGGAAGTGGGGCAAAATGACTCTTGCTTCTGGTACTAGGGAGGTCCCCTCGTTCGATCCCAGGGCAGGGGGGTTGGTGGTAAACAACATCGTGTTCGTGGATTTTATCGGGGTCCTTCCATATTGTCATGTCACACAAATTCTTTCATAATCAGTCACTTTCACTAATCACCTACCTCCACGAGTCTAAAGAATAGACATAGGACGTTAAATTTAATATTTGGTTCGAAAGTAAGATTCTGAATCTATGGATCGCAACTCTAATTAGTTTTGAACATAAAAAGAATTGGAACGATTCGAACTTGTGTAATTCGGAAACCACGATAAGACGTAAATCCACGTCTCGCATAGCCTCGATACTGAAAAGCATCTTAATTCCGGGTTAAGTTTAAAGTTACCCCTCCGTTGTTTTATAAAAATCAGGAAAATTTACAGGAGAAATGAGGTAAGAAATGATAATTTGATGTTTAGGAATGTAAGTTCGACAGGAGAGTTACGTTTAATACGAGAAAAGATATGTGGAAGTTAATACTATTTGCCGGAAGGTTTCAGCAGCATGGTAGTTGTAAAATATGGCGAACAGATGTAACGGATGAAGAAAACCTTTTAAATTTTTGTGAAGCGCACGGAGTACTGAAGTTAAGTGAAATGTAACAATTTTTAATACTTTAAGCACTGTTTTTTGTATGTTGCAAAGTCCAAGGACACCTTCCGACTGGAGGGGCAACTCTAAACTTAAGCCTTAATTCCAAACCAACCAATCGTTTCTACAGTTACCCCTGCACATTAAAAAAAATTTTTTTTTAAAAAGTACAATGACCGTAAATAGAGTGCTTTCTCAAATATTTCCTAGTGCGAAAATAAAATAAATTATATAAAATGAGACTGTTTTATTAAAGACTTTGTGTTCTTGCTCCTATCATTCCTATAGAGATACAGGACAGGATAATAGAGGAAATAGCCGGTTCTGTTACATTAATTTTTGAAGTACCAGTGATATGCAAAGAGTGAAAAGCATTACGACTGAACCGTGATATGCACCCGGACTTTCGGCGTACCGTGCTGATGTGTTAATCAATACTAGGGACGTACGCAGGGTGTAGATTCTGGAGATTCGAATCCCTTGAAATCTCTACTCTGTACATTTAGTATAATTTTAGGGATAATTTTTACAAATTATAATTAATGTATCCATATGTTGAATTTAGACTCTCAAAACCTTTTGGCCCTTCCCGAAATTCCGCATACATACCTGACCACTACTCTTCCCCGTACTCTTAATGAAATGACCAACTTCAAGAGTGATATAATGTATGACTGTTCAGGAAGTAGGCTCGGTGACGTACTGGTTGCATCGGCACAATATGGCGAAGGCCCGGGTTCGTATCTCGATCCAGTAGTAGCCTATATGACAGTAAACATTTTAGAAAAAAATTAGATAAAATGGATTTCTAATGCATTCATTCAAAATGCTTACGCTAGAAGGGACTTAATAACATTTATCAGAATAGCTTGAATGGGAGTACATGTTTCATAACTTACTGGGAAATGTAGATGCCGGAGACAGCTGATATAAGCAGATAATAATATATAGAAGAATAGGAAACCGCAGATACAGAAGTGGACTATATTTTCAGTTATAATGATTTACAGCAGAATAGATGTTTGTTTAATATACGATTGTTTTGAGAATAGTCAAATTGACCTTAGCCTAATTTTGTTGAAGATTCTTAAACTCAATTGAACTGAGATAGATTGGTGTAGGTTCGATTAGACTAGCTTATGTAGGCAACGTAAATCTAATTATTATCATGTAAGTGTAAAAACTTAGTTTGAAGCTAAATTAAACTAACTTTGGTTAGGTCGCTATGCTAACACGACTGTTTCAACACTGAAAAAAAAATATTACGGTTATTAAGTGTCTGCACAGGTGATATAAATCTGTACGAAAGTGGTGAATATATATTTTGTATGTGATATTAGGAAGCTCATACTATTCCACTTGATGGAGGCCGCGGTGGCTCAGAGGTAGAGCGTTCACCTTTGGAGCATGGGGTCCATGGTTTGATCCCAGCTCGCGCCAAGTTAACTTTGTTGTGGACAAACACCGTGTCCGTGAGTTCTCCCGTTTCCTCCCACTTTCTTCATTCCACCATTTCTTTCATTTCTCAACATCACCGTCTGCTTTAGCCTGACCGGCGTAACAGTGGTACGTAAAACTTCGATTTCATTTCATTTCATATTCCACTTGATGTTATGAACATGTTCTTGAGTTCAACCGAGGGCGAAGTACACTTCCGAATTTACAACTTATGTTAATTACCTTATCATTGAGCACAACAGACCTACTTAGCTTAAAAACAAAAGGCTAATAATAACGTAGATTTGGTGGTTATGAAAATCATTGATTTTAATTTCCGTAACTGGATAGTTTGAATGATTTAGTTTCTTGGTCAATAGCAATTGATTGCAAAAAGAAGTACCTAGTGGGGTGTCATGAATGTTGGAGACAGTTCTTTCCTGCATATTTAAAATTTGAACTTTGAGAAAAAATGTCAGTACGACAAATTACACTTTACCATCTCCACAAACAATTTGGTTGATTGATTGGATCGGAGTGTAGCTTCTCTTTCAACACCGAGATTACATGAGACATGGACATACAGCTTAACGAGGAATCCGAACCATATGAGGTGCCATCGGAAGTCGAACCTAGGTCTGCTGCGCCGAAAGTGCGTACGCTAACCAAGTAGCTACGAAGGAACTATCAGTCTACAAAGTTAGATATTGTGAGCCTACTTGAATTTTGATACAAGTTATTCATTTTTTCATAAAGATTTTAGGTAATGCATATGATTTTGGGCGTCGGCTGGGCATACGGTATGTATCATTTGTGAATGTAAAAACAGTGTTTGAAACAAGAAAAATAGGCTTACATGTATTTAGGATTCGTAATATATATATACAGGGTGGTAAGAAACTATTTAAACAAACTTCGGGAACTGATTTGCGACACCAAAACCGGCAAAAAAGTCCTGTGAAACTTTGGTCAGTGAGATTCCCTTTAATCCCTACGTTCCTTTGAGGAATCCCTCGCAGACAACTTGCGGAGGTGTAAAACATACATTTTTTAATCGAGCAGGTATGATTTCGAGTCTCATGTTCTAAACCACACTCTCTACGTTGAGTTGTTTTTGAATTACAACCTTGTGAAGTTCGTTTTTCCACGCTTTCTATACCTTATATCGCCGAAACTATCCCTCACTGACCAACTTTTTAGAGGACTTTTTTGCTGGTCTCGGTGTCGGGAATCCGCTTCCGAAGTTTGTTCAAATAGTTTCTTACCACCATGTATATATATATATATATATATATATATATATATATATATATATATATATATATATATATATATATATATATATATATATATATATATATATATATAGGGTGTTTCAGATAAAACGTCCAGTGCTTATAAATCCGAAACGGCTGAAAATAAAAAGATGAAACAAAAACTGAAAAACTGAGATTGCTTACATGGTGGTGTTGTGGTGACTCCCAGGGTCCTCCTTCAAGGAGGCCCAGGGGCCAACTTCAAATTTTTATATAGGAACATGTATTGAATCATACCTCATTCAATAGTACTTGAAAAACGAAACAACTTTTGTAGGAAACAATTTTCGATTTGGGCCATCGTTTTTAAATGGCCACAAAAAGTGGGTCCTATATCAGATAAAACGTCCAGTGCTTATAAATCCGAAAGGGCTGAGAATAAAAAGATGAAACAAAAACCGATATAGGAAAATGTCATAGAGTACGTGACATGGTGTTGTCGTGGTGACCCACAGGGCCCTCCTTCAAGGGAGCCCAGGGGCCAACTTCAAATTTTCAAATGGGAACATGTATTGAATCATACCTCATTCAATAGTCCTTGAAATACGAAACAACTTTTGTAGGAAACAATTTACGATTTGGGGCACCGGTTTCAAAATGGCCGCAAAAAGTCCTGTATCAGTTTGAAGTTGGCACCTGGGTCCCCTTCACGGAGTTTCCTGAGGGTCACCACAACGACACCGCTTGATATGCTTTATCATCGCTTCTATCTCAGTTTTTGTTTCATCTCTCTATTCTCAGCCGTTTCTGATTTAGGCCTATAAGCACTAGACGTTTTATCTGATACAGGACCCACTTTTTGCGGCCATTTTGAAAACGGTGGCCCAAATAGAAAATTGTTTCCTACAAAAGTTTTTTCGTTTTTCAAGTACTATTGAATGAGGTATGATTCAGTACGTGTTCCCATTTGAAAATTTGAATTTGGCCCCTGGGGCCCCTTGAAGCAGGGCCCTAGAGTCACCACAACAACACCATGTGATGCGCCCTATGACATTTTCCTATCTCAGTTTTTGTTTCATCTCTTTGTTCTCAGCCGTTTCGGATTTATAAGCACTAAACGTTTTATCTCAAACACCCTATATATATATATATATAGAGCTATGAACCAAAAATTAAGATATAGAATAAAGAGAGAAATGGCAAAGGATATTATAATTGGTACGGGACAATGTTAGAAATGTTGCCTTGTGAGCGTTGGGGGACGCGGTGGCTCAGTGGTAGAAGGTTCACCTCCGGTGCTTAGGGTCCCTGGTTCGATCCCAGCTCGCGCCGTGTGGACTTTGTGGTGGACAAACACCGTGCTCGTGTGTTTTCTCGGGGCTCTCCCGTTTCCTCCCACTTTCTTCATTCCACCTTTTCACTCATCTCTCATCATCGCCGTCTCCTTTAGCCTAACCGGCATAATCGTGGGACGTAAAACTAAAGATTTCATTTAATTTTTTCCTTGTGAGCGTTATTTCAGATCTATTTAGTGGAAGTACTTTAAAAAAAAAAAAAACTACTTTTTCGTCTTATCGCCACGCCCTTCAGGCTAAGAGAAATTGATAGATGACTGGTGATAATAAATCAACAACAAAATAACAAGGCATAAAAACATCCCATTCCACAATATTCCAATCCGCGACACCTGTATTTTGACCGCCTTCAACCGTAATGCTAGAACCGCTTGACCATTACACTCAATGAGTACGAATACGTGAAGAAAGACCTACAGAGTGAAGACGGCATTTCGATAGGAAAACGAAATTGAACGTGTAGTTTTCCGTTCTACAGTACTGACGTGTACGCAAAGGAGATATGAATATGAAAAAAATAATGAAATGAGAATGTGCAAGAAAGCGAAATCACCAAGAAAGTTGATGAACACGATATTGTCCGTCACAATGTCACATGGCCTGAATTGAACCAGGGACAACACATACAGAGGTGAGCGCTCTAGCACTGAGCCACTACGCCCATCAATATTTTGATTCGAATCAGAAGAGTTGAGTATGTACGGTTTGCCGACGATGTACCTTTTCCTAACGACTCTGAATAGGTACCTTCCATTTCAACTCAGGTAAAAAAAAAAAAAAAAGTGTACCATCACCATCTCAGATATTGTTGAAACTTTTTTTATAGCAACTAGACATGTTTTTAAGAGACCCATATTTTTTTTGTTTTGTCGATAAAAATTTTCCCGCCAAGTAATGGGCCATCAACGACGGGGAGTACAATTTATGAATTGTAAAAGACATGGAAGATTGTCAAAATCGGAGCCCCACCATTCAGCTATGGAGGCAGGTAGAGTTATAATTCTTGTTGTAGTATGTACATAGGGATATAAATAAACTCTATTTTATTATAGTTTGGTCTGCGCATGCGTATCTTTTTGTACAGAAATTAACAAATGAACGTCAGTTTATCTAAAAAGCGAAGTTTGCGAATTTTTTTCGGGCACTTCCTGTTCGAATTTTAAAATTTTGTTTTCACGGTTGGTAAGACCTAGTTACCCGCTTTCCGAAAAAAAAAAAAAAAAATGTATCGTTTCTGTGTGCAACCATTTCGTCGCAAAAATTTCGAGAAATTGTCATATTTTCTAAGATCGCCATTTTTGGCGCCATTTTCTCGAAAACATTTTAAAATTCTGAAATTTTGTCAGATGGTTCAACTTTACATGAATAATAAACACACCAAATACCATTCTCGATCAATGCTTCATGAATTAACTTCAGGCTTTTGAGGTTAGCAAAGTTTTGATAACTTTGATGTCACAGTTAGCAACACTGGAAACAATAAAAGTGGAACAATTTGATGATGTGAGTGTGAAGAAGAATGGAGAGATTTAGCTGGGTCGAGCGGAGAATGAATGAGAGAATGTTAGAAATGGTGGGAGAAAAGAACAATTTTAGATATTATTAACAAGAGGAAAAGAAACTGGTTAGAACATTAACTAAGAAGCAACTGTATCATGAGGGACGTGCTAGTTGGTATGGTGGCAGGAAAGAGGGGAAGGGGACAAAGGAGACTACAATTGTTGGATGGTATTGAAATGGAAAATTCGTACGTGAAGACGGAGAGGTTAGCGGAAGACCGTGGAGCATGGAAGCTTCTCAGTTGCAGCAAATGATCTGCCAATAATGGCAGAAAACGTAGATGATGATAATGATGATATGACAAATTGAATTACCTCTGAAATCTTGCTGTGAATGCAAGCATGCCAAGTCACAGATAGATATGTTAGCGTTAGTTACACTTGTAATTCAAATAAGTAAAACTTAACAATAAAATACCGATAAGTACAGAGTAGTTAATTCTCAAATGTAGGAAAGGTGTAACACTCAACGGAGTTTCAGTAAATGCAGTCCGCGATAGACTTGTAGAATGTCACATATTTTGGAGCTTCTTCGTTGATATACACGGGTAGTAAGCACGTCTTTTACACCAGATACCAGGGTTCGATTCCTAGTAGGAGCGTGTGTAATTCAGATTCTATGTTAAATAATATGTCTACGTCTTGATGCTTAAAATGAATGATCGAACAAATTACTCATTTGCTTTAGAACGGTAGAAGTCGAATAGATACTTGAATTTCAATGCATCATGAAAATATCGTGTGTCTGTTTTGCAAATTAATAAATGTGATAAATATACGATTAATGAAGCTAGTTAACATTTTAATCATTACTTAGTTTTTTTAAAAGTCATTTCAAATTACTTTGTTAATAAGTATTCATATTAATGAATATGTAACCAAATTATTTTTATAGAATCGATCGAGAAATGCAAATTGAAGAATTAGTTCAAGCAATCGAAGAATTAGTTTGCAATATAGATTGTCTTCCACTTTTTAAATGGCCTTAATTCTTTGTGCTAAGTAAAACTGTAAAATTAAAGAATTCTGTATATAATACATACGCTAGATCAGGGCGCAAAATTTCAGTCAGACGCACTCGCTAATCGAAAAATGACAGTCGCCAGTATCTCTCACGTACAAATTATTATAGGTCTCCCCCCCCCCCAACACACACACACACATATATATACAGCCTTTGGTTTGACAAATAAAGAGACTAACATCAAGACAAAATTTCAAAACTGACAATTAGGTTCAGGGTAATCAATTTTGAATTGGATAATTGATATACATGTTAAAAAATATCTTAAGACTTCACGTTTGAATAACGCTCTCTCTCTGCACTGAAGTACCAGTTGTCGATTGCAGTTTTCGGATCGAAGTCCTTAAGTGAAGGGCCATTGATGAAAATTGTCAGCAAATCATACAGTGTGTCAATCTTAGTGATTTCCGGTAGGTAGTCTTAACTCCGTTGAGACTGCTGAAGCCTCTCTCAAATGAAGCAATACTCTTAGGTAAAACTGCACAAAATGTGACAATTGGAAGTAAATTTGGGAATCTCATACTGAAGTTTTCACTAAATCTTTTTCGGTGTCTGATTCAACATCAATAAAGAAAACAGAAGCTTGTATTCTGCCCACTCTCCTAAGACAAGGTCAACTTTTTAATTCTATAAATCTGGTTGCAAGTACTTAGAAAGCAGTTTTATTTCTTCCGCAGCGAATTCAAGGATTTTTCCCCAGTGACAATTATTTTCGTGCCAAACAGAAACAGCTGAGCTTAGGCAGAAGCCATTCCTCTGAACACTGGTAGCCAGTGGCGACCTGGCGACTGGAAATTTTGCGCCCTGTGCTAGGTAAATGATGAAGTAATAGCAAATCCGTTATTATTTTTTCCTGTAATATTTGTGTCTCACATCCAGTGGTGTACGCAGAATCTCATCAATGGAGGCTCAAGCAAGCTCATACAATTCCAAGACAATTGTGATTTTAGTATCTCTCCATAATATCGTGTTCAAGGTCCTGTTTAAATCCCGAACCCCCCCTTGCGTGCGCCACTGCTCACATCAGAATGCCTTCAAAGTGATAAAATCACTGGAGACCCCAAAGCCAGGGGCTAATTTTGCGGGGGTAGGGTTGGCAACCCGGTTTCATCGCCATTGCTAATGTGGCTTCCCTCTTGTAGAACTCACTGGGTGTTCCACTAACTGTTGAAATTATTGTCACCTTACGTTTAGTAGCAGTGCTCTTGCGATTCGTATATACATAGCACTGACGTCATAGGAATACCCAGGGTCAGCAAATATTGTGTTCGGGCGCTCTCGGATTGCCCCGTGCGTTTTTGTTTCCATTTCAGAGTTGCCAATTTAGTATAATAATGCTACTTTGGTGTGCCCTAGCACTGATGATTTCCATTTACCGTTATTGATGAAACAAAGCAAAAAAAAAAAAAAAAAAAAATGCTACAAGCTGAGGGAAGAAACTTCCTGATGTATTGCTTGTTATCTTACATCTTTCTGAATCTTATGAAGCTTTCTTCCCGGAGCTTGTGTCGAAATGTTTTTCCCGATGTGACTTCCCCAAGGTCCGCCACTAATTTTATTAAGCAATATCCATGTGTTAGTAAATTGACGATGTTTCATCATTTAAGAAAGAACATTACAACATGAAAGACAAAAAAGAATCTTCATAAATTACTCACAAAACCGTATTGTTTTATATTATCGTTTATTTTATATACTAAGCATGCAGGTATTGACTGCAGAAATATTTCATTCTTTCCTTTTTGCTCATTAGTTCATTTCATTATTAGTAACTTGTTGATATTTAGGTTTATGTTATGGCGTGTAGCTTGATAGCGCATGTGCATTTTCCGCATTACTGACTGAAAAGAAAAGAACTAACTTTATAAGAAACATGAATCAACAGGTAGTTTACCACAAAATCCCCAGGTCGGATAATATACAGTACATAAACGAAATAAATAATCGATTTATGTATCGTGCATTAAATGCAATGTACTTCATAAAAAAAAAAAAAAAAAAAAAAAAAAAACAGAAGAGCTTGAAAAATATTGCGGTTTACACTAAAATACGCAGAAGTTAAGATATATAGAAAAGTATTATAAATTAGAAAATATAAAATGAAAATAATTATTAGCTCGGTCAAGTAGACAAAACAATCTTGATTTGGAGGTAAGGTATAGCTTTAAGGAAATTAAAGGCTCTGCGCCGCAGATACAAAAGTCTGGTCAAAAGTTGTGTGCTACGCGAATCCAATCACTACTGTTATAATACATTTCCCTACTATCCGTCTGTATATTATCTTCCCATCTTCTTGGTAAACTCAAACTTCTTTGTCTACAGGGACTATCCTGATATTTATCTAGTGATACTGAGAATAGGACTTTAATTAAGATGACCGAGGAGCAATCGTAGTATTAGAACCAGAAGCCTCTAAATTGAGAACGCTTTTCCGTTAACTACGATCGCTCTTATGTATCCAATTGGATAACATATATTGAAGCTAAAAATCACAGTAGCCGAAAGTTCAATTCATGTTTCCGAATTTATTTCTAAAACAAAGAATACACAAGTTTATTATCAAGCGTATGAAATATTTTTGTTTCACCTGTAGGTTTGCAAAGATTCTATATAAAGTGAAAGACAATAGCCTTATTCCGCGGAAGTATTATTTCAATGCCATTGAATGTCAAAGCACTTCGATTTCCACAGTAACATTACAATGGAATACTAAAACGTACTCTCCCTCGGAAAAGTCATGAGGCTGTGAATATGCTGCAAATTCCAGATCAGAGGAACATCAAAATGGCTTATATTACCATTTTATTCTGTGAACCTCACAGTTTTAGAGGGGTCTGACTCCTAACAGCTCTCGAAAAGAAGACTTTAATACTGACAAGTAGAATACGAAACTTTACCATGGTTAGTGGTACTGACTTCAGAAAGAATGGGGAGTTTAGTTGCCGTCATGAATATTGAATACGCAAGAGAAGGAAATTAAAACAGGTAATATACGTATGAATCCTACCACTATTCTAACTGTGATATTTTTCATAAGTAGAAGCTTTGCTTTGTTATAATTAAATATAAACTAATTATTTGCTGAGCAAAACTATATATTTTCATTAAAATTCAACACGTGTTTCAGTTTCGCCAACTAACTCTTTGGTTTCATCAGACACTATGTGATACAGGATAACTGTACAATCCTATATATATACAACAGCTAAGATATCTTTCTTCTGATTGGCTACTGGCAGCAGCAAATCCGTTTCAATTATACTTATTTGAAAATTTCTATATAGATGCATTGTATTGTTGCTAATTACACAAAATGACGATCTTAACTAATTTAAACTAACAATTAATTAACTTACAATTAATAAGATTAAAAAATAAATTAAATAAACTAACAATTAAGTAAATAACAACTGATGAAGCCAAAGAGTTAGTTAGCGAAACTGTAACACGTGTTGAATTTTAATGAAAATATATAGTTTTGCTCAGCAAATAATTAGTTTACACTGTTCTAAGTTGGAGAATATTCTGCTGCGATATCTTCTCCGAAAATTTTAAATAAATGCATTATTTAAAACCAAATTTCAGAGATAATAACCATCGACTATCTAAGGACTCCCAGATCACCGGCTCCACTCGGCCTACTATACGGCCATGCACCTCATATTTCAGCCCAAATGCTTCCGTTCTTTGTACGGCAAGAATATGTTTATGTCGTTATTCTTTTGTGCGAAAATTTTAAACCTCTTTCCCTCTTGGAATACGCATTTGAAAGTGAAATACTGAAAAGTTCACATCGGTCAAGAGCTGTGTTCGAAGATTTATTTCAAATGGGTCACCCATTTTTCCGTGGTTAGACTGACGACATTGAAGTCATTTTTCTGTATCTCTTGAGGAAATATATATATATATATATATATATATATATATATATATATATATATATATATATAGAAATTGTCTCCCTTCTCTCGTTAAAAGCGGAATACTGAGAAATGCTGTAGCATGTGCCCACTTGTTTTGAATAAGTTTATTTACCAAGTTTTATACACTTAACATGTCTCTAATCTTAGGGGAGTTCGAGATATGGTCATCTTATTCTAACATTTGCCATTCCTGTTCTTTTTTTCTTCCCTTCTAAGAGAAACTTTAGAAAACATTGAAACACGTCTTTAATTATTTTAAATTAAAAGTTTAAAAACCAATTTTCACGTCTCTTAACTTTAAGGATTTTTCAGATATGGCCATTCAATTATAACAATTGTAACTTATGTCCCTTTTTGTTCCCACCATTTTTCATTCCCTGTATGGGAAACATAAACAGTGCTGAAACACTCCATTATTTTAAATTAAAAGTCTAAACAGAAAATTTCGTATCTCTAAACTTAAAGGATTTCGAGATATAAGGCCAACTTACGACAGTTGCAAACCCCACGCTTATAAAAAGCTGAAACACGTTTGGAATTATTTTAAATGCAAGAACTAAATACCAAAATTCATGTATCTGATTTAAGGATTTTGAGATATTATAACAATTGTAACCCCATCCTTTTTTCTTCCCTTCTAAGGGCGATATAAAAAGCGGCGAAATACATGTGTATTTATTTAAAATGAAAAGTCCTTATATCAACCTTCCGAGATTTGAAGATATGGACATTTTACTACAATAATTGCCACATCCATTTCCCTCTTCCCCGTCAAATTTCCAAAAAGTCCTTCCTTGGAGGTAATTTGCGTCACATATCCTATGATCTTCCAAAATTTGAAGTTTTTATCTTAAGCGGTTCAGTCTGGGCGTTGATCAGTTAGCCAATCAGGATTATATATATATATATATATATATATATATATATATATATATATATATATACATGGTGAGTTTTAACCTGAGCCTTCAAAATATCTGAATAGATAAGCATCGGACGAAAAAATATTCACAATAAAAAGTTAATATTTTCGATTGATAAAATAGCCCCCTCTGGATGTTAGGTGGGAGCAACTTTTAAAACAAATGGGGTAGCTATTTTTTTTTTTTTTTTAAATTGCGGATTCAGGTTCTACGAAAGGAAATAGTAAATTTTAATTCAAAACATTTTTTTGATTTCTTATAGATGATAATGTAATCTCGCGGATTTAGATTTTTAGTCCTTCAATGTTATACTTTTTCGCCCCGAAGGATGAATTATACAACTGATACGAAGCACCATATTCACTACTGCTGCAAAATAGTGTCCTCCAATAGGTTGATTGGTCGGGGTTTCCAAATTTCTTTTTCTACTGGATTCACCTTGATCAGCCATTGCGCACACACTTTAATACGCTGGATAGGCGATGCTTAGAGACATGATTTTTTAGTTACACGCGAAAACGCAAAATGTACTAGTTTTGTATGAAAATGTTGTGTACCTAAAATAACTTATATATTTTTTCACTATTTGTTAGGTCATATAACGCTCGCGATTAAACGCGAAATTCTGTCGAGTTAGCGAAATTTGCAACTAGTCTCGATATTTCACGAAATTTACGCGAAAGTGACAATTTTTCGACGCTTTTACGATTTATTCATTACCATCATATCTCCCTTCTGCATATTTGACCGTGAGTAAAAGCTACTAGTTCGTCTTTTTTCTACCATAATGAAATACGGGACTGCCGGATGTTTGGCGCCCGCCCTCCCTCAGTTTGTCTATTTTCATGGCAGCAACGAGTGTACTTCTGAACGACAAAGCAACCGGTACAATACCGGAAATCAACATGTTTCGATAGAGCACAAGAATTTAAAGATCATGGTTACTACGTTTATGATGCACGTCAAAAAATAGTTGTGTAAATTTTGTAATATTAGACTAGCCTGGAAGTGACGCAATTCGTATGTGAAGCTGAATGAAAGTGAAATTTAAAAAAATAAATAAATAAAAATGTTGTCTTGTGTTACAGAGAAAAGAAATGCTTGTTGGTGGGCAACAAATTTAACATCAGAAAACATCGAAGCAATGCCTACGTGTTATCTGCATAAGTAAACTGGACACTAAAGTTGTTTTTTTCTATTAATGTTCTCTGTGTGCGTGTTTTTTCTTTAAATGATATTTTTATTCAATGAGGATGCTTAGTGTTAGACGATTTTTTAAAAAGCCAAATCTATATGTTAATGGCGGTGCCTGTGAACAAAAAACTTCAGATCCAAATTGAAAGTGACTATCTTTGTGACTCTTGATCTCTTGAACCACCCGACCGATCTCAATCAAATTTTTGACGTAGATGCAATTCTGGCCTGTTAGTGTTTTTAGCTATTCACTTTGACGGTATAACTTAAGGGAGGGGGAGGAGGGGAATTATAAACAAATAAAACGTAATAACTCTTGAACCAAACCACCAATCTCGATCAAATTTTCAATATAAATGATGTTCGTACCTGGGATGGATTTTACCATTTCACTCTGACGGAATAACGTAGGGGCATGGGAGGAGGGGAAGATATACAAAAATCAATAAATATAAAAATAAAAGTGACCCTGTTCGTGAGTTAATAACTCTTGAACCACCCAATCGATCTCAATCAAGTTTTCAACATAGATGGAGTTCGAACCTGGGAACTTTTTTTTTTATTATTTCATTTTAATGGTAGAACTTAGGGGAGGGGAGGGGAGGAGGGTAAATATATGAAAATGAATAAAACTTAATAACTCTTGAAACACCTGACCGATCTCGATGAAATTTTCAACATAGATGACGTTCGAGCCGGGAAGTTTTTTTTTTTTAATATATATTTTAACTTTGACGGTAGAACCTAGGAGAGGGGAAGGGGAAATTAACATATAAAAATAAATAGAACTTAAATCTTGAACCACCCAACCGATCTCGATCAAATTTTCAACCTACATGACATTCAGGCCTGGGATATTTTTTTTTTATCATGCCATGCCCCGCAACATAGGGAGGGGAGAGGGATATAAAAATCACAGAAAATGACCAATATCAAAGAGCGCTTTAGTAATAGTAAAAATGGAACATATTACTATTATTCCTTAATTTAACCCAGCGAAATCGGGGTTCGTCTTAAATTCGAGTAATTATCGAGAATCATTCAGACAACAAGAGTATCCTGCGCTTGCGCAGGACGTGCGGATTTGCTAGTATTGTTTAATGTAGTCATGCATGAGCTCATGTCATGATGATTGATGAGTGGATATTAAGGTGAAATAAAAGGTAACTAATTGTAATTGTCAAGGAAAATAGTGTCCTTACATTGAATTTTTATTCACCGATTTTATCCCGCTTTACGCCTATTTTTCTAACGAAATTACGAATTCATATTTACCAGAAAATCGTGTCTCTACCAATGCTTATTTGGTCGTTTGTCTTGTGCAAAAATTTGGCAGATTGGAGTAGCAAAAGGACTCGCTATACCCAACCATCTGTTAACAGGTCACGGCCACCTGCACTGAAAATCTAAGCAACTAGAGACATATTTTGTCAGCTAGTTTGCAATGCTGAGTTTATGACTGGTTATTGCAACTTTGCCCGTACTGAACCTGGGTTACCCGGGTGAGATAAATTTTGCTGTCTGTCTGCCGCTCTTTGACTGACATATTCGTTGTGGCCATCTGTATCCGTATAAAGTTGAAGAACATAGCCAACTTAGATGGATACAGCGGATATTTTCTTCCACAGTGGCGTTCTTTAGGACTATCAAAGTTTTATACTATAAAGGCAGATAGCTCATAAACTTCTAAAGAAAGATAACTGCTGATTAAAATTCAAGTATCCAAGAGCCAGAGAGATGTATGTGTCCATCGCAATGGCGCTTTCACGGATTGCTGAAAATTTCTGAAATTACTGAAAATTGTACCCAATCTTGCTCCACGGTTTTTTTTTTTTTTTTTTTTTTTTTTTACTTAAATAAAAGATTATCTAGTATAAAAGGAAGGCTGATCGAGGAGGATGGAATCCATAATCGATAAAATAATGTTGCTGAAGATGTAAATGGGATATGAAAGAGCAGAGTCATAGACAACACTAAAAAGAAAAGTTAAACCAACCTGAGAACAGACCGAAAAACTATAGATGTACGAGGGCTGATCAACAAAGACTGAGACATTATTGTACCGCAGTTTCCTTTGTTGCCAAATGCCGACACATTTGGTAGTTGAGAGAGTTGTTTCATGTATACTCTCACTAGGTGGCAGCATTGTCGAATCGGTAGGTTGGAGTAAGCCGTTGTGTTTTAGACACTGCTTCCATGTCGCCTCACATGCTGTGTATATGCGTACTGGAGCAATAAAGTTTTGTTTCCGCTTGAACCATACAGCTTCTGAAACATACGAAAAGCTCAATCAAGCTTACGGTGAAAGTGCATTACCTCGAGCAACAGTGTTTCGGTGGTTCATAGAATTCAAAGAAGGACGAATTTCATGCGTTAAGCAACGTGGACCTGGTGTTTCGGCCTGTGCTGTGACAGAAAAAAACATCAATACTGCTGCTGTGATTGTCCGTGAGGATCGAAGGATAACATTACGTAAACTAAGTAAAGTATTGGGAATTCCATTTGGTAGTGTTTTTTCAATAATGCATTATTACCTCCGTATGTCCTGTGTTTGTGCCGGTTGGGTGCCACGAGTGTTGACTCCGGGACAATCTTGCTTGAGCTTTTCGTATGTTTCAGAAGCTGTATGGTTCAAGCGAAAATAAAACTTTATTGCTCCATACTGTTATTCTCGTGTAACCTCCATTGTATGCATATACACAACACGTTGTGAGGCGGCATGGAAGCATAGCGGATTACTCCCAACCTACCGATACGACAATGCTGTCACCTAGTGAGAGTATACATGAAACACATCTCTTTCAACTATTAAACGTGCCGGCATTCGGCAACAAAGCAAACTGCGGTACAATAATCAGTCTCAGTCTTCGTTTATTAGCCCTCGTATTTACTGTATCTATGTATTCCAATAAAATTAATCCAATTTTGGTACAGAGTCTTGGCCCAATTAAAGCAGTTTTTACGGTCGATGAAGAAACTATTTATTAAACATGGAAGAAAGGTTATTTGGGTTAAGATCTTATGATCTTAAGAAGACTTGCTTTCAGTTGACAAATAAACTGAGTATAAAGCATATCTTTTCTCAAAGAAAGCAAGTAGCCAGCAAAGACTGATTGATTGGTTTCAAGGTAGACATACCCAGGTAAAACTGCAAAAACCGAAACACAAAAGTGCGGTTAAGGCAGAAACGTTTAAGATTATGAATATTATTGATGGACACAAACTTACTGTTAACAGAATATATAACTGTGACGAGACCGGGAGATAACTGTAGTACCCAAGCATTTGTTAAAAAAATAAAAATAAATAAATAAATAAAATAAATAAAAAAAATAAACACTGAAGATTAGGAAAGAGGTGGTGTCATCTGTTGGCAAGTAACACGGCAACGATAGAAGTGTGTTTCTATGCTGCAATCTCGTACATGGATCTTGTTAATATTTCTTAGAACTTGCTCAAATGACGAATTAATGGATTAACGATCACTTGGAGCGTGGACGGCGTAGCATCCAAGTAGACTCCGTCAGATTACGGTTTTGACAGTTTTCTTACAAAAATGAACTCCAAACAGAAATAAATAATCAAAAAGAAAGAAAAATGAAAGGGGTACAAACAATTAGACAAAAGGTTTCTCTCAAATAAAAAATTGTTAAAAAAGCCAAACAAATGTAGCAAAAGAAGTCAACTTATAAGAAAAAAAGCAACACAAATGTAAAGAAGCAAGTAAAATAAATGATAAAGGAAAACGGTCGAATTCCTCTGCACCACCAGTAGCTTCAGACGCCGAATACTTAACTGTGGCTATTTGTACTCAGTCTACTGAAGGATGGGTTGAGTGTTAGAATTGCAAGTGATGGCCTCATTGTTCCTGCGCAAGTGAAGAAAACGAAGATGATGTGGCATTGCACCTTTGTGAACTGTGTCAAAAGTAACCCCATCGTACTCCGCCAATAACCTCATCCTATCCCAACCAGCAGGCCGGTAGCCAGCCCAAAAATGTAGGGGGGGGGGGGGCGATCCAATCATATTATAGTTCATTTGCAAGTCTACCGTGAAAATTTTATGGAGGCCACCAAAAATTTAGGGGGGCCTTCCCCCCTTAGACCCCCTGGATACGGGCCTGCCAACCAGTGTAGCAAGTTGGAGTTTTTCGATTTAAACATTAATAATGTACAATGAAATCTTACTTTAAAAAAAATCGTTGGACGTAAAACTCAAAGATTTCATTGTTCATTTTACTTTGAAAAAAATAGAGTACAACAGTTGATTTTTATACATTAATCCCCAAAACACTAAGTACTCCATCTTGCTCGACTCTTCCTTATTGAAAATTTGTAGTCCCAGCGCCAATATTGCCAGGTCGACGTAACATTCTGATCTCGTTTTGTGTTAATTTTTATTTGTTTGATGTGTAGTTAGTATATACAGTACAGCATATATCTGATAAAAGTAATGTGTTAGTCTTTTTTTTCTTATCGTCGTACAAGTATTACTGTTCGGCCTCTTCGGTGTACTACGACAACCGAGGAAGAAACACGGCAGTTCCATACTAGAGGTTTAATTTTAGTAAAATGTAGCAAAATGCTTATGTAACGCAATACACGTTAGCTGTTACTACATAAACGTTTTTGTTTAAAATATATATTTGTTTGTGTCTTAGGATAAAGGAAATATTAGTTTCGAAACTTAAACCAGAATCCTTTCGTCACGACATTTTTGTACCGTTTTTATTCGTTTTCCCATTTTCGTAAGTATGTTTGTTCCCAGATATTATCTTTAGCGAACCACAAAAATCTCGTAGCTACAAAATTTTAATGTTGAAGTTACCTATCCGACTTTCCTTGTTTAGCATTGTTGAGGTTGTCTGTGGAAACCGCAGAAAAATATGTTTAGGAATGATGATGATATGCAACAAAAGGAAACAGGAAAAAAAATTATAGAAACACTAAACGTATGACAAAAACCGGTTAAACCTGTATAAAAGAAAAGACATTTGCTCATAAATTCATTCTTTGTTTTTCTTCTAACATGCAAAATCGCTGGAGCATTGTTCACATAGTGTAATATTGATTCTACATTATTTGAGAAAGTATCTAAAGAACTACAGAGAATAAACTGGTAATGCTAATAATGACAAGTTTAATTAGACAAATACATCTAGTGTATAGGTTCAGTGTCAAATTATACTGTATTAGCTTGTCGAAATGTGAAGCATGAAGGTTTTATTTTATTGTTTTATTTATGTATTTATTTACTGTTATTGTTCCATGAACTTTTTCGATAGTTTACATTTATTAATAGCGTCTTTTTTAACCACACTCGACAATCCTGGGACTTAAACAAAACTTTCGTTTATTTTTTATGGAGTTTTGTTTATCAAAACTCTTTTGGTTGAGCTTACATAGAGATTAGATCCTGAAGACACAAACCCTCCTGAAATCCTGGCTTTTCTGTAAATTTAGTCTAATGTTAGGGGTAATTTTGCAAATTTTAATATAATTTATCCTCATATTGAATTTGGAACCCCCGAAATAAATTTCTGTGTACGTCCCTGCTTCTTTGTATAAGTGACGATCAAATGGAACCTATTCGGCATCCTTGGTAGGAACATTTGATGACAGAGGATTGTATTGTTGTAGCGGTATGTAGTGATATTTATACTTGTAACATCAACGTAGTAATCATTGTGAAATGTCTCCTCTCTTTGCAAGAATAAGATTTGAATCAGGGCATGCACCATCCCAAATTCGTCAAAGTCGAATCAGCGAGCAGTCGTCTAGCTTCTGAGTGCAGAGAGAAGTCAACCGACTGAGGTATTCCGTCGGATGTAGGACGTCTATGCAGATACATGTAACCTTGAGAAACATTCATCCCCAATCCACGACAATTGTCTTCGATACACATGCATCTCTCTAATCACAATGATTATTACACTACTGTCATAAGTATACATGCCACTACAATAACACAATACTGTGTCATCAAGTGTTCCTTTCAGGAGTGCTGAACGGGTTTCATTTGATTATCTTTTGTAAAATTATCCTGTTTGTGTGTCCGTCCAGGAGACAGAAAAGCCTGAAGAATTACTAGATGGATCACAATCAGATTTAGTCATGATGTAGACGCTCAAAAGTTAGAAACCGAATTCGTTAAGGGGGCAGATTACTAAATATTTTTAAAAAATTAATATTTTTCTTTTGCCTGTTTTTCGTAAGTGGAAAGAAGTAATAAAATGCAACTTACCACAATAATAGATGATGCTATTCTACACCCGAAAATATGAATCGGAAGAATTTTCAGTGTTGCAATCCATAGAAATTACAGTGTAAGCAGAATTTGAATTACTCAAAAATCTAGGTAAAGACAGCGACTAGAAAAATGAACTCAACGGTAATTGATGACTTATCATGCTGTCTATGTTCCTTGTTTACTACTTTTTAAATAATGTTTCTATTTATTTTGTAGTAACTTATTTATTTTGTAATAATTTATGTAAGTTTTATAAAATAAATAGAAATATTATTTAAAAAGTAGTAAACAAGGAACATAGACAACATGTTAGGTCATCAATTACCGTTGAGTACATTTTTCTAGTCGCTTCCTTAACCTAGATTTTTGAGTAATTCAAATTCTGGTCACACTGTAATTTCTATGGATGGCAACACTGAAAATTCTTCCGATTCATATTTTCGGGTGTAGAATAACATTATCTATTATTGTGGCAAGTCACATTTTATTACTTCTTTCCACTTACGAAAAACGGGCAAAAGAAAAAGTATTAGTTTTTCAAAAATAATTAATTAGTAGTCTGCCGCCTTAATGTAGATTATATTCAAACCTGAAGTAGTAGAAATCAACCATTTACGGTTTTTACGTCAACCACTTTAGAGCAGATAGATAGTGAGACAGTGAGAAGCAGTTTCCTGTAATCAAATAAGTGTCCCAAGGATACAGGGCGAATTCAAAAAATCGATTTTTTCCCTCGCATCAGGCAGGTCTGAACAACACAGATACCGGATTTTGTCCTGGTTCGCCCTTAGTATTCTCATACTTCCTAGATAAAGTGAGTTGTACAGCGGGGGACACTTCTAACTGGTACACCTTAGCCGTAAATCTCCATATGGCTGTACCATTTAGAAGTGTCCCCCGCTGTACCATCTTGTGTAGGTTTAGAACCATGCGCGCCCACTACGTGGGTGCTCCGGGGCTCCAGCACCCACATAAATAATCTTGTAGGTTCTGCGCACCTACAAGATTTTTCATTTGATAGAAACAAAATGAATATTTCTCACTTACCATTATAAAAAAATATAAGCTGTTAAAACATTGAGGTGCAAGTTTAATTAGGAAGGTTGAGTGATTACAGTAACTTAGACTCGAATTTGAACCCATTTCTCCTCTGTTTAAGTCAGCCGTGTCACTGACTGAGCTACAGCAACCAGGGGCGCCCGAAGAAAATTTTCTATGGGCATCTCCATGGTTGCGATATTACATCTGGCATTTAATATACGAGGTTTGCTATATTACGTATACATTTTCGTGGACCAGGGGGAGGGGCAAGGCCTCCCTTCGGGCGCCCATGACGGCAGCCCCAACTTATCCTTATAGTACCGGTATATTTTACTTTATCACAGAACAGCTCTTTATGACATAGAAGGAAATCAATCAAAATTATCGAGACTTCCCTCGAGATATATAACACGTTCCACCATTGATATGCACCCACATAAATTTTGGAAAGTCGGCGCCGTTGCTTAGAACAAAGATTCGTCCTTGATATCTTGAAGTACTTGCAAAACTTCCACCGTGATTTCCAAACATCCCGATATCGGGATTCGCCCTTTTCCTTCCAAGGTCCTAACTCTACTAAAACTGGAAGTGATGCAAACCCATTACAAGTGCGAAAACGATAAGAAATAGGGAGAAGCGGCTTTCTTTGAATCGATTTAGCGTTCTACGAATAAGTATCATCTCTCGTAATTCACTATTCAGACCGGAAGTAGCAAAAATCAACCACTTACGGTTTTAATATTGATTGTTATATAGCAAAAACGGCAACAGATATCCAGAAGTGGTTTTCCGCAATCAATTTCAACATACCAAGAATATATTCCATCTCTCGACTGAGAAGAATGTGGTAGAAATTACTACCACTTCAGGTTTCAGTATTAATTGAGAAATTATTATGCCATAGAAACCAAACTGATTCACATGGTACACACGGAGCTCCGAAACAGCGAGTTATTTCACTGTTTTGTGTTACTGTAGGGTATGTTCAGCCCCAGTGCTATCTGAGACGTGGTTTGAGTTTTAAAGTGAGGTCAGGACCACTTGATCTCTGTTTTATGGAGACACGGACATGACTTTCGTCAAAATAGCACAATAAACTCTACTGGAGACAATAAAGAGAATCATGTATAGAAGTTTCAATTTCGTCTGATAGATGTCAGTCGCTGGAGGATGTTTGCTGCCATCTAACCACGTTATGTGTAGCTTCTAGCATTACAATTATTCACCTTCGTTTCAATAGCAGAAACTGGAATGTGGACAGTCAACGTTAAATTTACTATTACATGTGAAGATATTAATAGATTGACTCAACTTGGTGGAGATTATCGGTCTAGCTTTTGTGAAAACTGAATTTAAAAATTCACTTCGTTCAGTAGTGACCGTCTGAAGCAACGTAGCACTAAAATTACAATCTTATAAGGCCCACTAGTGTGATCCTAATTAGCAATATTCTTAAGAAACCACTAAATACAGCATCCATATTATGATACGGTTAAAATCAGAAATAAATGTTGATATGAGCATGTGTTCATACACAAGATAATTGTCCGTTGTCTGCAGCGCAGATGTCACTGTACTGCATTACTGCATTCGAGGAAAATAACATCGAAAATTGAATAATTAACTTTCGATTTTGAACTGAACGACGTTTTGTAGGCATCTCAGTTCATTGCATTCTTACATTTTGTGTGCCGGTGTTTGCTCTTCATTACTGAGAACTGCATTGTTTGATTTCCTTGTAAGTAGCATTCAGGATCGTGACCTTTCTCAATTTACGTAAATGACCTTGAAAGAAGTGTAGGTCACTAGTTTGTGCGGAACAGAGTAGCAACTTTGTAAAACATTTAATTGAGTGCTGATGAATGTTATGTAACCCCAGAATTGTTGTTTCTCTTCGTATCTGATACACTTCGAGAAGCAGTCAGTGGAAATCTTGTTTTGCATTTATGCAACAGGACAAAAATCGTGCGTCTGTACATAGTGTCGTTAACATGTAGTTCTTGTTTTGTTGTGATCAGTAAGACCTTGAGGTAAATTCATGTTTTTTCGGATGCAGAGCTGAAGGCTATTCGGAATTGCTACATAACCATGTAGCTTGCCTGTAGCCCACACAAATAACAACGTAATTTAACTGTTTTTTATTTTATTTTATTTTATATTCACATACCTGTAGAGGAAGCAATTTTTTTCTTTTACCGGAAAATCAGAAAGAATGCTGCTTTTCAGTGTTTTATTTTTAATATTTGTGGTTGAAATTAGTAATATGTAAATTCAAAATTTTCTCATGTTGATTATTATCTGGAACTATATATTAATGCAGAGTTGCCCGCCTTTCGTTGGTTCATAATTTGGCACTCCGTAAATTTTCTTAATGTTTCTTTTATACATATGATGTTGATGAACTAAATCGACAGTTTGTGAGAAATGATTCCTCACATCAAAGTAACAACAACAACAACAACAACACAACAACAACAAAAGCTCGTATGTACGAATAAAAACTGCATAGTTTCGGAGCTAAGGCCGTCCAAAAGCGTGGGAGAGTATATTTCAGTACGCGTTATTTTGAACACGAACAACTGTGGAGTTGACTCCATATCACTCTATTTCCCACCGCTGCATTTCGTAATAAGTGCTATCAATGTTTTTTTTTTTTTTTTTTTTTTTTTTTTTGTCCACTTTGGACCTAATCTCACTTTCAAGTTTATCTGGGAATTCTTTATGCCTTGCGTATACATTGCGCATTGGTGAAATATGCATTTTTGTATGTTAGCTACGACTACTTTTATGCTATCATGAACCCTCAGTTTCTTGTTTTTTATTTTCGAAATAATGCGTGCTTCGATGTATTTTTCTCTACTTTCGGATATCCCTAGCTCCGAAACTGCCAAGTGCTATAAAACGTTTCGATACTACTTTTTTTTCTTTCTTCTTTTTTTTTTATTTTTTAAATAATTCTGTAATGTATTAACAGGTGGCCAACGAGAAATAATCCGGTATGCATCTGGAGATCTGCAACTGGTGTTACTCTGACCATGTATACTCATGTCCAAAATGATTGTCGCATATCTATAACTGTCTTCTTGTAAGAATATGATTTGATAATGATTTTGCAAGGTACTTTTAATACTGATACTGTGTGTATAATCTGGAAATGTATAGGCCTATTTGTGGTAAATTTCATAGGAAAAGAATTATAAATACGAAAATTAGAATGAGAAAAACACAATGTTGCTGAATGGACACGAAAGTTTTCTTTTCGTTTTATTGTTCTTATTTACTGCTCTTTTGACATGAAATTTGTCACATACATGTCTTTGCCGATTATACACATACTAACATTATAAGAAATACAGGGCGAATTCGTTATCAAATTATATTCCTACAATACTATATTTATAGACATGCAACAATAATTTTGGACGTGAGTGTATATTACCACGCTTGCAATTTTCTCATGAACATCAGTTGCAATAAAGAGCAAAGGTGAAATACACATATAACTGGCCAACTCTACTACAGAGACGTATGACACGATTCACCAAGCTTACGGTGGCACGTGCGCTACAAGAGCGGAACTTCAATGAAAGACGAGAGATCAGGTCGCCATTCAACAAGCTAAATCCCTCAAAATACTAAAATCGTTTAACGACTTGGGCATGAGGGTCGTAGGATAACTATCCTCACCATAGTGCAGCCACCGTCCGTGTGCAATATGGGACAGTGCAGGCAGTCCTCAAAGTTGCTGCCTCTTGATTCCATTTCGTCCCCAATCTACTTACACGTCTAAGTTTGCAAACACTTCGTCGGCGTGCCGCAGATAATTCATTCTTATGATGATTTATCTTCCAGTAAATTTCTTCCGCTCGAGGGACGACGGGGTACTAGAAACCTTCTCCACTATGGCTAATTCTCTGATTAGGGCGACCTCAAGATGAATCTCACCCTGGGATACCTTCCATAATGATTGTGTAAACAGTTGAATGATTCTCTCAAACCGGCACATTTCAGAGCCGTTTTGAGCAGGATGCCACAAATTTTGTTGCACGCTTTGTCACGGATGATGAAAAATGGATCTACAGGTATACAGTGGCTCAATAAAGAAGTCGGACATATACATACTTACACATTCCATGAGGAATAAAGATTCCAAGAGTATTCTACAGAGAACAAAAAATATATTTTAATTACACTACATTATCTACTTATGAAAAATAGAAACATCAATGACAAAACTCAATTTCATGACTATAAAAAATACAAAAAGTGAAAACATGGCGTAAATCCATGTCAAAAAAGAACTCGGACACTTAATTTGTGGTAAAATTTTAGAATGTTATTAGATATTTTTAATATTTTGTAGTCAATCCTTTATTTTTCACGATTGCTTTCAATCTTTCTGGCATGAATTTTACAAGTTTTTTTTTTTTTTTTTTCCAGAAGGAAGGATCACCTTTCGCCCATTTAATCTGAAGTGCTGATTCCAAGTCTTCCTTTGTTCTAATAGTATGATATTTTAACTGGTTTTCCAAATAAGCCCATAAGTGCTCAATAACATTAATATCAGGAGATTGCGGAGGTATTTCCAGCACACACGGACAATTATACAGGAGCCACAAACGCACACTCAGTGCTTTGTGCTTGGGATCGTTATCCTGGTAGAACTGGAAGTTCTCTATTATTCCCAATGTTTCAGCACTTTGTACCAAATTTTGCTTCAGAATATTTAAATACTTTATTTGGTCCATAATACCATCGATTACACAAAGTTTACCTGGACCAGCAGAGGACATACAGCCCCAAACCATTACCGAGCCACCTCTATGTTTCACAGTGGATCGTAGATTATTCGCTCTGAGTTCTCCATTAGGTTTTCGCCAGATGTAGCACTGATCATCTGAGCGGAACAAATTAAATTTACTTTCGTCCGCGAATAACACAGTGCTCCTAAACGAAAAATCTTTATTTTTATAAGCTTTTGCAAACCTAAGTCTCTTTTGCCTATAGCACTTGCTCACGAACGGTATTTTACGGACTACTCTTCCATGTAACTTGCTTCTCTTAAAACAAATTTTATCGTTTCGGGATGCAAACTTTTATTAAGATGTTCTCATACTTCTTTGGACAGTTTAGCACACTTATTTTGGAGTTTTTATTAACCTATAGTACAATTCATCTCTCGTCTAACTTTAAAAACACTCTAGATCTACCACTTTTTGGTGTATTTTCCACTGATTTTGTTGATTTAAAATGTTTAATAATATCATAAACTGTGGAGAGTGACCTATCTACTATTTCCACAGTATCACGAACTAATTTTCCCTCTTTACAATGTTTTTCAAAAAGTTCTCTTATTGCTAAAGATGTTTGCCTACGTTGACTCCCCATTTTACCTTTTAAACACAGAGTTTCATCCACGTAAAAATTGTACGGCTTCAACTCGCTTCTTTTGGACATCTAAAGCTGTCAAGTAGACAAACTCTTGGAAATTCCCCTATTCAGCCCAAAAACAAAGAGAGTGGTACTACCTGTCCGAGTTCTTTTTTGACATGGATTTTAACTGTATTTTCATTTTTTGTATTTTTTATAGTCATGAAATTGAGTTTTGTTGTTAATGCTTCTATTTTCCATAAGTAAATAATATAAAGTACTTAAAATATATTTTTTGTTCTTTAAAGCGTACTCTTCGAATGTCTATTCTCTCTTGAATGTGTGAATATGTATATGTCCGACTTCTTTATTGAGCCACTGTATGTATGATTCAGAAACAAAATAATAACGAAAAGAATGGCGTCTCAATGGTCCTCCGAGGCCAAAGAAGTTTCGGTGCAAATGTCCAGTTAAAAGGTTTTCTTCAGCGTTTTCTACGACCAGTATGGTGTAATTTTTGTTGATTATTTAGAACAAGGTAACGTCATAACCGGACTTACTATGGATCATTGCTACATAGTAGTGAATATCCCAGAGCTGATTAAAAAAAAAAAAAAAAAGACAGAAAGTTCTTCCAAAAAGTCTATCTGCATGACAGTGAATCCCCACACAAGAGCAGTGTTGCAATAGATAAATTGGCTATATTAGGGTTTGAAGCCTTGTATTACTCACCCCATTCACCAGTTATAGCCCATTTGACTACCATATTCGTAAATTAAAAGGTAAAAGTCTTCAAGGGACAAAAATTGAGCAACTTTTCTGAAGCGATTGCAGCTGCAAATGAATAGTTTGACATCCAACCATTTTTTTTTTTCTTTGGAGGGATTAGACAAACTGCGGGACCAAAGCACAGAATGCATCGAATTAAATGATCGTGGGATGAGTATGTTGAATAAATCCGTCATGAAACTTCGACTTTGACTTCCTTTTGTTAAGAGAGCAAGAGACTTTACATCATCCCTCGTAAGGAAGCACAGTAGAACAAAAAGAAGTAAGAAAAGAATATAATTATTAATGAGTAGCATAGCATTGAATTGAATAATGATTAGAACAAACCGCGACATGCAACCTGTCAGTGAAGGTAGAAGTGTAATGGTGACAACTGATTAAAATCTAAATACAATGAAGCTGAAAATCGAAATGAAAACTTTCCGATTACAATGGGGGTTCATGCTACATTACGGTATATGTTGACTTATTGATATGCAAAAGAAAACCCTGCACATACATTAAAATACACAACAAGAACTATCTCACATATTTCTTTTATAGTCATATACTTTCTACAGTAATTACGTATTAGAAATAAGCTCACGTAACATAAAGATGTGAACTTCTGTTTTTTCCAGTGCATGGAAATCTATTTCCCATTGATAAGTTTCACCTTCATTGCCCTACTTCGGCATTGCTGTAGTGTGGTAATACTAATCGACAAACTACTGTTACACACGTCTACGTCGTTCTTTCTGTTTTTTAAAGTTATAAAGACTACAAACACATTTCCGTTGTGTTTCTCTTAACATATAGATTATTCCTTTCGAAATACATTTGCCGGCGAGTGTTTCAAATCTAGTCTAATAACACAAATGCAATAGCGTGCGTGAAAGTAATAAAAATTAAGACCACTTTATTAGGTTTTATGTTTAGCGTAGATAGAAATATTGGATGGGAGAGGATATTACAAAAGTATAATAATAATAATAATCTCCGTATTGTGCTTCGTAAAATACAAGTTCGTTTCTTTCTTTGTCACTGTTGCTCCCCACTCCTTCATGTTGAGATTCCAAACACGAAATCAGGGATTTCGTCTTCCCATTATTTGTCCACTTCAACTGGAATATGTCAGTTTGATTGTAGTCTCCCTTCTTTACCTAGAAATAACAACTATTAAGACTTTTACCCTTCCACCATTTAAAAGATCTTTCATAGCATAGTGTTGAACGCAATACGTCCCTGTGGAAAACCCTTGGAAGTGTATGTATTACAATCGGGGATATCACTCTCATTACCCGTTGAATTCAATTATGGTGCAGTGCTTCAAGCAGTCGTTCGTATATTTCCCCCCGTTACGTTTGCGTGATTAAATGAGCGCTGAAATCACTAAAAATGGGATCCGACAATCTTTGATTCAGTAATAATAATAATAATAATAATAATAATAACCTTGATTTTTGATTATATGATTTTTGTCTTGTTGGAATTCAGATTACACAAACTCCAAGCCCTATAAAGATTAATATGTTGCATTCATTCCAGGAGATTATTATTGTTATTATTATTATTATTATTATTATTATTATTATTATTAGAAAGAAATCGAAGTAATTGTGGTCTAGAGGATTGAGAAAGATATTTAACCATTTAATGTGCTCTCGTATTTTCGAAAAAAATAAGTCACGGCCACCTTTCAGGGGCGTTGTTTAGGGGGTAGAGGGCAATTTTCCCTCCCTGAATTTGAGAAACAATATACTTTACTCAACTGTCTACTAATACACTAGTAAAACCCGTGAAGATCTTATGTCGGTGGGAGCCTTCCCCTTTCCCCAAGCCAAATCTGAAATGATCTAAAATGACACCCCTGCTTCCTTTTGGTAGCATTTTCTCTTTTCTATTACTACAAAACATGAAAATATTATCTATTTTGGCGATACTATTATTATTGTAAAACTACGAAAGACAACAAATACGAAATGAAATTAGATGACAAAATGGATTACATAAAATTAATCTATATACATTGTACACCAAGGTTGTACAGACTACTTCAACATTTTTGTAGCACAACCTTTCCCAGAGCCCTCTTTTAAAATATTTCTTTCTTTCTCTTGTTATTTAACAAGTCAATATGACATATGCACTTCGAATCAAATGGAAATACGTTTTATTCATATAAGAGCAACATGAACTTTTATCAACGCTGAACAGAAAATTTAAAAGAAAAAAATATATATTACTTACCAATAGCAGGAGAGGCCACATTCAGGATTATCACAATAATGATCACTATCAGTCTGCCAACGTCCTCATATTTCTGGTAATTAAAACCATTTCAGATTTCACTCACACAACTAAATAGTTTAGTGAGTTTGATTTGAAGTACGAATTTATATCCTTTATTATTCATTATATGTTGAGTTGAGTTGATTTTGAGTTTAACGTCCCGTTCAGCAGCGAGGCTATATGAGATATGGACCTACTGATTAACGTGGGATCCGAACCACATGAGCTCCCGCCGGGAATCGAATATTCATTATACGAATCACAGTTAATAAAGTACTACTAATGCAGAAATTTTGCATATCTGCGAAGTTTGTTTGATAATGGCTCTTTTCACAGTCACGTGGTTAATTAAAAAAACACTAAATTTGCTTCATCTAAATTACTCTAAAAATATTCAAACAAGATTCACATAGCACACGGATAATAACCAATCAATACTTTATATGCGTTACTTTTTGAACAAAAATTGTACACGTCTTGGCTCTTTTCCGAAGGCATGCAACACAGCATATATAAATTCTGTTTCGTTCTTTTGTACAGTTTCTCGATGGAGACTCATTATGCATAATCCTGTTAATCGTTCTTCAGACATGATAGATCTTAACCAAGTTTTAACACTCCTTAATGTACTAAAACCTTTTTCAACGGTACAAGTTGTAACAGGAAGTGTAATAGAAATTTGAATTGGCTTTTTTATTGCTGGATAAAATGTAGATTGGTTCATCAAGTTGAAAAGAGTGGGTTTTTCTAAATTGGCAGAATCCAGATTTCTATGTCTCCACAAATCAAACCAGCATTCTGCCTGAGAAATGAAATTTTCTATCTTGTACATTAGGCTTACTTCTTCCATCTTCTGCAAGAACTGAGACTTAGAAAGATTTCTCATCTCGGATGGATGTAATGCAAACAGAGAAACCTAAACTATTATCCTCAGAAAATCTGTTATTTAGTGACTGTAAAACAGAATCGGTGTATGGAACAAAAATTGCTCTGCGATAATATTCTTTTGTGCAAGTAGAAGGGGATTAGCACGATGAACTTGTCAAGACGAAGTTCCTGGAACTGTTAAGTGAATATCAAGTTCTTTCGCTACACTATTGCACTTTTGGAAAATCGCTTGAAAAGTTTCTTCTGCGTTTACTCTGTGATTTCTAAATATACCAATCAACTCACTGATATGAGGCTTTGCTGCCATTAAGTTCAATTGGATTCCTTGTAAAATTTGCGCCACTGACTCAAGATAGGAAGAATAATTACTGGTAATTACCAATGAAACTATGAAACTACCTGTAGATCCTGTACAGAAAAGGCGATAAGCGTTGCTTCTTATATGTGAAACAGGAGAATTTATTGATAAGTCTTCTAATGCACGCATTATTTGAACGAAGTGTTCAGAAAATATTCTTAAGCTATTGTATTTAGAAGTCCATCTAGTATCTGAAAGGAGTGGGATGTTAGAAATGTTTCCTTCTCAATAGGCTTTCACGAAAGAAAGTAATGATTTCTTTAACAGTGTCGATGGTGTTTTGCATGTCGGGAACGGAACACAATTTGTTAACAAGATTTAGCTTATGTGAAGCGCAGTGGTAAAAATGCTTTTGGACATTTTTTCCTAATACTTTGCACTCCATTACTACACCCTGCCATGGTAGAACAGCCATCAGTCTTGTCCAACAAGTTCACATTCAGATAAACCGGTTTCCTCTAAAACCTTTAGAATTGTCTTAGCAATGTGTTCGGTATTGAACTCATCTAATGGAATGAATCCGATGAAGTCTTCGCGTACCTTATTTTCACGGGTCATAAAATCGAATTTCTATCGATAATTGTTGTATACCCGCAATATCGGCTGTCTCGTCTGCCAGCACGCTGTAGTACTTGAAAGACATAATATTAGGTTTTATATTATTTCGGTATAAAACATTACCGGCAATTGATATAAGCTCATTCTGAGTACGTACTGACACATACTTGGCGTTTTCAGCGGCAGTCTTAAAATGCTGTTTTAATAAACCATCGCCAGAATCCACCCTAAGTTGGAGATCATAGAAATTACCGGATAGTCATAATGTTTGAAAAGCTTGAACACGTTCTGTGGATGCGATGTGCCATTCAGATTTTTCGTGTGAACGAACACATGCAAAAAAGTCATTGTACTTTTGGAATGGAGTTAATAAAAGATCCCTGAAATCCCCTTTTTTATAAGTGGCCGAAATAAAACACAATGCCTACATAGCCCTCCCTGTAGCTTTCTAGAGTATGAAATCCAAGGAAACTGACTAAATCATTTGTATAGAAAAGGACGCTTTTCAGTCACAGTACCTTGCTTAAAATTATACGTTTGGCTAGGCTGCCATGAAGATACTAGATCATACCTGTCAGTGTCCGACAAACATGCCTGGGAATTTAAATCAACATAATTCCAAATATATTTGGGATCACGTCACTTAAAACAGTCAGAAAATGTGGAATCAAATTTGGGACATTTGGAGGAAAATATACCCAGTTCGCTGTCATTTGATAACTCTACTTCTCCACTATCACTTAACTCAACTTTTGCACCAACACTTACTGCAGAAGAATATCTTTAGAAAAGGTAGTTTCTTTTAAGAATATATCAATCTTTGTTTTTTCCTTTTCCTGTCCATTGTCGGAGCAGAGAAAAAGCCTACTATTAGTTTAATTTCACGCACAAATTAAAATAAATTGGAAACAAATATCAACAAGCGGTTTCCACATATTTAAGTTGACCTCTTCTACTTGAAACATTGACTGGCTACCACAAATAGAAATTTATAATGCCTAACTGGCAACAGGTGGTGTATTTTATTAGCATCCCTTCTTTATCAGCAGAAAATAACATTCCATACAAAGGAAGTTTGGTAGGCAAGTCATTTACCCAACCTTGAAATATGGATTAGCGAGTAGTCATTATTGGTGACAAGTAGCAGGTCATAGCTTTATGGGTCTTGCTTTTGAATACGGGTAAGGGAGATATGAGAAGGAGGCAATAAATACCGTCTCTTTCCTTGTTTCAACAAAAGAAAAAAGAGCGAGCCAGCCCCAAGCCAGCGAACTCATGTGCCTTCTTTATTTTTAAAGGTGATCCGTTTTGCGTGCTTGTCCTTGCTCTCCTGAGAAGACACAAACAACGCCTTTTCGATTTATAGAGGAAGCACCCTCTAACTTCAAATATGTATTTTCAATTGTGCACTTGACCCAACCCAAGTCACGTGTTTGTTGGGATTTCATATAACCAACGCAGAGATTGAGAGAGAGAGAGGAATGCATCCAGCTCTTTCTTCGAAGAAGTTTTGGTCACTTGGGAAGATAGAGTAATGCTACCTTGTTTTTCAAAACTAGAAACAAATTGACGTTGGGTACGCTGTTGCCACTTCGTGCGCATCCCGATAGTCATCAGCTGGAACTGTCTTGTGAGTCTTAACAAAAAGAAAAATCTCTAAATATTGGTCCGTTTGGATGGATGAAAGGGTATTTTGTCGTCCCAGTTTGTGCATGTTGGGAAGGACGGGTGTGTGTGTGTGTTTAATCACTTCCACACATAAAGAAACGAAAGACTAAAATAGCTTCTTTCCTTCTGAAAACACGTGTTTACTAGCGGCAACATTGGAATGTTAAGATATGTTGCCAAGGAAACGCTCCAGCCACTGTTGATAAAATGACGTTTATGGTTCGACCCTCGCTGAGTGACCGCAATAACTGTGTGACGTAGATTCCCTTCTTCAAAACAAATCTGGACGTGTTTTTGAGCTGTCAATTTGTTTCTAGTTTTGAAAGCACTTTAAAAACTTGATATTGGACAAGGGATAGGATTTGAGACGTAAGATGCCACTAAAGAAGGATTTTTCGAAATTCGACGGGCCCTTCTCTAGTCATCCCAAGCAAAACCTCAGATGACGCTGCTGATGCTGTTTTATATTACAAAACGAGCTGCCTCAAGTTATAGGCGGTATAATATCTAACAATACGAGTAAGAGGCTTTACAATTAAAGGTTATGCAAATATAGATGTTCAGAAAGTAACTATGCAGTTCATAACTTGCCGTATTTTATTTGCCATTCCCTTCAACGGACCCCATAGAAAATAATCTGGTGGAGTCAAGTCGGGTCGGGTTCAAATATGTTAAACAATAGAAAATGTATTACTAATTGACAATCATATCAGTTATCACTTAGC